>NC_140952.1:47346277-47761277 GCF_014529385.1 Adiantum capillus-veneris | reverse complement strand
CTAAGAAGAGAGAGAGGAAGAAGGGATTAGGAGATAGGAGGACTTTAGGGAAGGGATGGTGGTTTCTAGAGGAGGAGCTGGAGGAAGGGAAGGTGGTTAGAGGAGTAGATGGAGAGAGGAGGTGGAGGAGAGGAAGGATTTTGGAGGAGGAGGTTGAGGAGGAGGAGGAAGCACATGGGTGGTAAGAGGAGGAAGGGGAGGTAGGGAGGGCGGCAGTCCAAAAAAAAAAAAAAAGCTCGCTCCGTTGAGCGATCTCGTAGACCTAACTCTCTTGTCAAAAGCTATATGCATTGCTTGTAGCATATTTAAGGGTACGGGCATTTCATCCCCCTCAGGTGTTACCCACGTCGTTCCCCTGTTTCATCAAGTGTCTATGGTTGCTTCTAGGTGGACCCAATCCACATTGTCCGACTCAGTCATCCCAGGTAGTACATCCATATAAGGAGAATCTTCCCAACATGAGTGTCAGCTTTACACGTGTAACAATACTGCAATGGGGCCGAGTGAACTGTGGTGTCAGATCTATGATCAATTATAAACCTGTTTCCTAGAGGATGTGCTCGACCAGTCACAAGATCCACTCGAATGACAGAATCTTGGAACTGCAAGTAGACATGGTTTTTAGACCAGTCATGCACCATTTTTGCTTCCCTCATGAAAGGACGTCCGAAGATCATTTCAGATGCCATAGTGTGTTTAAAGAAATCCATAACAATGAAGGTAATCCTTATTTTATGTCCAAAGACCTTGATCTTGAGATATTCTAGCATCCCAATAGGTCTAACAATAGACCCATTGGCCATCTTCACTACTATAGTTGTGGTCGTAAGGTGAGGTCTTCCCATAGTTTCCCAGCAATTTTTAGTCACAATGCTAACCCCAGCGCCACCATCAAGGATTCCCTTCATAGTTAATCCCTTAGTAGAGATTGGTATGGTCGCATTGGATTCAAGGTTCTCATCTATAATAAGGTTCTCATCTAGGTTGGGTTGTGGATCTAAGTGTTCCTCCTCTATTGGCATCTCCCCAGCTCCATCCATCTGGGCAAATTGTGGTAGCCCAAACTTTAGTTCTCCATTGAGGAAGGCTCGAAGAGCTGAGACTATCTCAGGGTCTTTATATAGTTTGGACATGATGGTGGTTCTAACTTCTGAAGACATGAAATCCATCAATTTGGCAATGTTTAACGGTACCTTTTGGACTTCAGTCCCTTGACGTGGGGAAGATGGGATCTCCATTTCTTCGATAGGATCAGGTAGTCCCTCTGTAAACATTCTTTCCATCAAGAAATGAGTACGCCCACTTTCCCATGACTTTAAGTCACTTTCTTATTGGATGACACTAGGTATGGCTAAGGGTCTATGGACTTGGTGAGGTTGTTGTTGCGTAGGGAACACGGTGTCTGTAATCTGGATCTGCCTAGGTGCTGGTTCTAGATCCCTTTGGGTATATTCTACCAAACTCCTTAATTGCTTGACTCGCTCAATCTCCTCTGTAGGGTTTGAATAAGTTCCTATCTTCTTCATGGATCCTGGCCATTGTGGCTCATGAAGATCTTCCTTGTTGGTTTCTATCTTAGTGGTTGTTTTGGTCTCCATGGTTTCACCTGAATCAGAATCCTCTTCAGCGTCGTTCATATATACGGGGTCGTCACCAATCCCTATGTTGGTCTTCGAACTGGGATCTGACTTCATTGCTTTTTGCGATCTCTTCTTTCGTGTTTTCTTCTTTTTCTGAGATTGGGCAATTGATGCCGTGTCTCTTTCCTCAAGAATATAATTTTGTTTTTGGAGCATCGATCATGTGAGTACATTTACTGGTACCACAGGTGTACTTTGTGATGGCTCCTCAATAACTTCAATCAAGTTTAATGGCGTGATCTTCGGTGCATTTGGATTATTTGGACATTGGGCAATCAAATGATCTATGCCACATCGATTACACATAGGTATCGGCATTGTAGACGTGCTCACTTGATTGGTTTGCATTTGTGTGGCGTTCTTTTGTAGCCTAATAGGACACTCGGCTACACGATGTGGACCTCCATACTCATAGCATTGAAGAGGTGGTCTCTTAGCAGTGTAATTGATATTTTGGCCTCTTGCAGCAAGAGCAGCTACTTGATCGACAGGTTTGACTTGTCCCCAATAGTCTTCCATGTAGTATTGTGGACTTTCTTCAAGCACATCCATCCCATAGGCAATACTATGATCTATATCTTCCTCACAGCCTTCCAAACAAGCAATAGATGACTCACAACCCACTTGATTCAAAAATGTGATTCTTGGATGTGGTGGTTGCGGTCCTAGCACTAGAGGTGGTAAGGGTGTTGTTTGAACAACATTTTGGGCCCTAGGGACCATGTGTTGTGCTGTTTGTTCAAGAGGTGGGGCTGGCATCAATGCATGCACTCGAGGTGTGTATGTCCATGCTAAGGTTGGTCTATTGGCCATCGCACGCTTAAATACTATGTAATCCTTAGCTTGATGACCATACCTCCCACAGGCATTGCAGTTCCCATTGAATTTTACTCTAAAAGTAGAGCATTCACTGGTACTATGCGGTCCATAGCATACTGAGCACCATTGTTGCTCCCTTCTTGGATACATATGATTGTTTTGCGGAGCATGATTTTCTCTAAGACTCTCTTGAATAGCCTTGGTGAGATATGCTAAAGTCATCTCAGATATGTTTGGCTCCTTAGCAATAGGCTTTAGGATCATTGGCTGATGCCCTGATGCTTGCGAGCTAATAGATTTAGGCTCAACAAACACTCTTTCTCCTTGAATCATTAAATTATCCTCCAATTTGATCGCATTGGTGGTGACTGCTTCCCAAGTGGTGATACCTCTAATGACTAGGCCATTGCAGATATCCTCATGTCGTAACCCCCTAATGAATCTATCAAGCAATTGGTTATTGTTGAAGCGCTCATTTGGATAACAACCGGAATTCAAATGCTTCAAGCGACTAATAAAGTCTCTCACCGACTCTCCTTCCTCTCGTTGGGATTTCTGGAGCTGAGAGGCTACACCCCAGAGCACTCCCTCTCGTATGTATTCTTTCAAGGACAGTCTCCTAAGAGTAGGGTAAATCGTTTTTTCTTCCACCCTTAGGGTTCTATACCAATTCCCTGCCTTCCCACTTAAGGTTAGTCTTAAAGCATTACTCTTATGCAGGTCATTGTGTTCTCCTACAGAATCGCATATTTGTTCAAACACTTCGATATGCTTTCTCACATCCCCGTCTCCACTAAATTTTTGTGTGAGCTTGGCTATTTGTACTGCCTTACTTCTAGGCTCTCTATCAGGCGTGTTACGCATATTCTCAACAATAGATCGACCAATAGCTTGAGCAAATGTTGCCAAGTCACCTAAGTGAGCAGGCACCGTGGGTGAAGGCGCTCCAAAGACTACATGTGGAGTAGGTATTGGAGTGGGCTTGGCACATAGGAAGCCCTTGGGTTCCATGTTTGGTACAGTGTTGTGCCATGTGGTGGTCCAAAGTTCATATGTGTGGCCCTAGGCCCTAGCAGACGTCGGATGTGACATGCTAATGCTAGCCGGTATAGTCCCATGGAAATAAGAGCTTGGGTGTTGTGGTTGTGGAGCATAGGTAGTTGAAACAATGGGAGGGGTAGGGACTACATGAGTGCGATGACCCATAGGTGCATACGATTGGTACACACTTGTAGGTACTGTTGCAGGCATTGAGCTACCATGTAGTGGTGCTTTACTAACAAATGAGGTCCATGGCATGTTTCTTGGCATGCCCATCATTGGGGTAGGCATGGTATCCGTGGTGTCATCAAGGGAAAGATGAGCTAGACTTGGAAAGGTAAAGCTATCACTTGTGGGCTCAGATTGCACCGAGACCTCTGGCGAAACAACATATGGGGGATCCATCAGACTTACCGAGGGAGTCTCCATTTGCGATAAGGTCGGTTGTTTAGACTTTCCTGTATCCAAGAATCACATGAGACCCGTTGAAGGCATGTTGATTCCCTTATTCTGTCTCTCTAACTCAATGACCCTATGGATGACCTCACAAACTCTTTGTTGTTGATCCTGCACACTAGTAGCACCCATTGTGGATTGTAGTCCTTAGAAATAGGACCTTAGGCAAGGTAGGGTTGTGCTTGAGGTGGGAGCCCACCGGCCCAAGCTTGAGGTGCTTGTCGTGCTTTTTGACTAAGGTGCTTGAGGTGCTTGTCGTGCTTGCTGACTAAGGTGCTTTAGGTGCTTGTTGACTAAGGTTCTTGAGGTGCTTTATGACTAAGGTGCTTGAGGGGCTTAAGGTGTTCCAAAAGTCAACCAAGATCCCTACTCATGGGGGAGCGAGCCCTAGTTGTAGGGGCATGAGAGAGAACACACACACCCTCACACAAGGTAAGCCTAGTCTAAAGAAGCAACAAGGACACATGTCAAGTTCCTCTCCATGTTGTCCTCATAAGGTGCCTAAATCCTATTGGCTAGTCTCTAAAGGGATCCAATGATAATTTAGCTAATTAAATTAATTGTTTATGCATTTATCAAGTCCTCTCTCTCAAAGGAGAAAGGGGGACACTTGTCCTAAGGCTAGCATGGTTGCTTAATATGCACTATGCATGTGATTGGCTAAGCTTGTAGGGGTCCAATCAAATTGAAGCTTGAGCTACAAGGAGGGGTCAACCAAGGAAGCTAGGGGTGTGCTTGCGGGTATACCCTCTCTCACACACACTCTCATGCTAATTCTGACTTGGAAAAGTGCAAGAACTCCATCTCCTTCTCCAAGCTTGTTGAGAAGTTGAGAGCCTACACCAACACTCTTGGCTATGGAATGCAAATCCAACCAAGAGCCATGCTTCAATGCTTAAGCTTGCCATCTTCTCCATCTTCATTACAATGCTATTATGCTATGCTAATCAAGAAGAGTGATGATAAGTGAGGAACTATTTCTTTCTCATATGTTACTTCTTCTTCCTCTTCCCTACCCTCATTCCCCGTTAGCTCTCTCCACCTTTCCATTTTCATTGCATCACCTAGGTCACAAGGAACACAAAGATTGTATTGTACCAAGTCTCTCTTTATGGGAGAATCTATAATATAAAAGCCTATTGGAGGGGGGAGCGGCTCCAAGTAAATATGGTCCTCAATTGTTGTTAAGTTCTCTAATTCTCTCTCTTGCAAAAGTATTGCTGATGCCAAGTTAATTAAGTCTAATGGTTATGTTGGTACAACTAATTAAGTTCACCCTATATGTTCTCAAAGTAGTCTCATAAAAATGCTCACTATAGTTCTCTTAATCCCGCTATTCTCAATGTTCATAGGCCATTTGCATTACATGACATGACTTGCAGTTGATTACTTGCACCTGCATGCACGATGGTGGTCTCGACGTGAGCCATAATGTATTGTTGGTTGTTCGCTCAGTCGCGAACTTGATCAGGCCACCCGCATGTTGTGACAGTGAGATGAAGCCAAGCGCTTCTTATCTCCAGAGAAAGCCCAAAGAGACTGAGGGCATCTGCTAGCCCTTCATGATTAGAGAGATGTACCTCTTCTTTCCATCATGATGTGGATGGATGATAATAGCACCTCATCATACCATAGCCTACAAACCTCTTGTCGTTGTGTGGAATGTCCAAGCCCCTATCTAGGGCACCCTCAAGGCTCCAAAAACCCTATAATTCCCAATAGTGATTCTCATATCTCACGAGAGCGACATCTACAAGGGCTCTGAAAGGATGTCACTAGTACCAAGCTTGCAATCTTCCCTAGATGAACATACTCGACCTCGTTCACCTCAAAATGCTTCAATACAGCCCATTTCAGTGAGTTGCAACATAGTTTGTTAGTCCTACTTTAAGCGCATAATGAGGCAGCGCATGAGAGTAGGTTGTTGCCAAGACAACATCACCTGTAGCTTGGTAGGCTGGTAGCTAGAGTGGCATACGTTATTTGTGCAATAATGTCCTTATTTGTATGACTAACACCTTACACTCTTGACGGGCATAAAAGAGAACACGTAGATATGCTCCAAAGTACGGATCTTTTACTCCTTCACCAGGCACCCAAGCTTTGTGACAGGCACACACTTCACTTCTTCCTCCTTACGAGGTCCTCTCTTATTGGCCCCCTCCTATCTCCTTGACCCCTATTGCCTCTTCCACCCACGACCATTAAACCTCTCTCTCTCTCTCTCTCTCTCTCTCTCTCTCTCTCTGTGTGTGTGTGTGTGTGTGTGTGTGTGTGTGTGTGTGTGTGTGTGTGTGTGTGTGTGTGTGCGTGTGCGCACACATGCGCGCGTGCGTGTGCGTGCGTGTGTGTGAGTGTGTGTGTGTGTGTGTGTGTGTGTGTGTGTGTGTGTGTGTGTGTGTGTGTGTGTGTGTGTGTGTGTGTGTGTGTGTGTGTGTGTGTGTGTGTGTGTGGAAGGTATCCCTTGTTGGGCTTCCTCGCAGCCTACAAGACACTTTAATTTGTTGCACTGCTTCCGCTTTGTTGCATCCATCTTCACATCGGAACATGTTGCAACATCCCACCAACAACGTAGGGTACCTGGCCGCGGCGTTGGAACCTGTAGTAGCATCCCACCAACATCACATGATACTTGGTTGTTGCACTGAAGATGAAGTGCATGAGGAGCATCAATGAAAGCACCATGGCCTGCACCTTTGATCATACAATTGTGTAGAGACTGGCATTCGCCGAGATTCTGAATAACTATGAGATTCAAGAGCAGTAGCCAACATCTCCAACTCAAGCATTGGAAGAAGGCATCACCATTGATGGCCATGCTATTGACAATCTTCGACAAGCGCAATTTGATTTGAAACAGTCGGATGTGTGCCCTGTAGACGCCGGTGGGTCGGCTAGTGTAGCCCATGGTCAGAAGGACAATATCATGCCTATAGCTATAGAAAAGCTCAAAGAGGTACCATCACCACCCACTTCTGAATAGGAGGCAGTGTTGTAGTCTAATCTGTAGACGAGAGGCTTGGAGTGGGATTGGTTTGAGGTCAACTTCTCCGCGGAGCACCTCTTTCGAAGCGGCTTTGCTAGGCATGGGAGTACTCAATAGTAGCCTAGGGTATCATTATATTGACACTTCCTCTCACCATTAAATGATAGCAAGCGCTAGACACTCATAAGAAGGCCAGATAATATCCAAAAATATCAAAACTAAACCCTCGTATTTTTCATTAGCAAAAAGGTAAGTCATCAGTAGGGCCTCAACCCCTTTGGGGCAGGCCAAAAAGTGGTTTCCTCCTTAAAATCCACCTCTTTTTTGGCCTGCCCAAAGGGAGAAGGCTATAGAGATGCTTTCTCTTTTTGCTGACTAAAATAGAAAAAAAGTTGAGTTGTATATTCAAGCATTTTTTTTTATAGGCTGTAAGACAAGGGAAGCTAGAGCCTGAGAGTCCACCACCCAACCACCCATTATATAGGCAAGCCCCTTGCCCTTTTCCCTAGTTGGACTCCCCGTTCCACACCGCCTAGCCCGGCCCTGCCCTTGTCTTGTCCGGCCTTGCCGGTGTCCTGACATTACTCCCCCCTTAAGAAGAGTTTTCGTCCTCAAAAACAAAAGTGGGAAGCTTCTTCTTAATAACACTAATGTTTTCTGAAGTGGCATCCTTCATGGATCCAGCTGTTTGGTTGATCGCAACACGGTTCTGTAGGAGGTTCAATGAAACCAAGAGTAACATCTTGATTTTCCACATTGTTGTCCATTTGCAACCAACTTGTGTTACCGATTCCTATCCTATCATTGTGTGTAGACTCCATTTAGAACACACATGAGTATTCAAAACGAGTTACCACACAAAGATGTACCCTAAAGAGTACCTCTTTTCACTTTCCATGAAAGTAACTTGCTAACATACTCATCAGCCAAGTTTAAGTCCTTGACTTGTTTTCCAATTTCAGTAGTAAACAACCCCACCATCACTAGTGTTCAAGGTTGAGAACTTGATTTATACATGAAGAGACTACACCTAGTCGCAACCATGCTTTAAATTTATAAGCAAACTCCAAGTAGAGCAATAAATGCTTACTAATTGGACGCGTGGTGCTAACGTACGCACTTGCATATCCTTTAGCACAAGATTACACTTTGTAATCTGCATATCTCGTTGGATAAGTGGCAGTACTGAGGTGTGTTTTCCCCACGGTTTACAGCCAGACTTTCCAGATGGCTGGTAAACGGGATAACAATATCGTACCATATTGCTAAAGAATCAACAATGGCATAAATAACCCTCGTGGTTAACTTGAAAAATCTACAAGCATCCAAACCAAGCCATGACCTCTATTGGTGATTGGTAGACCTAAAAGTAATCTCATAGAGATACTACACTTAGAGTGCAAAATGCTTCATAAGCAACAACTTGAGGAATATGCATGCCGTTCCAAATCAGCCTTTGCTAAATGCTAGGGCCCATAACACCTAGTGTGCATGCATTTAGCAAAAAACAGATCGGAACCTGTATATCCATGGTGATCCTTGCCAATACTTATGGCAAATGTGATGCGCCTAGCACACATTAAAAAGGAATGTAAATAGGTCTGAAAAGAAACTAACTACTTTTAGTTGCAATCTTGTGCAAGCCTTGCTGAAACGTCTGAACCATAATAGAAGGTGAAGCAGTGATCACTTCTAGGTACAAACAATGAAACTTTTTCATTTGCTATATGTATAAACAATCATTTGTAATGTTGTTTATCAGTACTTGTACCTTAACAAGTCATTCTAAGTATCCGACAATTTTTGGCCACGAAATTGCTCCCGATACGTTGTGCTAAAAATGTTCTAGAAAACAGATATGACCAGCACTTAGGGACTTTTTCGTGACACATATTTGAAATAGTGGGCGCCAGTGTCAGTCCCAAAGACTCATATCCTCCACATGTGGAATATGTCTCATGTAAGAATGTCTAAAAAAGAACATTCTTCAAGTACAAGATGTACTTGTGCGTGGAGGTAATTGCAAACACTTTACAATGGGAGTGAGAGGGATCCTCATTATCCTTGCTCCACACTGGCTAAACCAAACTCCTTGAGTCCCTAGACCATGTTGTATCCCATGTGACAACATGTGCCAAATCGAATCCTACAAGTGGATTCATAACATCATAATGTACATTGGACACTACAGCCCAAAATACTTGTTTTGACATGCCCTTGGCATGGCCCTGAAATATTCAAGCGTATTTAAACGACTTGAGAAAACCAAGCAATGCATACTAAAAACTGGAATCACACCAAATCAATAGATGCGTACCTGAAGATTGAACTGAATGTTCACTTACCCCGTATTCAAATACAGAGGAACACGTCCTCCACGTGTGAAAAAACAAGCAAAATTGCACCGAAAACCCTGGGTGTTGCCATTGCAATCCAAACCCTTTGATTAGAATCTACGTAGTCAAACCCTTTGGTAAGACCCTTTGTAGAAACTGCTCAATGAGTAGGTAACGGTAACCAACATAGTCAACAGTGTATAGAATGATTTGGAATCAACTTGAGAAGGTGAATTCGTTTGCTACCGCGTGGTATAGTGCGGACTTCTTTCCTTGCTGAAACGTCTGAACCATAATAGAAGGTGAAGCAGTAATCACTTCTAGGTACAAACAATGAAACTTTTTCATTTGCCATATGTATAAACAATCATTTGTAATGTTGTTTATCAATACTTGTACCTTAACAAGTGATTCTAAGTATCCGACAATTTTTGGCCACAAAATTGCTCCTGATACGTTGTGCTAAAAATGGTCTAGAAAACAGATGTGACCAGCACTTAGGGACTTTTTCGTGACACATATTTGAAATAGTGGGCGCCAGTGTCAGTCCCAAAGACTCATATCCTCCACATGTGGAATATGTCTCATGTAAGAATGTCTAAAAAAGAACATTCTTCAAGTACAAGATGTACTTGTGTGTGGATGTAATTGCAAACACTCTACGATGGGAGTGAGAGGGATCCTCATTATCCTTGCTCCACACTGGCTAAACCAAACTCCTTGAGTCCCTAGACCATGTTGTATCCCATGTGACAACATGTGCCAAATCGAATCCTACAAGTGGATTCATAACATCATAATGTACATTGGACACTACAGCCCAAAATACTTGTTTTGACATGCCCTTGGCATGGCCCTGAAATATTCAAGCGTATTTAAACGACTTGAGAAACCAAGCAATGCATACTAAAAACTGGAATCACACCAAATCATTAGACGCGTACCTGGAGATTGAACTGAATGTTCACTTACCCGTATTCAAATACAGAGGAACACGTCCTCCACGTGTGAAAAAACAAGCAAAATTGCACCGAAAACCCTGGGTGTTGCCGTTGCAATCCAAACCCTTTGATTAGAATCTACGTATTCAAACCCTTTGGTAAGACCCTTTGTAGAAACTGCTCAATGAGTAGGTAACGGTAACCAACATAGTCAACAGTGTACAGAATGATTTGGAATCAACTTGAGAAGGTGAATTCGTCTGCTACCGCGTGGTATAGTGCGGACTTCTTTCCTTGCTGAAACATCTGAACCATAATAGAAGGTGAAGCAGTGATCACTTCTAGGTACAAACAATGAAACTTTTTCATTGGCTATATGTATAAACAATCATTTGTAATGTTGTTTATCAGTACTTGTACCTTAACAAGTCATTCTAAGTATCCGACAATTTTTGGCCACGAAATTGCTCCTGATACGTTGTGCTAAAAATGGTCTAGAAAACAGATGTGACCAGCACTTAGGGAATTTTTCGTGACACATATTTGAAATAGTGGGCGCCAGTGTCAGTCCCAGAGACTCATATCCTCCACATGTGGAATATGTCTCATGTAAGAATGTCTAAAAAAGAACATTCTTCAAGTACAAGATGTACTTGTGCGTGGAGGTAATTGCAAACACTCTACGATGGGAGTGAGAGGGATCCTCATTATCCTTGCTCCACACTGGCTAAACCAAACTCCTTGAGTCCCTAGACCATGTTGTATCCCATGTGACAACATGTGCCAAATCGAATCTTACAAGTGGATTCATAACATCATAATGTACATTGGATACTACAGCCCAAAATACTTGTTTTGACATGCCCTTGGCATGGCCCTGAAATATTCAAGCGTATTTAAACAACTTGAGAAACCAAGCAATGCATACTAAAAACTGGAATCACACCAAATCAATAGATGCGTACCTGGAGATTGAACTGAATGTTCACTTACCCGTATTCAAATACAGAGGAACACGTCGTCCACGTGTGAAAAAACAAGCAAAATTGCACCGAAAACCCTGGGTGTTGCCGTTGCAATCCAAACCCTTTGATTAGAATCTACGTAGTCAAACCCTTTGGTAAGACCCTTTGTAGAAACTGCTCAATGAGTAGGTAACGGTAACCAACATAGTCAACAGTGTACAAAATGATTTGGAATCAACTTGAGAAGGTGAATTCGTCTGCTACCGTGTGGTATAGTGCGGACTTCTTTCCTTAAAGTATAACGAGAATAGATCAATTGTGATCCTCCATGATTATGGGGTGATTTAGTAAGCACCCACGCGATCGTACCCCAAACAATGCGTCCATAGACACTCGTAGTGCTATAGAGAGAGCAGGAGATCCACACAAGTGGAAGTCTAGCTCTTATGGACGGCCATGCTGTCGCAACGGTATGTTGCATCTAAAATCCGTGGTAGAAATCACCCGAGTTGAGTTTGTGGTTATCAAATACTCGACTTGAGTGTCGCATTGAAACTATGTCGTGCAAAAATGACACCATAAACCTCCGGAATGACAAGACGCTTGCTTGTCCATTAACGTCGTTGTCTAGTCCAGTGGGTAGATCTGTTCGGTCTTAAGAACAATCCCCCAAGGAATGCCAACCATTGGGTCATACCCGAGATCTAAATATGACTCTTAGTCAGCGTGTGTGGCTCATAGCCCTTATGGCCATTAGTATTCAATCGACGAAACGATGAAGACTAATATAGAGGGCGTCTTGCCCAATTTCTAGCTGAGAGTTAAATCACCTTGGCTCATGCTGACTCTGGCAAACAAAAAATGTATCAAAAACTGCGTAGAAAGTTTTCATTATTCATGGAGAGAAATAAGAAAGAGCGAGAGAAGATGCTGGGCTGAGGAACTTTCCTTAAGTGACGAGTTTGTATATGTTGTGCCCAATTTGTGTCCTCTGACGCATCTTATGCCGAACTTGCAGCTTATCCTATAGGCATGCAACAATCTACCTGTATAACACTCTCATCGAGAGAGGGAACATAAAACATAAGCCACAGCTTGACCCTCTTACCATGTATGAAGTCGTGACTTTAGAGAAATGACTTAATATGGCACTTTGCTTGTGAAATAGGTCATAGATTTAGGTTCCATTTAGTGGGAGTGTGCGTTGATAGCAACCATAAATTTAAACCATCTAGAACTTAGTTTGTTTGTGACAGAGTGGCTGGTGTGATAGCGGAAGCGTAATCTCTGAAGCGATGAAATTCATGCCACCTGGTTAGTATGCTTTGCATACATTTTTTGAAGCCCTTGGCGAGAGTGAAGGCCTAAAACGTAAGAGCCAAAACCATTAGTGTCGTGCACAGTCTAAACTGGTAGGGATTCTGTGAGGTGATATTCCCTATGTTGCCAGTTTTCCAAAATTGTGTGCCACTGCCCGTGATTCCAAGTCATTGGACAGTACCTTGGCACAAGGGAGGAGCCTTGCTTCATGTAAAATTGTCAAAGAACCTTGCTTTGCACAAAAGCATTAGTTTCCAATGTAAATGTATAAACATGGAAAAATAAACAATACTGAACATGGTCTAACCTGGTCATCCTGCTGTAACCAGTTGTCTGGAGATGTTGGAAGAAAAACTCGCTCAAATGTAGATCATAACCATCTCTGTTGTGCAAGAGAAAGTTGGCTTGAAATATCCTGCAGGCATATGGAGAACTTCCCCAGAGGTGTGTCCTCATAGCATATCTCAAACGGGAAAAATCTCAATGGAAGAGTCGTAAATTGAAGCCTTGCTTCACATAAATATGTTTTTGTTGAGAGCCAACGGATGTGGCGGCAGATACCATAACAAAAAAGAATCGACTGTGTCCAGCAATTGCAATTGAAATTGAGCAGTATTGTGTGGTAAGCATCTTCTGTCTGCTTCAAGAAATAGGAAGAAGGAGTCGACCATGCCGAGTAACTTGCTGAGGAGTCGGACATGCCAAGCAACTTGCTGCCTTTAACAAGTTTAAAAATAGGTTGTGCCTGTCTCCTTGAGATACTAAAAAATTGGTCCTTCAAAGGCAGGTTGGCCCTGCCTTTGAAGGAAAATGTAACCTTGGACGAGCTTGCTCTAGCAAGGTACTCAAGAGAAGTCATGCTTGATGTTGATCCCTCAACCAAACACTGGTGCAAAGCAGGGAGAATAATTGACTGCATATGGAAATTGTCACAAGTTGTGCTTGTGCCTGCATACAAGAGCTACATAGCATGTTTGAAAGCGTGATCAAACCAAAACAAAAGCTATTGCATACCTTGGCCATGATCTCTGTTGACTCTCGAGTCGTGCTTGAGGACTTGTTGTAGCCGTAACCATGGTCCTTATCGTGGTAGGGTCTATCCTTGTTGATTGCAACATTTCTTGGTTTTGCATATCTGTAATAAGCCTTGCTCACACAAAATTTTGATAACAACGCTCTTAATTTACCTGAATCAATGCGTCTCGAATCAATCAATAACGTGATCCTTGTCGTAATCTCTTTGTCGAGATTGCTCCATGCTGGAAGATATGGTCTTGCCATTGGCTTCCTAATTGCAAATGCTAGCATGACCTTTATCCGCCTTGGTACCGACAACATTCTATGAAATCCGAGAGACGTGTAAAATTCGGCATGGAAGAGAGCTTCAAAATCCGCCACCGGCGGCGGTAATCTCTTCGAAATCATCACCCAGGGTTGCATGCACTACCATGCACAAGCTATGCAAGACATCCAAGGTGTAGGGTTTTTGTGAATTCCTACTGATTTTGTTTGAAAATTGACAGCTTCTTGCGTATCTACTTGGTCGTGCTCTCGTATCCCATGAACCACTCAAGAATCGATGCTTAGCAGGGGAGGGTGCCCAAATTAGGGCACTCTTATGCTCAATAACATGAACTCAAGCAAACCCAAAACGATGGCGACGCTGCAGACGACTGCGCAAGACAAAATCCGAGTGGTGACGGCTCTCCAAAGACCTTCATGCCACGGTCATGTGACGAACCACTGTCAGTAGCCCAGGGCGAACCCAGCTAGCCCCACTTGGCCCGGTTTCACGTAGGTCGAGGCCACCTCCCATCCCGCTCTAAGTGGCTCTGCACACGATCGATGAGGACCCCAACTACTCCATCCTCCAAGGGACCGCTCCCGCGACCTGTGTCCGTGAAACTCCGAGAGAGAGAGAGAAGAGAGAAAGACATGCTCTGCCCAACTCCATGCATGAGCTATTGCTTCCATACCCTCCACCCTCCTCCTTGGCGAGAGTTATGCTTCGCCATGCCAAATTCCACGAACGAGAGAGGGAGAGAAAATCCGAGAGAGAGGGAGAGAGAGAAGAAAACCATGCTTTCTCCCCGCCATGGCTCCACCCTCCTTCCTCCTCCCCACCTTGCTCTGATACCAGTGTAAGCCAAGGGAAGCTAGAGCCTGAGAGTCCACCACCCAACCACCCATTATATAGGCAAGCCCCTGGCCCTTTGACCTAGTTGGACTCCCCGTTCCACACCGCCTAGCTCGGCCTTGCCCTTGTCTTGTCCGGCCTTGCCGGTGTCCTAACATAGTCCAAAAAAGTTGATTGGTTGAAATAAGATAGTGGGCACTTATTTAGATGACTAGTGTGTAAATCTAATGATGGACTTTAAAAGTGTCTTGAGTTTTGAAATAGGAAGTGAATGCTCATTGACCAAGGAAATGATTTTGGGCTGAAAGCATAAAACGCTGAAGTTTGAACTAAACTTTTACCTCAAGTTACCTTTTGCTAAATTGGTAATATTGGTCTTGTGTAGAGAAAGTTCACATGAAACAAGTGATAAAATCACAAGGCCTACCCTTAAGAAGAGAACTGGAAGGTTAATACCACCATTGCAATCTTGTCAGCCTGGCCCTATTTTGCCTTCTGGCCAACTGTAGCAACAAGTCTATTAAGGTGGGGGGAGCAGTGTGAGATCAGAGGTAGTCGAGGGCATTGATAAGTGAACTGCCTACAGATTCTAGAAGTTTTTGGGCAAGGGGAAACGTGGAAATTGTTATAAAAACCTCGAGGTCCAATTGAGAAAGCATTCTACAATGCACATGAACACATTTTACAACTAAGTTTGAGACCTTCAACAAGAGCTATCCCCTTCAGTAGCTATACAAGCCAATATAATTGTTGATCATATATTGTAATGGAAATGTCCTATGAACTTTGAGAATAGCGGAATTAAGAGAATTAGAGTGAGTATTTTTGTGAAACTACTTTGAGAACATAGAAGGTGAACTTAATTAGCGGTAGCAACATAACCATTATACTTAATTAACTTGGCATGAACAATACTTTTGCAAGAGAGGGAATTAGAGAACATGACAACAATTGAAGACCGGATTTATGTGGAGACGGTCCCCCCTCCAATATGCTTTTGTATTATAGATTATCCCATCAAGAGAGACTTGGTACAATACAATCTTTGTGTTCATTGTGACCTAAGGTGATGCAATGAAGATGAAAATCTTCATGCATCATGAGCATAGCATAAACTTTGTAAAAGCATTAACCATCCCGGTCCCAAGGCCTCAAACACCTTCAAAGGTGGAGAGAGTTAGTGGGGAATGAGGGTAGGGAAGAGGAAGAAGAAGCATTCATAGGAGAAAGAAATAGTTCCTCACTTATCATCACTCTTCTTGCTTAGCATAGCATAATACCATAGTAATGAAGATGAAGAAGATGGCAAGCTTAAGCATTGAAGCATGGCTCTTGGTTGGATTTGCATTCCATAGCCAAGAGTGTTGGCGTAGGCTCTCAACTTGTCAACAAGCTTGGAGAAGGAGATGGAGCTCTTGAACTTTGCACTTCACACAATGAGTGTGTGTGTGTGTGTGTGTGTGTGTGTGTGTGTGTGTGTGTGTGTGTCTGTGTGTGAGTGTGGGAGAGTATACCACCCAAGATAGCCCCCTCCTTGCTTTGGTCGACCCACTCTTCTAGCTCTTGGTGGAAGCTCATTGGACCCCTTCAAGCCTAGCCAATCACATGCAGAGGGCATATCAAGCAAGCATGCTAGCCTTGGGACAAGTGTCCCACTTCCCCCTTTGTGAGAGAGGACTTGATAAATGCATACACAATTAATTAAAGTAGCTAAATTATCATTGGAACCCTTGAGAGGCCGACCAATAGGCTTTAGACACCTTATGAGGGCAACATGGAGAGGAACTTGACATGTGTCCCTGTTGCTTCATAGGCAAGGCTTGACTTGTGAGGGCAACATGGAGAGGAACTTGACATGTGTCTCTGTTGCTTCATGAGGCAAGGCTTGACTTGTGTGAGGGTGTGTGTGTTCTCTCCTAGCTCCTACAATGAGGGCTCCCCCCCCCCCCCCCTTGAGTAGGGATCTTGTTGACTTTTTTGGAATACATTGAGACCTTCAAGATCGGGGAAGGTTCTCACCTCAAGATTAGCCCTGGCACCTCAAGCACGACAAGCACCTCAAGCTTGGGCCGGGTTCCCACCTCAAGCACATCCCTAGCTTGCCTAAGGCCACTTTTAACACTAACCTTTGGAGGTCTTTAATGAAGCTAACCCTAATATCTCTAAGATCCATTAGGTATCCTTGCTCTTTGACAGACCCTCTCTCATTTGGATCCCTTTAACCTTGGCCCCCTGTTGAGATAGATCCATAAGCACATGTCTATATTCTAACCCTTGCTCCCATTTAAATCTCCCACATTAACACTAGAATGGTAGCATGACACTTTTATGTCCTTGGACACTTTTGTGTCCTGCTAAGTGACCATTTTGCTTGAATTATTTGAAGAGTATGAAAATAAATTTCTAGGTGCTATATATCCACAAAGTTGATTTATGAGCTGAAAAAAACTTAGCATTTTTTTTTTAGTATCGATCTCACCATTAACCTTACTCTTGCACAACATTTTTGAACCTAAACTGTGTGAAAAAACAGGTCCTGTTTTTGGCTTTTTTTAAATTTTTGGTAACTATACCATTCTAAACTTCATGTTTGTGAGGTTTAGATGGCTAGAGGTTAGGCTTTCATAGTTCTCAACATGTTTTGATGCTTGTAGGGAGAGCTAAGTGTTAAAATTGAAAGTTATGACCAATTTACAAGAATTGCATAATCCTGTTTTTTTGGCCAAAATTAGCACTTTTATGATTTTTTTGGTGGCTTTCTTGATATCCAAATTCAATTTTGATTGTGTACGTGTAATGTATAACATAAAGCTAATCTTCCTTGAGTTTTGGGGGACCTAATATGCTATATAGCATAGTATATGATGATGGTTGAGTTTTTTGATTGCTAAAGAATACGATACATTTTAGAGTAGCAAGTATAACTTTCTCAATATTGCTAGTTTCTTAGGGCAATTGTGTGTATTTTGTAGATAGTAACCATATCTAATCATAGACTACAAACTTGGCTAGATATGGAGTAGTTTCTATGGGTTTCTAGAGGTCATAATGCTAAACCCAGTTTTTTCATGTTTGCTGTATTTAGCACTTTATCATTGCCCCCAAGGTTCCAATTGTAAGAGATCCATTATCCTTTTGACATGCTCCATGGCTCCTTTTGAATCCAAAGGCCCAAAGGGAACTAAGAAAACATGTATATAGTATCTGTATTGAGCGTGATTATAGAAACTTTGATGATAGGTCCGCAGAATGGCAAAAATGCAACTTTTTTGTACCTATTTTTTTTGCCCAAAAAAATTTAGTGAGGTAAAAGCAACCATATGTTTTGGTCACCAACCCATTGAAGTTAACGGGGCATTTTATCTCATGTCCTACAAAAATCCTCAGTTTTATTTATATGCAATCAACCGTAAGAAATTGTTGTTTTGGGCAAAATGCACTAGTCCATCAACTTTGGAGGCTTGTAGTGACCAAGGGATGAGAAAAATTACAAGTTTCTCATTTTTTCCATATGTAGTAGTTATTGAATTGTAAGCTCATGAAAGGATTTTTCAAAATGAGTGGATCTACTATGGTTTTGGAATTTTTTCCCAAAACCCTGAAAGGACACTTTTATGTCCTGTTAGGTTACCATTCTAGTGTTAAATGATCAATTTAATACGAGAAAATGATTTGGATTGGTTAGATATTAGATTTCATGACAATACCTCTCTCTTGAAATCATAGCCGTCCTCGACTATGAGGTAGAAGATATAAAGTCTTAGTCATTAATCTATGTTTCTTAGCGAGTAGAGGATCCGTTTTTACCCTGCGACATCATTCTGAGATGGATGACAAATCCATTTGGTGCATGAGAGAAATAGCTGCCCCGCAAGCTTGTCTGCTCTTTAGTATTTGAGAGACGCAGTCATCACAAACATGATTCTAAGCATGCATACTATTTGAATTTGTGCACAATAGAAAGAGGATTAGTCTTATAAGACAAAAAAATTGATCATTTAAAAGAAACATGTACATTTTCTTACTCTAATGTAGCATTGTAAGCATTGACAAGGTTCATACTATCCTTAAGTTGTATTCCTTGCATCCATCTAGCATATTCAAAGGATAATTTTTGAACTTAATAAGATACCGTTGGATAATCTTACCATGTCTTAGTAACTTGTCTTCATGTTGAAGGATAGCTTCGGGTTGTAGCACCTCTTCTTGGTCTTTGATTTCTGGAGGGTCTTCAATAATTGGTTCTCTTGGCGGCTCTCCTTTGTAGGGCTTAAGTAGGGTCACATGAAAAGCATTGTGTATGAGCCAATGGTTTGACAACTTGAGTTTAGAAGCCATGTCATTGATTAGGTTCAAGATTTGAAAAGGACCATAGTATCTTTTTGCTAGTTTAGCATAATACTTTTGATGGCCCATAGGATTTTTGCCCGTCATTTGCGTCAATCGAGCCTTGGGAAGCTTAAGTAAGACCCAATCATTTTCTTTGAATGTTAAGGCCCTTCTGCGCTTGTCAGCAACATCTTTTTGCCTTTCTTGAGAGATAGATATAGCCTCCTTAATCTTTTGGAAGATTCTTGTAGGTAACACGTATACTCATCGACCAGCAGGCGAAGATCTTCCCATGTACTTTAAGTAGCAATGGACTTTTAGGTCTTCCCACTATGATCTCAAAAGGTGCCTTTCCCGTAGTAGTATGGACAATATTATGTTACGCATACTCTATAAGGGGTAAGTACTTTGCCCATTGTGAGCGTTGATCTACTTTTGTAACATAAGTCTTTAGTAGATCGAGAATCATAAGATTGGCTATCTCACTTTGGCCATCCGTTTGTGGGTACCTAGATTTCTAAAGAGACCATTCTAGAAATTACTCGTCATTCTAGGATCTCTATCTAACGCGATGGATGTTGGCAATCCATGGTGTTTGACAATCTGAGATATGAAGAGGGTTGCCCTTGGTGTGCTTTAATAGTCTTTTTGACAGGAATAAAGTGTGCTTGCTTGCTAAACCTGTCGACTATTGTCCATATTCCCATACTCTGATAGACTTGGATAATCCAAAGATAAAATCCATGGATATACTCTCCCATGGTGAATTAGGGATTGGAAATGGATGGAGTAATCCAGGTTGCTTTCCTCTATCATACTTGGTCTTTTGGCATACCACACATTTTGAAACATACTCTTGTATGTCTACTTTCATGGTAGGCCAATAGAAGTACATCTCTAATCCTCGAAGAGTAGGTTGAATGCCTCTATGCCCCACATAGGGAGGAGCATGGGATTCATACATAACTTTGTCACGAAGGGAATGGGTAACACATAGCCTATTTCCATGGAGAAAATAACCATCTTACAAGGTGAATGGTTCTTCTTTCTTCCCCAATGCAAGGACTGACATCATGTCTCTAAAGTCGGGGTCAGTAGAATACTCATCTATCATAGAAGATAGCTCAGTGTGAGTTGCTATAGACACCGCAATAACTCTTGGTCATCGTGAAAATGCATCGGTCAGTTGATTGTGCTTACCAGCAATGTGAGCAATATGAAAACAAAATTGCGAAATAAAATTTTTCCACCTCATTTGTTTGTTGAAAAGCTTGATTTGCATAATGAAGTACTTGAGACTTTGGTGGTCCGTTTGCAAAATAAACGGAATCCCCACAATAGAGTGCTTCCATGTGTCTACAGCATGTAGAACAACTAAAAGGTCTTTTTTTGTATATGCCCAAGACTCGTTCAATCGGCATTGAGCCTTCGGCTTTCATATGCTATGGCATGCCCTTCTTGAAGAAAAATTGCTCCAAGGCAATCACCACAAGCATCACATTGGACCTCAAATGGATTTGAGAGACCCGGAAGCATAAGCATTGGTTGGGAGGTAAGCTTCTATTTGAGCTTATCAAAAGCATTTTTCTCTTTAGCAGTCCATGAGTACTTAATGCTCTTCTTTGTTAAGTCATGCAATGGTCCCACTATTTGAGAGAATTTGGCTATGAAGTGTCTATAGTATGCACACATACCAGTAAATCTTCTTACCTCATGTAGATTCTTTGGATTAGGCCAATATGCTTTTATTACCTCCAACCTTGATGATCCATACGGATACCATCTTGAGAGATAATATGACCTAAGTATTGAATCTCTTGAAGGAAAAACACTCTTCTTTTGATTGATAAAAAGCTTGTTCTCCCTCAGAGCTTGAAAATTACCTGGAGATGTTGCTTGTGCTCCTCCAAGGACTTGGAGTAGATGATGATATTATCAAAGAACACTCCGATGAACTTGCGGTAGGGTCTAAAGATTTTCTCCATTAAATGATTGAATGTGGCCGGTGCATTATTCAAGCCAAAAAGGCATGACTATATATTCATAAAGACCAAACACTGTACAAACCATGGTCTTTACGATATCTTCATTCACTATCCTTATTTGATGATAGCCACTTTTAAGGTCAATCCTACTGAAGTAGGTTGAATTTTGTAGCTTATCAAACAAATCTTCTACCCATGGTACAAGAAATCTATTTTTTATAGTGATATGGTTAAGCACTCGATAGTCCACACACATGCGGTATGTACCATCTTTATTTTTCACTAAAAGGACTGGAGAACAAAAGGGAGAGGAGCTAGGCCTCACCATCCCTTTATCTACCAATTCTTGTACTTGCCTCATGATCTCCTCTTGTTGAGCTTGGGAAACTCAATAAGGAGGCTTGTTAGGCGGCGAGCTTCCTGGTAGGAGCTCAATTCGATGGTCATCATAAATCTTGAATGCCCAACTTAGTGGCCAACTCTGTTGATATGAAATTGTGAGTAGAGCCAAGGTCAAACAAGATGAAGGCATCATGCTCCCTTACCTTTTCCCAAGCATAGGAGAGAGGTGATCCTTTGCAATGAGCATCCTCTTTTGAAGCTTCAATTGTTGAAGCTCTAGGAGTCTCATTGCGGGCATTTCTATTTGGGCAAGAATGATAGCCATGTCCTTGTTCCCCACATTTGAAGCATTTGTGGTCCTTACAAAAAGCTTCTAGTCCTTCAGGAGAGAGTTTATTTTTACCTTTGTAAACTCCCTTCTCCTTAGACCGATTGTTGTTGATGTTGTTGGAATTGCCTTGGGAAGAATTTTGGGCATTGTTTTTTCCCTTTGCATCACTTTTGTCTTTGCTTTCCATGGGCTTAGCATTCCTTCTAGGCCCTTGTTGGAAATTGATGCGTGAAGCAACCATAGTGTGGTGGATTACTTCGGTGATAGAACTAAGCTGTTGGGAGTTGACATACTCGACCATTTCTTCAAGTAATCCCACACAAATTTGCTGCTTTTGCTCGGCGAAGTCTATCTTTTGAAAGACAATAGCCTTGAGATGTAAATCCCAAAACTTGTTCACATATTTGTGGATAGACTTTTTGGAGAGCAGCTTCAAACTCCGCCATTCGGTAAGCACTTTGTCCTTTGCATCGCTTGCAAGGAATTGCTTCATGATGGAAACTCGTAGAGTCACTCCATGTCTTTGGGGATTCGACGTTGCTACGAAGGCTAGCCCACTATTGACGAACAGATTTCTAGAAGTGCATAGCTATACCAAAGGTGCCATCATAGGTGAGAAAAGAGACACTCTTTCCTCCCTCTTTGAACTTCTTGGGCTTTTGGGACCTTCCCCATGCAGGGTAAGATTTGCAATGTCCTCTCCTCTTGTATTCTCTAGGAGAATAGCTATTGCTTTCCTTGAAAGAGGAGGAAGGTGAAGAAGAAGGAGAAGAGGGTGACCCATTTCTTGAGTTTTTCTTCCTTTGTTTCCTCTCTTCCCTTTTGGAGTGACGAGGAGAAGGACTATGGGTTGACCGTTTCCTCTTGGGAGGAGTTGACGATCGTCTAGACCGCCGTCTTTGTGGAGCCACATCTTCACTTAGGGATTCGCTTCTTTCTCGTTCTTTGGATTCCTCCTCTCTTATGGGAGTCTCATAAAGAGGACTCCTAAGCTCTCTCTCCTCTTGGAGAGGAATGGAAATCCCTTAAG
This sequence comes from Adiantum capillus-veneris, assembly GCF_014529385.1. Taxonomy (NCBI): domain Eukaryota; kingdom Viridiplantae; phylum Streptophyta; class Polypodiopsida; order Polypodiales; family Pteridaceae; genus Adiantum; species Adiantum capillus-veneris. Next base: position 47,738,619 of record NC_140952.1, on the reverse strand, counting down.
CACGAAGTTGTTGGGTAACTTCGGCTTGCAAAGCAGGGTTGCCCATAGCTTGATGCAACCTAGTAACAAGATAATTAACAAACATGGAGGCATCATCATTAGCACCTTTACGTGCAAAATCAAAGTTATTATTGTTCATTCCACTCTCTTGGTTATTCTTAGCCGTGCTAATTAAACTTATGTATAGAATTACTTTGTGCTTTGGTACCCTTAAAAACCTAGTCGCTACTCTTCTTTACCTTTGAAAATTAGTTCTCAAGCAGCCACACCCGTGGTTTAGACACTATTGATTGCAAAGACTAGTGGAGAGGGTCTAACATTGCTCGGTTGATTATGGTTCCTGTTGAGCTTGCTCATAGCTCAATAATGGTTAACCCAAAGGCAACAATCCCTGAGAGACTCCATTATTAAGACTATAGTTCCCAGCAGTGTACCTTGAACTAAGTCCTTCTCAGCCATGATAATAGATCCCTATCCCACTTAGCCTATTGCAATGAGCAGGTCCAACCTTTTATGGACAACATAACTACCTCTCTACTTAAGTAAGAAAAGAGAAACCAATAGATCTGATACCAATGTAATGGAAATGGCCTATGGACTTTAAGAATAGCAGAATTAAGCCTGGATTAGAGTGAGTATTTTTGTGAGACTACTTTGAGAACATAGAAGGTGAACTTAGTTAGCAGTAGCAACATAACCATTATACTTAATTAACTTGTCATGAAAAATAATTTTGCAAGAGAGAGAATTAGAGAACATGACAATAGTTGAGGACCGGATTTATGTGGAGCCGGTACCCCCTCCATTAGGATTTTGTATTATAGATTCTCTCATCAACAGAGACTTGGTACAATACAATCTTTGTGTTCCTTGTGACCTAGGTGATGCAATGAATATGGGAAGGTGGAGAGAGCTACGGGGAATGATGGTAGGGAAGAGGAAGAAGAAGCCTTCATAGGAGAAAGAAATAGTTCCTCACTTATCATCACTCTTCTTGCTTAGCATAGCATAATATCATAGTGATGAAGATGAGTAAGGTGGCAAGCTTAAGCATTGAAGCATGGCTCTTGGTTGGATTTGCATTCCATAGACAAGAGTGTTGGTGTAGGCTCTCAACTTCTCAGCAAGCTTGGAGAAGAAGATGGAGCTCTTGAACTTTGCGCTTCACACAATGAGTGTGTGTGTGTGTGTGTGTGGGAGAGTATACCCCCCAAGCTAGCCCTCTCCTTGCTTTGTTCAACCCCCTCTTCTAGCTCTTGGTGGAAGCTCATTGGACCCCTTCAAGCCTAGCGAATCACATGCAGAGTGCATATCAAGCAAGAATGCTATCCTTGGGAAAAGTATCCCCCTTTCCCCTTTGAGAGCCTAGGACTTGATAAATGCATACACATTTAATTAAAGTAGCTAAATTATAATTGGACCCCTTGAGAGGCCAACCAATAGGCTTTAGGCACCTTATGAGGGCAACATGGAGAGGAATTTGACATGTGTCCCTGTTTCTTCATTAGTAGGCAAGGCTTGACTTGTGTGAGGGTGTGTGTGTTCTCTCTCTAGCTCCTACAATGAGGGCTCGCTCCCCCCTTGAGTAGGGAACTTGTTGACTTTTTGGAATACCTTGAGCCCTTCAAGCTTGGGGAATGTTCTCACCTCAAGCTCAACCCTAGCACCTCAAGCACCTTAGTGGACTTCTAACAGTAACCTTTGGAGGTCTTTAATGAAGCTAGCCCTAAGGTCTTTAAGCTCCATTAGGTAGCATTTCTCTTTGATAGACCCTCTCTCATTTGGACCCCTTTAACCTTGGCCCTGTGTTGAGATAGATCCATAAGCACATGTCTATATTCTAGCCCTTGTTCCCATTTATTCTCCCACATTAAATGATTAGTTTAAAATGAGAAAATCATTTGGGTTGGTTAAATATTAGATTTTATGATATATGTACTCAAGGTTGAGGCACAAGATCTATTAAGTGTGTTGAGAGGTACCACAATGCTTTGACGGGAAAAATTGGACAGATTGCAAGTGGAGGAGAGAGACTAGGGAAAGAGACATTACGCACTCATGAGAGAGAGAGAGAGAGATGCTTCAATACGAGTATGAATCGACACGCATGTTTTTTGCTCTTCTTGGCCACGATGATATAAGATAGAGTTCTATTGCAAACACAAGACCTTTCTGATGCTCCAAGATTGGCTGCAAATATGACAATTATGTCTCTTAATTGGTGATGAATCTTTCTGAAGCCAAAGACGTTTTGGCAGCTTATAACAACACAATTTTATGTTCTTTTGTAAAGCTTACCTTCTACTATCCTTCATTACACTTTGCATGGATGTTGATACTCGAAACGAGTGTGGCCAGAATCTATAGAGCATTGCCCCCAAGTGTTTCGGGTCTCTGCATTCACAAATTAATGGGGCTAATGTAGATGCTGAAAGCATTTCATAAATGCATAAAGGAGACACAAAGTTGGACAGACTACAACGGCCCCAGCACCACCAGTGGGGGAGAGGGCTTTGTAGTGAGTGGCTTGCAATGAGGAGAAAGAAGGAGGGGTTCTCTATTGATAGGAGCAGAAGAGGAGAGATTAGTCCTTGGATGCACCAGGAAATTTGTGATTCCAATAAGGACCCGATCATCTACACCATTGATGATGGTGTCTAGGTGATGGAGCGGGATATGAGAGATGGCCTTAAGCACATTGCTGGCATAGCCGCTCATGGCCACATGGTGATCAGCGTTTCTAGAAAAGATCATCCTCACCCCCTCTACCATTCTCAACGTGTACTCTGAGAGGGCGCCCTCCTTGCTACCAATTCAACTGATGCATAATTTCAGAGTGAAGATCTCGTAAGCCATGCCATTCCATGATACCACTGCAGCCCTACCCATCTCCGTCACCTTTGCAGGTGGGAGAGCTATGCTTTCACTGTGCACGATATTGAAGGAAATGTTGACATTGTTACCATATACATGTGGTAGTGATGTGTGTGAACACACTAGGACCGCAGGGGCATTTTTTCCCTCTTTAGGAGTTTTTTTCCCCCGAGCATTGTATATACGCCCATCACTCTAGGGCTATCCATCTTTCCATTTCACACTAAGTAACACACTCTCTATTGTGTGCCTTGAGCTTCCTTCGTCTTCTCCAAGCTGTATGCATTTCTCTGCAACCCTAATTCCAACAATTGGTATCAGAGCAGATTACGTCCTCCCGAGCTTAGTTGCCAACTGCTCCAACACACACTTGCTCACTTTCTCCGATTACAATGAGGTTTGGTGAGCGTTCGCAGGTCGACAAATATTTCAGGAAGGTTCGTTGAGCTTAGGCTGCTCAGATTTTTTATTTGGGCTCGTTTGGGCCTCCGTTTCCACTACAGGCAAGTATGCACAGGCAATTTTGTCATTTTGTGTAGAATTTTTGTCAGTGCCAATTTCTGCATAACAGGGGCCTTACAGTCTTCTACGATTTGTGCTATATAGCTCGTGTTGTTCCCACTCCATTTCTCCTATTTTCGGGCAGTTTTCACATCAGTTTTGGCAGCATTTACCATGGCTGACACAATAACACAGATGTGTTCAAGATGTTTGCTGCTGTTGAAGACAGGTTGGATGGGGACAATTACCAAGCCGAGCTCCCACTCGCCTTCACCAAAGCCTTGCTTTCTCCCCGCCTTGTCGGCCTCCTTCTTGCCTTGCCAAGCTTCAACTCGCCGTCACCAAGCCGAGCTCCCTTCTCCTTCACCACTACCTCCTTCGTCTTCCTCAGCTCTTTTTCAATTCCCTTATCTCCCTCGTATGACACCTCATGCACCTTTTTTATTAAAGCCCCCCTCTTCCCCCTAAGCAATGCTAGCGCCGTCGTTGCTAGGTGGGAAGACCTCATGAGATGACGTGGCAGCGTCGGATCTCGGGTGGGCAAAAACTGTCGGCACCAAAGCCAAAGATGAGCGCCATGGCAAGCCGGTGGCTTTCTCCTTCATGCTCGACCTCGTCTGAGCTACGCACGGTCGTGGGCAAACGTTTCTTCCCCCTCCCATTGGTTTTTCCCCCCTGCCTTCATGCCCTGCCTTCATGCCATCTCCCATTGGTTTTTCCCCCCTTCACACTATATTTTCCACTTAACAGTGGGCGGCCACCTTCCATTGGCTTGGGCAGGCGGCTTTTGGGTCTCATTGGGTCGGCATTTTCTCCTTAGTGGGCGGCCTAAAGCTTCAATTGGGCACCACATTTGGTATACATCTCAGGCAAAGCATTGCCAAGCACAAAATCTTCCTTGAGTAGCCCCTATCCCAAGCTAGGCATATCCCACAATCAATACGCTCCATGAGACGACAATTCGGTCAAAGAGCTCATCAAGAACTTTCTGTGCTTTCATACCGGCACCACATTTTGTATACATATCGGCCAAGGCACCACATTTAACACGCATATCGACTAAATCATTGCCTAGCATGGCATCTTTTCACAAAAGATCTCGACTGACGATATATCGTGAATTTTATTGTCCATCATCTCTAATAATGCCACATGCCTTTAAGACGCGCGTATAGGTAACTGCATTTACCGGAAGGTATTCCCATCGCACTCAGTGAAAATAGCTCAGATCTCCTTGCTGCAACCGTGTTGGCCATTCCCCGCACCCAATGTGCCTTGAGAGGCACCGTTTTAAATTCTTCTTGCCACCACTATCTGTGGCCCACTAACTGAGGTTGCCGAATCTGCCAAAAGCCATCTGGTACCTTATCATCGGTCGTCGTCACCGACTTCCAGCATTATATCTTTCAGCTCCGAACTCCGATTGGCAAGTTGTAAATTCCTATAGACTTCTCAAGCTACATAGAACACATACAAACCTTGCTGAGGCTATAAAATTCCAGGATGGCGCACCAATCGAATGGACCATACTGGTGTAGAACCAGCCCTCGGTGAATCTTTAACGGCCAATATCTTGGCAATCGGAACTCCGATCACTAATCTGAAAAGACCGACATGCTCCACAAAGTGAGCACTTTAGGCCCATGCATTCATTTCATTTTTGTCCCCTCAGATGTAGGTGCCCAATCCGGTACAAATCTGCAATTGACTTAAACTTCAAACCGCCATAACTTTTTCATCGTAGCTCCAATTGATGAGCCGTAAAGACTAGGCCGGTAGAGCACTTCAAGCACTACAATTCTAGATCATAATCCCCCACCTGTGATCACCTCAAGCATACTCGTTTTTAGCATCATCGAGGCATCTATTGGCCCTTTAAAGATGCATCTAGCATACATCAACCATAAAACTTGGCATGTTAACAAGCCCTAATCACAGCTCAATAAATGTGTAGTCTTCAAAGAAGCTTAGCTTGCATTTCTTTGCTCTTTTTTCCATCATGGAAGCGGGGTTGCACGACATCCACCCCCTCTGAACTTGACATCCTCCGACATGTGGAAACCATCTTCCTTTTTAATTTGCATCATCAAAAGCTTCATCAGACACATTGTCCAATTCATACATATCATCATCATCCCTTGGCTGGTGATCTAAGATCGGTGGGAAGGCCTCATGAGATGACATGGCAGCATCGGATCTCGGGTGTGCGAAAACTGTCGGCTCGAGAACCAAAGATGAGCGCCATGGCAAGCCGATGGCTTTCTCCTTCATGCTCGACCTCGTCCGAGCTACGCACGGTCATGCACAAACGTTTCTTCCCCCTCCCTCGCTGCCTACGCGCTGCCTTCATGCCATCTCCCATTGGTTTTTCCCCCCTTCACACTATATTTTCCACTTAACAGTGGGCGGCCACCTTCCATTGGCTAGGGCAGGCGGCTTTTGGGCCTCATTGGGCGGGTAATTTCTCCTTAGTGGGCAGCCTTAAGATTCAATTGGGCACCACATTTGGTATACATCTCGGGCAAAGCATTGCCAAGCACAACATCTTCCTCAAGTAGCCCTTGTCGAGATAGGCATATCCCACAATCAATATGCTCCATGAGACAACATTTCGGACAAAGAGCTCATCAAAAACTTTTTGTGCTTTTGTAACGGCACCACATTTTGTATACATATCGGCCAAGGCACCGCATTTAACACGCATATCAACCAATTTATTGCCTAGCACTGCATCTTTTCACAGCAAATCTCGACTGACGATATTATCATGAATTTTATTGTCCATCATCTCTAATAATGCCACATGCCTTTAAGACGCACGTATAGGTAATTGCATTTACCAGAAGGTATTCCCTTTGCACTTGGTGAAAATAGCTCAAAGCTCCTTGCTGCAGCCGTGTTGGCCATTCCCTGCACCCAATGTGCCCCGAGAGGCACCGTTTTAAATTCTTCTTGCCACTACCATCTGTGGCCCACTAACTGAGGTTCCCAAATTTGCCAAAAGCCATCTGGTACCTCATCATTGGTCATCGTCACCGACTCCCAGCATTAATATCTTTCAGCTCCGGACTCTGATTGACAAGTTGTAAATTCCTATAGACTTCTCAAGCTACATAGAACGCATACAAACCTTGCTGAGACTGTAAAATTCTCGGATGGCACATCCACTGAACGGACCAATAACTGGCCCCTGGTGAATTTTAAAGGACAATATCTTGGCAATAGAAACTCCAATCAGTAATCTGAAAAGACCAACATGCTACAAAGTGAGCACTTCATGCCCATGCATTTATTTTGATTTCTGTGCCCTCAAGTGTAGGTGCCCTATCCGGTATGGATCTGCATTTGACTCAAACTTCAAACTGCCATAACTTTTTCATCGTAGCTCCAATCGACGAGCCGTAAAGACAAGCCTGTAGAGCACTTCAAGCACTACAATTCTAGATCATAATCTCCCACCTGTGATCACCTCAAGCATACTCCTTTTTACCATCATTGAGGCATCTGTTGGCCCTTTAAAGCCGCATCTGGCATACATTAACCATAAAACTTGGCATGTTAACAAGCCCTGATCACTGCTCAATAAATGTGTAGGCTTCAAAGAAGCTTAGCTTGCATTTCTTTGCTCTTTTTTCCATCATGGAAGCGGAGCTGCACGACATCGTAGGTGTGTAGGTGCACTAGCAAGGGAGAGTCTGTGAGGGGGAATTGGGGAAGAAGGAGAAACACAGACAACTTCTTGGGTTAGTGGAGTAGAAAGTGAGAGTGCAAAGTCCACTCTCACTTTCTCTCCCTAGACATGGTGGCCAATAGTGGCGTCAGTACAGTTAGTCTATACAAAGTTGATGAAGCATCACCTAGGCTTCATCCTACAACCATAAGCTCTATGCAGTGTGTAAATTGCCTTGAGGCTTGGATCTTCGTGAGAGCATCTGCGGGGTTGTTGTCACTGTGAACCTTGACAAGCTCAATGCACTTGCCAGCTAATACATCTCATATGACATGGTATCTGACCTCTATGTGTTTTGACTTTGAGTGAAAGAACAAATTCTTTGCCAAATCAATGGCACTCTGACTATCACAATGCAGTATTGGAACCTTGTGAATGCCCAAATCTCCCACTAGACGAGCTAACCATATGGCTTCCTTGTTGGTGTCAAACGAAGCAACATACTCTACCTCAATGGTAGATGAAGATGTGCAATCTTGGAGACACAATCTCCCAGAGATAGCCACTCCAGCAAACATGAACACATAGCCAGATGTGGATCTTCTACTATCCACACAACCCGCATAATCCGCATCCGTGTAACCCACAATAGATTCATCACTATTCTTGAGGCATAAACACCTGCTAGTTTTACCCTTTAGATATCTGAGGAGTTTCTTTACTTCTTCCCAATGCTTCTTGCCAAGGTTTGACATGTACCTACTAACCACTCCCACTGCATGTGCAATGTTTGGTCTTGTGGCTACCATAGCATACATCAAACTGCCAACTGACTGCTGAAGAATATGACACTTTTTCCATTTCCCCTTTCTCAGCATCTGTCTTGGGAGAATCTTCCTTGTTAAGTTTTAAGTATGCTTGCATTGGGGTACTCAATGACTTCCCCCACTGCATACTAAAACGTTGCAAGACCTCATGGATGTACTTTTCTTAAGACAATTCAAGAATTCCATGTTGCCTATCGCTCTTGATGCGCATACCAACAAAGTGATTGGCATTTTCTAAGTCTTTCATGGAAAACTGAGTGCTTAGCATCTTTTTCAATTGATTGATCTCCCCAATTGATTTCCCTATGATAAGCATATCATCTACATACAAGATCAAGATGATTAAAGAACCATCATTCAACTTTCTTGTGTATAAGCAGTGATCTTCTTGACTCCGTATGTAACCCTGAGACTGCATGAATTTGTCAAACTTTTCATACCACTGCCTTGAACCTTGCTTGAGGCCATAGAGTGCCTTTTTAAGTCTACAAACCAATTCTACCCTCGTTGTCTTTTGAATTTCGCATACGAAACCCTCTGGCTGTTTCATGTAGACATCTTCATCTAGATCCCCGTGAAGAAATGTTTTTTTCACGTCCATTTGGACAATTTTCATGTCTTGGATAGCAACCAAGCCAAGCACGGTGTGAAGTGTGGTCATCTTGACTACTGGAGAGAAAATCTCGTCAAAACCACACCTTTTTTCTACTTGAAACCCTTGGCAACTAGACGAGCCTTGTACCTAGGCTCGGTATCTTCCGTTGTATACTTCTTCTTGTATACCCACTTGCAAGGTAAAGCATGTTTGTCATGTGGTAGGTCAACAAAATCCCATGTCTCATTAGCCACAATCGAATTTTATTTTGATTGCATAGCCTGCTCCCACTTGAACGCTATCATCCATCTATATAGCTTCTTTGTAGCAGGTTGGCTCTCCACCTTCAGTGACCAAAATGTGGTGTATACTCGGCTCAAACCGCTCGGGTGCACGTGATACTCTCGTACAGCGTCTCTGTGCCTGGCTGTTGAACTTTGATCTCTCTGGAGAAATAGTAGTATCTTGCACTTGAGGATTAGGTGCATCACTACTAAACTAACTTGGTTCACAGGCTACATCCTCAAATCGAATATGTCTGTATTCAATTTCTTTAATGGGCTTCTTGTGCATCTTTGATTCATTGAAAATGACATGTGAGTTGCGAATGACTTTGTGGGATTTTGGGTGCCAGAGATGATAGCCCATCTCTCAATCTGCACCATAGCCAATAAAAATGTGTTTCCGTGACCTGGGATCTAACTTGTGATAAAGTTCTTTGGGCACATGTGCATATGCCTTAAATCCAAACACACATAAATGCTCATGGCTTGGCATTTTCCAAGTCTATGATTCCTCTAGAATCTTGAAATTCAAAGGAGAGCTAGGTGACCTATTGATAATGTGTACTGCTATCACAGAACAGCTTCCCCCCAAAACTCTGGAGTAAGTTTTGCAATGAAAATCATAGAGAAAACTTGCTCTTGAATCATGAAATTCATTCTTTCAGCTATCCCATTTTGAGAAAGTGTGTACGAAGTAGTAAACTACCTACAAATGCCTCTTCGATTGCAAAAATCCTTAAACTCCAGGAAGACATATTCTCCACCACTGTCCGTGCAAAAAGCTTTGAGCTTTTTCCCTGATTGGTCCTCAATAATGGCAAGGAATTTTGGAATGTAGAAAAGACTTCTTCCTTACGCATAAGGAGATACACCCACACCTTTCTGATAAAATCATCTATGAACGTGAGAAAGTAGTTTGCCCCCCCTAAAGTCTTATGTGGCATTGGACCACACAAATCACTGTGCACTAAGTCTAGGGGTTTGCCTAGTTTCTTGTTCAATGGCGAAGATGTCAACCTAGTCTATTTGCGTATAGAAAATGCTCACACAATGGGAAATCCGGAATAATATAACACAGTTAAGTAGCCAAAATGTTGAAGTGTTTTCATTTCCTTCTGTCTAATATGCCCTAGCCGACTATGCCACAACTCAGTAGACAGCAGCTTGGCAACATAGATAGAGTGTTCGTCAATAGTCTATACAAACATAGAGTATAGGAATCGGTTTTTACGACCTTTCATCATGACAAGGTTGTTCTTACGGATTATCCAAGAACAATTACCAAATAATTTAGTGTAACCAAGGTTATCCAATTGCCCTATAGAAAGCAAGCTCTTTATAAGCTTGGGCACATGTCTGACATTCTGCAATACAAAAGTAGTGTCGTTATGCATTTGAAGCTTCACATCACCAATGTCAAGCTCATAGGAATCACCAAGCTTGACTATGCCCTGCATGAACGCATAACAGAAAAACCAATCTCTATGTGGTGTGACATGAAACCTTGCGCCAAAATTTGGAATCCAATTATGTGCATAACCCTCATCATTTGCAACCAAAGCATCTGGAGTGAGATCCAAAGTGAAAATGAGAACATCTGAGGGATCTACTTTCACCTCTGCATCACTGATGGCATAACATTCATCATTGAAGGAGGAGCATTCTCTACTACAGTGGTAGGTATGGGAGACTCAACCACGTTGAGTCTCTAGTACAGTGGTAGGTATGGGAGATACAACCATGTTGATCTCCTCAATCTTTACCGTACTTTTGCCTTTGCCACAATTATCTTATTGCATGTTTTTTTGCTCTCTTAGGAATAATGGCCCTTTTTGTGGCAATGGTAACGCTCGATATTTTTGGCACTGCGTTCTCTACTAGAATTCTTGTTTCTGCTCGGACTATGAGGATTTTTCTCTCTAATTTTTCTTTTGTTCTTGTTTTTGTCACGGCCTCTTTGCTTCGTTGAGCTACCAGTCATATATGCATCTCCATGACTAGCACCTTCAAGAGATTTACATTGAATCTCTTCAGTGAGAAACTCATTTGTGACATCATTGAACACTAACTTGCCATTCATAACTAAATTTCTAATGGTTGTGCAACTACGGTGAGAAGCTACAAAAAATTGGTCAAAGTAACCTTTGTATCGGGAGAAAAATCTCAATCGAAATAGGCTTAAAAGTTCAACCAATGAAAGTCATGACTTGCGGGAAAAATCCAGCAAAGTCTCCTTTGTATGAGGAGTCAAAAGTCAACTCAAAAAGCGCATAGAATGTGCCAACTACACTAACTGGGGATCAAAAAACTGACACTGTCACTGCCAATAGACTGCCATACAGAGCGTCAAGCATAAAATTCAACCAGATACATATCCTATGGTGAGGGTACTGTAGTGGGGGACTCTAGCTACTTGTATCATTGAAGGTATCTCAACATTTGAGCATACCCCATCTCAAAGAAAACCTCACGTTGGTCCCTCTCAAATAGTCTGCACAGACTCAAAGACACTAGCCACAGTCTTAGAAAGGGCTCTTCCAGAACCGAGTCTCAAAAACAACCGAGAAAAACTGCCAAGACTAGCCAAATATGGCTCCACAAAAACGTGCATAGGTAGTATCCACAACATGCATACATAGAATCTGCAAGTGATAAAATCTCTGTTGGGATCAGGCTCTCAAAAGAGCGAACGGTATAAAATTGTAACCATTGTGAAAACACCACCTGTGTGGTCGTAGCCCAAGTCTACGCCTCAACCGAAAAATGTACGTCAATCGGGTCTCCAACGCGTACACCACCTGTAATGTCGATGTTGACAACTCCACCTTCGAGCAGTGTGCTCGAGAAAAGCCTCGGAAAAGCGTCTCTCAAGAGACCGCAAAAAAAAAAGGTTGTGAGTGCTCTCTCTATGTCGGAGTCAAAAAAAATAACTGGTCAATGTAGGCTCAAAAGCCCCTTGTAAACCTACATGTAGATGTAGACTAGGAATGTGGGTGCCGATTCTATCACCGGACGGAAATGTACTCGATGCGGATGTCGGGTGTCACTCCTCTATGAAAGAGGTACCTCGCCCGTGCATGCCAAAAGATTGCCAGTATATCATCAGCAAAGTCGATGCAAAAAAGTGAAGCCGATGTCGCCTTCTGCCGCCAGATGAAAGCGACCACCGATGTCGTAGTCACCTATGCTTAAAGTCGGTGCCAAGCCGTCGATGCCGAGTCATAGAGAAAATCACCGAGAAGAATGCCGAATCACCTAATCATTGTCGAGGCATAGAGGAGAATGTCGAAAGTCGATGCTCAAAGGTTAAGGCCGAGCTACGTTCCCGAGAACATCTCTCTCTCTCTCTCTCTCTCTCTCTCTCTCTCTCTCTCTCTCTCTCTCTCTCTCTCTCTCTCTCTCTCTCTCTCTCTCTCTCTCTCTCTCTCTCTCTCTCTCTCTCTCTCTCTCTCTCTCTCTCTCTCTCTCTCTCTCTTTCAAAGTCGGTATTCGACAGCACATGAGTGTGTGTGTGTGTGGATGCTCCCTTACACACACTCAAAAGAGAGTAAAAAGGAAAATTGAATTCCCTGCAAATTGTCGACTCTGTGAGTGTGTGTGTGTGTGTGTGTTTGTGTGTGGGGACACACACAGAACCACACAATTCCTTGCTCACAAGCCTTGCTTCAGCACTATTCTATTGCACAATTTCCTCTGATGTAGTCGACAGAGGAGCCCCCTGCATTGCTGCTCGATTGTGAGCTTCTTGTGGCAAGCCTTGCTTGCTTGCTCGAGCTCACTGTTGATTTCTTGCTTGCATTGTTGACCAGTGCTGCAGAGCAAAATCACATTCCCCCAATTACTAAAATTCACAAGTAGATGCCTCATTTCAAGCTTGGTTTTCTGCTACTCGACCCCAACTCTTGCTCACCTCTACTTGCATTGCCCGCCGATCCAAGGCTTGCTCACTTTTCAAGCTCACCAAACAATCAAAAAAGGGTTTCAATTGCTTGCTTTGTGACTTGTTGCCCTATTGCAAGCCTTTGATATTTCACTTGTTCTCCCTTGGCATTGCTTTGCTTGCAAGGCTTGGTGCTCCCAATCTGAGTCTGCACAAGCTTCTTGATTTTTGTTGCTTCAACACACAAGGCACGCACACCTTGCTTTGCTCAATTTGAGCTTTGCAATCTACTGTATATCTTTGCTCAATTTGTTGCAAATCTTACCTTGCTTTGGTTCTACTCGTGAGCTGTCAGAAGCATCCAACGTTGCAACCTTCACTGCTTGCCTTGCAAAATTGCAATGACCAATTCCCCTTTGCTTGGTTGCCCTCTTTCGACCTCAAGCTGCTCAATTTTCACCTCTTTATGGCAAGCCTTCTGAATTTCCCCAATTCCCTTCGGCTTGCTCATTTTGTGTGTGTCTGTTCCATGTTGTGCTCAGCACTGCCGAGTTTGTTGCTCGCTGGTTGCCTTGCCAGCACACATAAAACTCTACAAAATTTCCCAATTGGATGACAAGCTCTGCTCTATCGCTTCAAGATACTCTCAATTCCAAGCTTTCAATATTTTTCTCCCGCCTTTCTTGATTGCAAATGGCATGTTGCTCATCCAATACTTGAAACACGCACACACACACAAGGTTCTTGATTCCTTTCTCCTTCCCCTCACCGGATTGCTTCAATTTGGGATCCGCTCAAAGTTTTTCAAGCTTCCATAGCCACCACCGAGAGCTCGTCTCAGAGGGGAGGGGTTTGCCATCACAGATTTCCGCCAAGCTTTGATACCTATACTAGGTCTTCATTCGATGCGCAGATGCGTGCACAAGCAAGAGAGAATGTGAGGGGGAATTGGGGAAGAACGAGAAACACAGACAGCTGCTTGGGTTAGTGGAGTAGAAAGTGAGAGTGCAAAGTCCACTCTCACTTTCTCTCCCTATATTCATTTAGAGAAAATGAAGTTAGGGGTGGCTCCCATGGCCACCTGGTCTACACCCCAGCACTTACAATCAGCCATACCATACTTTTTTAGCATGTCCAAAGTATATTTTCTCCATGACAACCATACACCCACTTTTGTGCAAACAATTTCAATGTCCAAGAAATACCGCGAGTCTCCCAAGACTTTTGTGCCCATAATCTGCACTAGGTGACCCTTGCAACCCACTCAAAACTTGTTCTATCACGCAACCTACCACTCCATGGATTCTCATTAATCTACACTAGGTGACCCTTGCAACCCACTCAAAAATTGTGAATGTGCACCTGTATATTTTGCTACCACATTATCTCTTACATCAGTCCCTAAATCATCCTTCACATCAAGATACCAACTTGTGAATGTGCACCTGTATATTTTGCTACCATATTATCTCTTACATCAGCCCCTAAATCATCCTTCACATCAAGATACCAACTCTAACTTTACCCATGACAGGATTATAGCATTTATACCCTTTTTGGTCAAGGGAATAACCAATAAACACATATTTTTTTGCTTTTGGATTAAGGTTACTTTTCAATTCACCATTTCATCGAAAACAACATCTTTGATCACCCTAACTTCACCCATGATAGGATTGTAACATTTATACCCTTTTTTGGTCAAGGTAATATCCAATGAACACATAGTTTTTTTCTTTCGGATCAAGCTTACTCTTTGTGCGCGTCTGTCGCACGTGCCAATGCAATGAACTTGTCGATACACTATGTGCAAGCCACAAATGGCTCCAAGCACGCAACTAGCCTAAACTAGTAAGCTCAAAGATGGCGATGGTGTGTCACTCACCGCTCTACGCTTCCTGTCGTGGAGGATTCCTCATCGCAAAGAAGAAGGAGCCGCCGCTACGCCGCGCTCAACCGCTTCGCCGCCATCGTGCCGTCGTCACAATGCTCAATTGCACTCTCTCTCTCTCTCTCTCTCTCTCTCTCTCTCTCACACACACACACACACACACACACACACACACACGCATACACACACACAAAAGGAGATGAAGAAGAAGAAGATGGAAATGGAGCAAGAGCACTCTTCAATTGCACAAATGAGAGAATAAGTGAATTTTAGGTTTAGTTGACTTTTATATCAGCTCGCCTCATCCACACTTGGGCGCCCATGCTTAGCCAACTAATCCCTTGAATGTTCCAGTTAGAGTGCGCCTCTCATCGGCGATCACTCTTATCCTTTTCCTATTGGACCGACAAGCCCGGTACTTGACTCTACCAAATAAATAATACAGCACCCGTTGTAGGTGATAGGAATGTGCGTGAGGGTTAACATGCCCCCCTTCCTGATGTAGATTCCGTCCTCATAAGCTATTGAGTTGAAGCTCTTTGTTGAGGTGGAAGAGCATTTGAGATGAATGTCCTTAGCCTTGTTCAGTCTGTAAAATTAAAGAACATTGGCACAGTAATTGCATTCTCATATACAATTAAAAAGCATATGCAGTTTTAGGCAGACAAATTGATTGGTAGCACAATTCTAAACCATTTATTAGCAATAAACATTAAATTGCAATATAATCAAACGCATAAACAGTTGTAAAGGTAAAAAATTAAACAAGTCTGGGGTCACTAATTTAATGGTTGAAAGGCACTAAAGATCGACTATTAATACCATGGGCAAGCTTCTCAATTTTCTCTGGTCAATTAAGTTGTTTAATTGTGAGAGCCAAGTATTTCATGTCCGAGGGCTAACTAGAGGCTATACCTAGAAGACCTTGTAG
The DNA here is from genome assembly GCF_014529385.1 of Adiantum capillus-veneris. Taxonomy (NCBI): domain Eukaryota; kingdom Viridiplantae; phylum Streptophyta; class Polypodiopsida; order Polypodiales; family Pteridaceae; genus Adiantum; species Adiantum capillus-veneris. The sequence continues at coordinate 47,723,166 of NC_140952.1, read as the reverse complement.
TTAAACTACGATAAAAGGAATTTCTCATGAAATCATCGCCTGACTGATTACCTTTTCTTTGACCCCCCAAAGTCTTTTCACAGTGATTCAATTTCGATGTGTGTGCTTATTTTGTATACCTTGGGTTTTTTTCTTTTCAAGGAAAAGCGCCCACACTGGGAACCTCTAGGGCTCTAGTACCATAGGCGATACATGTGAGTGAAGTACCCAATCAAGCTGAGATTTCTCTTCCAGCTTAAGATTTTACATTGTGGCACTTTAATTTATTTTTCTTTTGTTCGTTTTCAGTATTTTAATTTTGTAACTTTGGGGGGTCATATAACACTGTTACACCTCCCCAGGCTCATCACTCTAGTAAACTCCCTTTATAATCCTTAAGCTAAAGGTCAATAGGGACTAAGCCCACTAGAAAGCCCTAGTACATTTCACACAATGATGCCTAAATCGGATTAAGAACGTAACTAACCATTGATTATTAAGAAAGCATTCCCCATGGTATCAAGAGAAGATCTCTAACACTTAGCTTGGTCAAACTAGCTTAGTCGGACTGCTTGATTTTTAAACCTAGACAAGTGCTTATGTCAAAAACTACATTGACTTTAATGTTTGATACTAAACAAATGCGTTGAATATTATGCTACCAATCAAAATTAAACCAGACAAACATGGATGCAAAAAGATAAGGGGCAATGCTAATGGACAAGAAACACATGTTTGTGTTGATGGTTGCGCTTGATTTCAAGTGTGAATGAGAGAAAGATTCCATGAAGGTCCAAATCCTAACAACAGCAACACGTTCCTGTACACACTAGGAAACACAAAGAATGCCTCTAGGAGGCACATCAGTGGGAAGAAAGAACTTTGCTAAACACTAAACTCTAAAACAGAAACTCTCATATCGTACTAATCCTACCTACCCTCCATCACTCGAGTGATGAGGATCAAAGGTGTTTGATGACATAGGTTTCTGTTTCAGTGTACCGGATGTGAATGTGTAGGTATGGTCAATGTTTTGACTTTTCTTGTGCATACTCGTTTGCTAATTGCTCTTGCTCTTTATTATTTTTATTTTTTGTGAGTATAAGGCTATATATATACATTCCCTAAGATTGGGAGATTGAGAGGTCAGGGAGGAAGGTGAGAGGGGAGTGAGTGAATGATGACTGTCAGTAAACACTCCCCCCTTCCTTAGGTAGATCATACCGTTTGAAATGTGCTCGTCACCCTTTGAAACCAATTGTTCCAGTTGATAATAGGTGAGGATTTTTGCCATTAGTTTTCTATTACCTTAGGTGCCTCATCGAGTTGCAAGGGTGGTAAGGTACTCTCCCAGGATCGAATTTCAAGTGGTTCATCAGGTGATTCTTGAACACTGGGAGGTGTGGACTCCTTTGTAGCTTCATGGAGGTCCACTATTGTAGGTGGAGGCTGTGGAGAAGCTCTTACCTCTATGGATGCATTACATGAGGAGCTAGAAGCTTCATGGGACTCCCCCCTTCCTGAGCTAGCTGGAACAAATTGTTCTTTCTTCGGTACCCAAACTAGCTCTGGAGCGGGTGTGTAGCATTCTATGATTTTTTTCTTTCCACGATCGTCAATTTTTTTTGGAGCTACAGGATTGGGTGCACATGGGTCAGGTGACAGGTAAGAACACAATCTATGTTTTGACACCCAAATCTGATCATTTCCTTCATAGTAACCTTGGGCTTCCAATAGTTTTTTAGGAATCCAACGCCACATTTCCTTACATTTCTTGGAGCGAGTGGGACGTTTCTTACAAGGCTTCTGTTTTTTAGCACTAGCTATGGTCGCTAAAGAAACTTTAGGGACCCACTTGTAAGTTTTCTTCGTTATATTAGGATGAGTCTTGTCAGAAGCTATATGCATTGCTTGTAGCATATTTAAGGGTACGGGCATTTCATCCCCCTCAGGTGTTACCCAGGTTGTCCCCCTGTTTCCCCAAGTGTCTATGGTTGCTAGTAAGTGGACCCAATCCACATTGTCCGACTCAGTCATTCCAGGTAGTACATCCATATAAGGAGAATCTTCCCCAACATCAGTGTCCGTTTTACACGTGTAACAATATTGCAATGGGGCCGAGTGAACTGCGGTGTCAGATCTATGATCAATTATAAACCTGTTTCCTAGAGGATGTGCTCGACCAGTTACAAGATCTACACGAATGACAGAATCTTGGAACTGCAAGTAGACATGGTTTTTAGACCAGTCATGCACCATTTTTGCTTCCCTCATGAAAGGACGTCCTAAGATCATCTCAGATGCCATAGTGTGCTTCTAGAAATCCATAACAATGAAGGTAACTCTTATTTTATGTCCAAAGACCTTGATCTTGAGATCTTTTAACAATAGACCCATTGGCCATCTTCACTACTATGGTTGTGGTCGCAAGGTGAGGTCTTCCCATAGTTTCCCAGCAATTTTTAGTCACAATGCTAACCCTAGTGCCACCATAAAGGATTCCCTTCACAGTTAATCCATTAGTAGTGGTTGGTATGGTCGCATTGGATTCATCACCCGCAAAGTATTATCCCAACTTGTTAACATGTATTTCTATAACAAGGTTCTCATATAAGTTGGGTTGTGGATCTAAGTGTTCCTCCTCTATTGGCATCTCCCCAGCTCCATCCATCTGGGCATATGGTGGTAGCCCAAACTTTATTTCTCCATTGAGGAAGGCTCGAAGAGCTGAGACTAGCTCGGGGTCTTTATAAAGTTTGGACATGATGGTGGTTCTAACTTCTGAAGACATGAAATCCATCAATTTGGCAATGTTTAACGGCACCTTTTGGGCTTCAACCCTTTGACGTTGGGAAGATGGGATCTCCATTTCTTCGACAGGATCAGGTAGTCCCTCTGTACACATTCTTTCCATCAAGAAGTGAGTACGCCCACTTTCCCATGACTTTAAGTCACTTTCTTCTTGGATGACACTAGGTATGTCTAAGGGTCTATGGACTTGGTGAGCTTGTTATTGCATAGGGAACATTGTGTCTGTAATCTGGATCTGCCTAGGTGCTGGTTCTAGATCCCTTTGGGTATCTTCTACCAAACTCCTTAATTGCTTGACTTGCTCAATCTCCTCTGATGGGTTTGGATAAGTTCCTATCTTCTTCTTGGATCCTGGACATTGTGGCTCATGAAGATCTTCCTTGTTGGTTTCTATCTTAGTGGTCGTTTTGGTCTCCATGGTTTCACCTGAATCAGAATCCTCTTCAGCGTCGTTTATATATACAGGGTCGTCACCAGTCCCTATGTTGGTCTTTGAACTGGGGTCTGACTTCGTTGCTTTTTGCGATCTCTTCCTTCGTGTTTTCTTCTTTTTCTTAGATTGGGCAATTGATGCCGTGTCTCTTTCTTCAAGAATATAATTTTGTTTTTGGAGCATCGATCGTGTGAGTACGTTTACTGGTACCACATGTGTACTTTGTGATGGCTCCTCGGTAACCTAAATCAAGTTTAATGGCGTGATTTTTGGTGCATTTGGATTATTTGGACATTGGGCAATCAAATGATCTATGCCACATCGATTACACATGAGTATCGGCATTGTAGACATGCTTGCTTGATTGGTTTGCATCAGTGTGGCATTCTTTTGTAGCCTAATAGGACACTCGGCTACACGATGTGGACCTCCACACTCATAGCATTGAAGAGGTGGTCTCTTAGCAGTGTAATTGATATTTTTGCCTCTTGCCACAAGAGCAGCTACTTGATATACAGGTTTGACTTGTCCCCAATAGTGCTCCATGTAGTATTGTGGACTTTCTTCAAGCACATCCATCCCATAGGCAATATTAGGGTCCATATCTTCCTCATAGCCTTCCAAACAAGCAATAGATGACTCACAACCCACTTGATTCACAGAAATGATTCTCGGATGTGGTGGTTGCGGTCCTAGCACTGGAGGTGGTAAGGGTGTTGTTTGAACAACATTTTGGGCCCTAGGGACCATGTGTTGTGTTGTTTGTTCAAGAGGTGGGGCGAGCATCAATGCAGGTACTCGAGGTGTGTCTGTCCATGCTAAGGTTGGTCTATTGGCCATCGCGCGCTTAAATTCTATGCAATCCTTAGCTTGATGACCATACCTCCCACATGCATTGCAGTTTCCATTGAATTTTACTCTAAAAGTAGGGCATTCACTAGTACTATGCGGTCCATAGCATACTGAGCACCATTGTTGCTCCCTTCTTGGATACATATGATTGTTTTGTGGAGCACGATTGTCTCTAAGACTCTCTTGAATAGCCTTGGTGAGATCTGCTAAAGTCATCTGAGATATCTTTGGCTCCTTAGCAATAGCCTTTAAGGTCATTGGCTGATGCCCCAATGCTTGCGAGCTAATAGATTTAGGCTCAACAGACACTTTTTCTGCTTGAATCATTAAATTATCCTCCAGTTGGATCGCATTGGTGGTGACTGCTTCCCAAGTGGTGATACCTCTAATGACTAGGCCATTGTAGATATCCTCATGTCGTAACCCCCTAATGAATATATCAAGCAATTCATTATTATTGAAGCACTCATTTAGATTACAACGAGAATTCAAATGCTTCAAGTGACTAATAAAGTCTCTCACCAACTCTCCTTCCTCTCGTTGGGCTTTCTGGAGCTGAGAGGCTACACCCCAAAGCACTCCCTCTTGTATGTATTCTTTCAAGAACAATCTCTTAAGAGTAGGGTAATTCGTTTTTTCTTCCACCCTTAGGGTTCTATACCAATCCCCTGCCTTCCCACTTAAGGTTAGGCTTAAAGCATTACTCTTATGCAGGTCATTGTGTTCTCCTAAAGAATCCCATATTTGTTCAAACACTTCGATATGCTTTCTCACATCCCCGTCTCCACTAAATTTTTGTGTGAGCTTGGCTATTTGTACTGCTTTACTTCTAGATTCTCTATCAGGCGTGATACGCATATTCTCAGCAATAGATTGACCAATAGCTTGAGCAAATGTTGCCAAGTCACCTAAGTGAGCAGGCACCATGGGTGAAGGCGCTCCAAAGACTACATGTGGAGTAGGTATTGGCATTGGGCTTGGCCCATAGGAAGCCCTTGGGTTCCACGTTTGGTACGGTGTTGTGCCATGTGGCGGCCCAAAGTTCATATGTGTGCCCCTAGGCATAGCAAACGTCAGATGTGACATGCTAATGCTAGCCGGTATGGTCCCATGGAAATAAGAACTTGGGTGTTGTGGTTGGGGAGTATAGGTTGTTGAGACAATGGGAGGGGTAGGAACTACATGAGTACTGAAGGAGTACAAGCGGAAGTGCGACGCGAGAGAGAGTGCGAGAAGAAGAGCACGACGATATGGTGAACTCGCTCTACTGTAATGTGTAGAGCATAGTGAGTTCTTATTAGGTTTTTCCAAAAGAATATGTGTACATACCTGGCGGCCCGCCCACTTACCTGGGCGACCACATTGGGCTTTATACCCCAACAACCTCCCACTTAAAGTCCAATGTGGTACTTTAAGTGTGAGAGAAGCTACTATACAAGCTAATATACAAGAGATATAGAGAAGTGATGTACTACCCTACACCTAACTGCTTGCGAAAATGCACAAAGCTCTCTGAGGGAAGTCCTTTTGTAAGTAGATCAGCAGGATTTTCTGTGGTGTGAACTTTGACAAGCTGAAGTTGCTTATCCTCGAGCATTTCCCTGATGAAATGATACTTCATATCCACATGCTTTGTCTTTGAGTGATAAACTGGATTGCGAGCCAATTGTATAGCACTTTGACTATCACAATATAACACGGGCATCTCTTCTTTGATTCCCAAATCTGTTACTAGTCGATTAAGCCAAATTGATTCTTTGCATGCCTCTGATGCTGCAACATATTCAGCCTCTGTAGTAGACTGAGTAACACAATCTTGTAATCTAGAACGCCATGATACTGCTCCACCAGCCAATGTAAAGACATACCGTGACGTAGACCTTCGGTTGTCTAAGTCACCTGCATAATCTGAGTCTGTAAAACCCTTTACACTTCGCTCCTGACTCCCATAGCATATACGCATACTCTGTGTAGCTTTCAGGTATCTCAATATTCCTTTCACTGCCTCCCAATGTTTCTTGCCTGGGTTTAACATGTATCGACTTACTACTCCCACTGCAAATGCAATGTCTGGGCGAGTAGCAATCATTGCATACATCAAACTACCCACTGCAGACGCATATGGAATCTTATCCATTTCAGCCTGTTCTTCCTCAGACACGGGACAATCTTGTTTGCTAAGTTTCACATATGGTGGCAATGGAACACTCAATGCCTTTCCCTTCTCCATATTGAAACATTGCAAAACCTTGTCAATATACTCTGTTTGAGATAACCAAATCAACTTCTTTGATATGTCTCTCTCAATGCGCATACCAAGTATATGACTTGCCTCACCCATGTCTTTCATGTCAAACGATTTGCCATCTTTGACTTCAAAGGTGAAATTTCTTCCAAGTGCTTGCCAGCAATCAACATGTCATCCACATACAAAATAAGGATCAGCCAACTACCATCCTTAGCCTTCTTTGTATATAGACAGGGATCGAACTCACTACGTTTGTAGCCTTGAGAAAGCATAAACTTGTGGAATTTATGGTACCATGCCCTCGGTGATTGTTTTAAGCCATAAAGACTCTTTAACAACTGGCATACCCAATCTTCCTTGCCTTTCTCAACAAACCCTTCTGGCTGCTGCATGTAAATTTCCACATCTAAATCACCATGCAAGAACGCTGTCTTGACATCCATTTGGTGCAACACCAAATCTAATATGGCAACCAATGCAAGAAAGCATCTCAATGTAGTCATCTTGACCACCGGAGAGAAGACTTCATCAAAGTCAATGCCTTGTTCTTGCTTAAAGCCCTTGGCAACAAGCCTTGCTTTGTACTTTGGCTGACTATCATGAGCGGTAATCTTATACCTGTAAACCCATTTACAAGGTAGAGCCTTTTTGCCCTGTGGTAATTTAACTAGCTTCCATGTCTTGTTTTTATGCAGAGCTGTCATCTCTGACTGCATGGCCAAGTGCCAATTCCCGGAGTCCTTCATTTGCATTGCTTCCTTGTAACATCAAGGCTCATTGCAATCAGTCAACATGACATAATTCATAGATGGAACAAACCTATTCAGGAGGTCGCGTGACACGTCCAGATCTACGCACAATAGGTGGCTCAGGCTCAGCCACAACCTATGGTTCCACTCTATCCTGTCCTTGCTCCTCTTGAGCTCTGACATTTTGTCTTGCACGTGCAGGTCCATCTTCTTGGAAGACAACTCTTCTAATCTCCTCAACCCTCTCTGGTTTAGAATGATATTTGGATTCATTAAAGTGAACATCATTGCTGCGGACAACCTTTCTGGATTCGGGATCCCAAAGTCTGTACCCCATCTCACCAGAATTACCATAGCCTAGAAAGATGCACTTTCTACTCTTTGGCTCAAGTTTGTTCCTAAATTCCTTTGGAACGTGAGTATATGCCTCACAGCCAAAGACTCTGAGATGCTTGTATGAGGGAATTTTGCCTGACCATACCATCTCTCGCACTGAATCCTTCTGCAAAACCTTGCTAGGAGATCTATTTACAAGATGAACAGCTATTGATATAGCTTCAGCCCAAAACCCATTTGGCAGTTGTGCATTAGACAACATACTTCTGACCTTCTCTTGTATGGTCCTATTCATCCTCTCAGCAACACCATTTTGAGGAGGATTGTAAGGAGCAGTAAGTTCACGTTTTATACCTTTTGACTCACAAAAGTCCTGAAAGGCCTTTGAAACATACTCTCCACCATTGTCAGTGCGTAAGCATTTAAGCTTCTTGCCACTCTGATTCTCCACAAGTGTCACAAACGTTTTGAAAACACAAAATGCTTCATCCTTGTGCTTGAGAAAGTAAACCCATACTTTCCTCGAGTAATCATCTATAAATGTCATAAAGTAAGAAGCTCCCCGTAGAGATAGGTTAGGCATAGGTCCAAACAAATCACTATGAACAAGTGCCAACTGTGTATCTCTTCTACTGCTTCTATGCTTATGTGGCTGCTGTGTTTGCTTACCATACAGACAATGTTCACAGAATTCAAAATCATTAAATGAAAAGCCAGGCAAATAACCAGAACGAGACAAGATTTCCATTCCCTTCTTGGACATATGTCCTAACCGGCTATGCCACAAAGAAACGTTCGGCTGCTCGGTTACATTGATTACATTTTTAGAGACATTTGATACATAAATCATGTAAAGTCCTCCAGACTTTACTCCATGTGCTACTGTCATAGAACCCTTGGATATCTTCCACATGTTCTGTCCAAAAGTGGTGACGTAGCCAGCATCATCAAGTAAACCTGTGCTGATCAAGCTCTTTGTAATTGCGGGAACATATCTCACATTCTTCAGCGTGAAAGAAGAGCCATTCTGAAACTTCAATTGAACATCTCCAACACCTAAGATCTCACATGTCTGCCCATTGCCTAGCCGAACATGATCTTTAGTGGTCACATAAGAGGTAAACCACTCCTTGTTTGGAGACACATGAAGTGATGCCCCTGAGTCTATAATCCAGTCACTCAGTGCATTTCCATCAGATGCTGTAAGAAGAGCTGAGTCCATTGTATTCTTCAAGAAGTAGATGTCTCCTCACACTAGACTGTCATCCTCTGCAACAGTGTTTGTCACATTTATTTCTTGATTCTTCACTGAGGACTTGTTCTTCTCACCATGGTCTTCAGCTTTCTCTTTGCCTTTTTCTGCTTTCCATTCTCTGCAGTCTCTTTTCATGTGACCCTTCTTGCCACAATGGTAGCATTCTATGTCACTCTTGCCTTTAGCACTGCGGGAATTGCTACGAGACTGAATCCTCTTTCCACCTTTGTACTTTTCTTTGGTCCTTCCCCTGACAACTAAGGCTGTTCCTTTGCCTTTGTCCATTGTCTTTCTATTGTTTTCTTCAGTAAGCAGACTTCCTTCTACACCTGCTATGTTCAAACCATCTGGAGATGCAGAATTACTCAAAGCTGTGTGAAAAGTGTCCCAACTTTCCGGCAATGTGATCAACAGGAACATAGCTCTAACAGGTTCATCAAACTTGACACCTTGAGCTGACAACTGACTATAGATTGTGTTGAATTCATTCAGATGATTGGACATAGGTGTCCCTTCTTTCATCTTCAAGTCAACAAGCTTCTTAAGCCAATATACCTGTGAAGCTGCACTCTGCTTCTCATAAAGATCACTCAGCTTTAACCATGCTTGATAAGCTGACATCTCGTCTGCTACATTGAAGTAAACGCTTTCTGCCAAAGTCAGCATAATGGTAGAAAGTGCCAATTCATCCATTTCGCTCCATTCATCTTCGTCCATATCTTCTGGTTTTATCCCCTTGAGCTTTATAGGTTTTATCTGCTTCTTTTGTACCAACACGTGCCAAATCTGCTTCTTCCACAATGGGAAATTGGTTCCATCTAGCTTCTTGATATTGTAAAGAGCAGTGTCCTATGATCCAGCCATAGCTATGCTTCACAGTAGTTTACTTTCCTGGGAAAAATTCGGCAGAGTTTCCCCTGTAAACTGACCTCTGAACCAATATCAACCTGTCAAATGAACCAAGAAAGCTTCAGATTCTGCAGAAATTTTGGCAAAGTCTCCTTTGTAAAATGGCTCTGGTGTACTAAAAACAAACCAAAAAACAGCTCAAAAAACCACTGTCTCTCTAACACTGTAAGCTGTGGGTAAACCTGTCCTGCACCTGTACTGTCTCTGACTGTCCTGTCACTGTCCTGTAAGCATAGACTGCGACAATGCCTCAACGGCAGTAAAGCAAAGATGCAATCCCAACTGTCTAACTCACAGTCAATACATCCTAGCTGCCTATCTAAGGGTGCTCGAGGGATCGCTCCAAGACCTGTATCACCGAAAGGATCTCAACATTCGAGAATCCCCCAACTCAATAAAACCTCACTCGACCGTCAACAAAGGCTGCAGTAAATCTGACAGTACATAGACTTCCCACAAAGTCATACATCCACAAATTTCCCACTGTATGCTGTAACTGCTGCGGCGGTTGTTTGCTGCTTGACTCACAGCCAGCAAACCCTCAACAGACATACATCATCTCTGACAATACATCCCATGTGGAAGTACCTGCAATGTCAGGATGAAATCTGGAATATCAAGCAGCAAACACAAGCTACCTGATGAACTAGTGGATGTCGCCTACAGTCTGTGTGTAGATGTGCCCGTGTCGTATGTGACACGCCTCCAAGAACTGTGAGTCGTCCTTCGATGTGTAGACAGCCACAAATCAACACTCTGGGAGTGTCGATATCCTCAGCACCTGTAGTCGTAGGCCGAAAACCCCAAATTTGCAGAGTCCGATCTGCACTCGTTAAGACCACGTAGTTGAAAATGGCCTGCGCAGACCTTTGTCGAAGCCGAACGGTGGCCGAGATGACCTCAGAATGAAATTCTGACAACACCAAGCCCTTCGGTCTCCCACGAGATTTGGGGTCGTGTCTTCGCCTATAGAATTTCACTCCAATCTGAGCTGGTGACTCTACCTCCTGCAGTGCTGCCCCGAGCCTTGATCTGAGCTCTGATACCAGTTGAAGGAGTACGAGCGGAAGTGCGACGCGAGAGAGAGTGCGAGAAGAAGAGCACGACGATATGGTGAACTCGCTCTACTGTAATGTGTAGAGCATAGTGAGTTCTTATTAGGTTTTTACAAAAGAATATGTGTACATACCTGGCGGCCCGCCGACTTACCTGGGCGACCACATTGTGCTTTATACCCCAACAAGTACGATGACCCATAGGTGCATACAATTGGTACACACTTGTAGGTACTGTTGTTGCAGGCATTGAGCTACCATGTAGCGGTGCTTTACTAACAAATGAGGTCCATGGCGTGTTTCTCGGCATGCCCATCATTGGGGTAGGCATGGTAGCCGTGGTGTCATCAAGGGAAAGATGACCTAAACTTGGAAAGGTAAAGCTATCACTTGTGGGCTCAGATTGCATCGAGACCCCGGGCGAAACAACATATGGGGGATCCATCGGACCTACCGAGGGAGTCTCCATTTGCGATAAGGCCAGTTGTTTAGCCTTTCCTGTAGCCAAGAATCTCATGAGACCCATTGAAGGCAGGTTGATCCCCTTGTTCTGTCTCTCTAACTCAATGACCCTATGGATGACCTCACAAAATCTTTGTTGTTGATCCTCCACACTAATAGCACCCATTGTGGATTGTAGGACATCTAACCAACCCACGTGATAGGTGTGACCTTTGTATAGGTCGGTTAGAGTTTCCGTTTGTAATTCGTACTCCCAGTTCTCATTTAAGAACGCTCCATCTAGGATTGAGGTGCTAGGGGTGTCCTTTGAGCTAGATGCAATGTTGCTTTCTAGGGGTTGGCCCTTAGCGGTTGCTAAGTCAGGAGCACTCAATTGCTCTCTTAGCAAGGATATTGACATAGGGGCTTTCGCTTTTAACTCTCTTCGTTGCTCCGCCTTGCGTAAGCTCTCAACTCCCTTTTCCCTAGCCGCAATGATATATCGCTCAACCTCTTGCACTTCGGCAAGGCTTCTACCATCGGGTAATATGACCTCGGAGGGGAATAGCTCTGAAGAGTCAGGACGTGCAGTGAATGAAGTATTCACATGCACATTCTCTAAGGGCATGGGGTCTACGTTGGTCATGAATGGAGAATTTACTTCCCCACCCCCCTCATTTACATCATTAGCTCCATGTTCGGAGCGAGTAGCTCCACTAAAGGTTTCCTTCAAGCGGCTAAGCACGCTCGGCCCGGACCGCCGGTACATGGCATGCATGTCTTGGCTTGAGCTATCGGGATTAGGCATTGGGAAACCCTCTATGATGTCGTAGTCAGAGGAAGAGTCACTAGCCGCTATGTTCGGGTCTTGGTTTGTACTACCTTGGGTCCCCGCCGAGGGTCCGGAACCTAAGGTAGGTTGATATTGAGAACTCGCGTAAGTCAAAATTCTCTCTAGTTGCTCCATCTCTAGCACACGACCAGAGCACAGATGCATGTGCCTTTGGCACCCTACAAGCGTCGGCGAATAACCTCGAAGGTTAACCGCTTACTTTTTTAGGCGTCCGTTTTCACTCATTTTTTTATATTTTTTAATGTTTTTTAATGATCAATTTTTTTATTAAAGTGTGTGATAGCTCAAAACGAGCGTATCACTCAGAGGGTCGCGGTGTGCTTTACAGCACAATGTTCGATCACCTGAAGCTCCGTTGGTTCTCAAAAAAGTCGATTTTTAGCTACGTGTGAAGCTAAAATACGTAAATTTAAAGGGCAACTAAAGCCTAAGCCTGAGCGTGAGCATGGGCTTGGGTCTGTGAGATATTCTCGATCCCGGTCCTACCTTTATAAAAAAATATATATTTTTTTTTTTTGGGATAAGGTCGTCGCGGCCTGCGACCGAGCACACACACACTCTACCTACCTACTTACAACTAATACACCTACTATTACACACTGACACACTTCATTAGCTCTAACAGATCTACTTCCTACTTACTGTACTTTACATTACACACAGAACTAACAACCTTAATACTAACACCTTATCACAGAGAAAACACAGTACCTTTCAAAACTTCATTAACAAAGAAATACACAGTAGAAAAACAAAATTCTTCTTCTCAACACACACACCTTCCTTCTCTACCTTTCCTACAATTGAAATTGCACCACAAAAGAAGTACAGAGTGCCACTCAAGCTTAGTGTATGGCATTCCCCGGCTACGGCGCCAAAAATGTGCACATCCGTCGCACGTGTCAATGTAAGGAACTTGCCGTGCGAGCCACAAATGGCTCTAAGCACACAACTAGCCTAAACTAGTAAGCTCAAATATGGCGATGGTGTGTCACTCACCGCTCTACGCTTGTTGTCATGGAGGATTGCTTGTTGCGAAGAAGAAGTAGCCGCCGCTGCGCCACGCTCAACCGCTTCGCCGCCGCCATGCCGTCGTCACAATGCTCGATTGCACTCTCCCTTTCTCTCTCTCTCTCTCTCTCTCTCTCTCTCTCTCTCTCTCTCTCTCTCTCCCTCTCCCCCTCTCTCTCCCACGCATACACACACACACACACACACACAAGGAGATGAAGAAGAAGAAGATGGAGATGGAGCAAGAGCACTCTTCAATTGCACAAATGAGAGAATAAGTGAATTTTAGGTTTAGTTGACTTTTATATCAGCTCGCCCCATTCACACTTGGGCGCCCATGCTTAGCCAACTAATCCCTTGAATGTTCCAGTTAGAGTGCACCTCTCATCGGCGATCACTCTTACCCTTTTCCTATTGGACCGACAAGCCCGGTACCTGACTCTACCAAATAAATTATACAGCGCCTGTTGTAGGTGATAGGAATGTGCGTGAAGGTTAACACTCTTCAACTCATTTGGCACATACACATAAGCAACACATCCAAACACTTTAAAATATGATACATCTGGTTTTCCATCACAAAACTTTTGGTTTCATATCATGTATCACAGTAGTAGGGGTCATGTTCATAATGTAAACACTTGTAGCAACAGCCTCAACCCACTAACAATGAGGCATGTTCTTCTCATTCATCAACACTCTAGCAGTTTCTACTATGTGCATGTTCTTTTGCTCAGCAACACCATTTTGCTTTGGAGCATACCTCCATGAAATTTTCCTCTGAATTTCATGCTTTTTAAAAAAACCATTCAACTCATTAGAGAAGTATTCTCCCCCTCCATCTGACCTCAAGCACTTTATATGTTTCCTAGTTTGTTTTCCAACCAAGGCCTTGAAATTTTGAAAGTGCATAAACACCTCACTTTTTTGCTTCATGCAATAGACCCATACCTTCCTTGTATGGTCATCAATGAAGCTCACATAGTACTTACATCCAACCATAGACGCAGTCTTTACTAGAGCCCATACATCTGTATATACTAAATCCAATGCATTTATGCTTACATGCTTATCATGAGGAAACGATGCTTTTGCTTGCGTTCTAACTCAAGCCTCACAATTTTTTTGCATTTCAACAACTGTAAAGTTGGCAAACCTATAACCATCTCTTTAGTTTGCATCGTCTTTGGCCTTTGCAAGTTTACATGACCAATACATTTGTGCCAGATCTCCGAATATCTACAACAACTACTGCACCTTACACAAACATGGTAGCATTTACCTCGGACACATTTACATTTCAAGTAAACATTCTATCCACTTTCTTTCCTTGCATAACCAACTTTCCATCCTTCTTATGCTCTTTGAAAAAGAGACCATCAGAGTTAAACCTGACTTGAAAACCCTGCTCAATGATCTATCCGATAGAAACCAAATTTTTTGTGATATTAGGTACATGCAATACATCATCTAGTACTTTACTTTACCATTTGTCATAGACAATGGTAAATTTTGCATATGCATAATGGGATGTGCAGTATCATCCCTAGTCTCTATGTATTCAGGACTCTGCAAAGTACCTTTCCTTGAGCCACTCACCATGATTGGTCATGTGATTTGATACATCCAAATCCGCATACCAGAGATTATCACGAGAATTTTCCACATTTGTAGACATTGTATTTAACATGTGTTGCACCACAAATAGCCTCTCAAGCTCATCTACATTCCTGCTTGTAGTTGCATAACTATTTTGTTGTCTCCTTTCTGTACCTCCTTTCTGGACAGTCACGTTCAAAGTGGCCATGTCTCCCACAACCCCAGCATACAACATTTCGATGTTGACCTGTATTGTTACACTACACATTACCACAACCTCTTGGACTCCCCTTGTCTCACGAATTTCCTTGAGCATCTCCCATGACTTCTACCACATCCTCTTCCTCTTCCTTTATTGTTGAAGAGGACCTGCTTAGAATTAGTTCTACCCTACATAGAGGAGTCTTCCTGAAGTGTCTTCTCTTCCACAATGAGTGAGGACACCAAATTTGTAACCATGGGAACATTTCTCAAAGATGGATATCAGTTTTAAATAGTTTGTATTCTTGATCCAAACCTCGCACACATACTTCCACCTTATCATCATCATCAAATATAACACCAATTGATGAAAATGACTCACGTGTGTTTTTTTATCTTCAGAGGATAATCATTTATAGACAGATTTTCCTTTTTGCATTGTATTTAGCTTAGTCTTTTACTATAACTTCCTTTCTTTTGTGTTGGTCACATCCAACGAGAGTAAAGTTTACCAAGCCTCTTTAGGGACGTGAGCATCTTGTATGTGTCCAATCATAGTGTCATACACACTCACAGAACGCCAATACATGATTGTATGAGCTTCCTGGTTTCAATTTCTAACCACCTTTATCTATGCAAAAGTTGCACCTTTCTCCGGTAACGTTGGTGCTGTCTCATGCTCTCCATCAATTTACAACCAATAACCTTCACCCATAAGGAAATTGGTAATTTTGAACTTCTAATCATGGAAGTTGTTTTGTTTAGCTTCTCACTAACAATCTGGTTAAGCCCGTCAAATAGTTAATTACCACTTGTAACCACAATATGCCTACATACACCTATTTCACAATACTAAACAATATTTGTGAACATTGTAGCCAAGATGGAATTTTTGCACCACCAAAATGTAGATCTATAGAAACCCAAACCTCAGCGTTTCTGGTGTGAACGCACTTTAACCCCAAAACGAGGACAAAAACGCGTCTGAAATTAAAATCTAGCTGCTCAAGATGCACAATCTCCACAAATAAGAACCTCAATCAAACATCATTAGACAATGGATCTCGAGAATCCCAACACGGCTTCTCAAAGCTCCTTAGACACAAGTAGACTTTGATACCATGTTAAAGAGATAGGGAAGGAGAGATCTTTCACTAACTCA
The DNA here is from genome assembly GCF_014529385.1 of Adiantum capillus-veneris. Classification (NCBI taxonomy): domain Eukaryota; kingdom Viridiplantae; phylum Streptophyta; class Polypodiopsida; order Polypodiales; family Pteridaceae; genus Adiantum; species Adiantum capillus-veneris. The sequence goes on along the minus strand of NC_140952.1, from coordinate 47,707,272 downwards.
AGAGATAAGAAGTCTACAAAGCATAAATAGGACAATACAACATAAGAGAAAACTAGTACAATGGTCTAGTGTGAACTGCTAGTGAGTGAGCTAGATGGGTAAGTGTGCCATCACTCTGGTAGGTAGACCAAATTGATGTAGTCTAGATATAGTATCACTGGCGAAGATATGCATGCCAGTGATGATAATTGTCGGTGATAGTCATCTAGGAGTAGTACATTTTGAACTTGCCATCTCAAATGTCACTCCCAAAAAGAATGGGAAGTGGAGGGTATGTGTTGACTATAGGCCACTCAATGAGGCAACCAAGCGAGATCACTTTCCTCTTCCATTTTAGGGTGAGGTACTAAACGAGGTAGTTGACCATAAGTACATTGTGTGTGATGGCTACTCAAGAGTCATGACATTTGGGTTGACAAATGCTCTTGCAACTTTTCAACGTTTCATGAACCTAGTGTTTCAAGCATTCTTTGGGAAGTCCATTAGAGTGTTCATTGATGATTTTTGTATCTATAACCCTAAATTGTTGTATATACAGAAAGTAGAAGAAGGCTTGAAGAAATTATACAACATGGGAGGCCAACTCAATCGTGTCAAATTTCACATAGGGGAAGATAAAGTGATCTTGCTTGGTCATAAAGTTTGCTACAAGGGCATTGAGGTGGATCCTCCAAGACAAAGTCTCTTGTTGAATTTCCATCCCCAAGAGTCTCAAGGAGGTCATTTCATTCATTCAAAAGGTGAAGTACATGTCACACTTCGGTCACTTAGGCTCTGATTTACTTCATCCAGTGCAAAAATTGACACAACAAGTAGATTTTTCATGGTCTGATGAGTTGGAAGAATATTTTTGTAACATTAAAGTCATTTACCAACACTCATGCCTCTTTGTTGGGAATACACATTCTTTGTTAGCTCTAGTGTTGAAGAGGAAACAATTGGTGATGTTTTGTTATAGTAATATCTCCACAATACTAGGATGCGACCCATCTACTTTTCTAGTGAGGTCATGAATGTTTTAGAGAAAGGCCACACAGAAGAAGAACTGGTGAAACGTACTCTCATATTTGCGGTGAGGAAATTTTGATCCTACTTATTAACAAAACCTTTTGTAATTCTCCCTACAAAAAAATTGTTTCCTTGGGTGCCATGTCGAATGACTCTTAGTGCTAGAATCACAAAGTGGGTTATGGAATTGCAAGAGTTTCAATACTTTTTCAAGGTAGAAGATAGTGTGCATGCACAATTGGCAGGGATTCTCACGTATAGAGTGCATGAAAAGGATATTGAATGTTTTAGAGAAAGGCCACACAAAAGAAGAACATGTGAAACGTACTCTCATATTTGCGGTAAGGAAATTTTGATCCTACTTATTAACAAAACCTTTTGTAATTCTCCCTACAAAAAAATTGTTTCCTTTGGTGCCATGTCGAATGACTCTTAGTGCTAGAATCACAAAGTGGGTTATGGAATTGCAAGAGTTTCAATACTTTTTCAAGGTAGAAGATAGTGTGCATGCACAATTGGCAGGGATTCTCACATATAGAGTGCATGAAAAGGATATTGAAGTGTCCAAAGTAAAGACCCTACCATTGCCACCAACTAAAACTATACCTAATGCACTTACCTTGCTCTTTGATGGAGCTTTTAGACAAGCCACAGGTAAAGCAGGGGGAGGGCTAGTGTTGCTCAACCCGAATGGAGAAGTGGTCATGAAAGAGAAGGTCGGTTTTTCAAGTTCTACCAGCAACAATGAAGCATAGTACGACATACTCCTCTTGGCTTGAAGGTTTGTGTGTGTGTGTGTGTGTGTGTGTGTGTGTGTGTGTGTGTGTGTGTGTGTGTAGATGTTTAAATCTTAATTAATAAGACATAATTGAACTTTTACATTCAAAAGACAGTTGGCCAAGGAACAATGAACTGATATGTACAAAAATAACTCAGTATCAGAATTACCTAAGTACAATGATTGTAAGAAAGAGGTCCTCTTTCAATGGGGTTGGTAGTTAAAAAACTTCCCCGTTCTTCAGTGGGTATTTCATAACAGTAATGTTGCTTGCCAAAGAAAAGAAACCCTCCAAGATAAGATAGAGTCCTTACCTGCATCCATCCAAACAAGACAACAGTTCAGTTAGCCTTGGATGTGTTTTACAGGTATCAATGGACCATATAAGTTGTTATCCATGTCCATCTTATAGGTTTTAGTTACTTTAGACAAGCTAGGTTTATTCATTAGAACTGGTATGTTTAGCAATCTCTTTTTTTTACTTTACAAATGAGTGTTACAGTCTCATGGTGAAGTCCATTAAGAGTCAAACTATTTCGAGAGCCATAGCTCAGTAGCTATGTAACCATATACTTACCTTCAGAATTAGTAAACCCATGGTATCAAAGGTATCAAAGGTACCCCTTTTAGATAGGGGGATGTGAAATCCGACTTACTTTTTTGTCAACCAAAAAGGTATCAAATGTGGGTGATAGCTTGTACGCTACGTCAAAAGCCGAAAAACCAACCATATACTTACCTTCATCATCCCCAGATATACATAAATCATTAGCAACTTTGAACAGTAGTGTCTGAAGAGGTTTAAGCACAGTAGCTCGGTTATTATGCCAGGAGCCCAAAGCAGTTGTTTACATACTTACCTTCAAAAAATTAATATACCCATGATTTCATTAAACAAGATATTGTCCCCCCTTTACACATGGACAGGTAATGTCCGGTCATGTTTTTGCTAGATAAATATCATTTTTTGCAAACAATGCAACAACATAAGGTACCACACGAATATTTCATTTTCCCAATGTGTCGACCAGTAAACAAACTTGAAACTAGTAACGCCCGCAATTGCAGGGTTCTGCAGCGGCTATAAAAAAGCCCTAAGCCAAACCCAAGTTATGCAAGTATTGCCTCCATTTGACGAACAACTGCCTCCTTGTATGCATAAGAAGCTCTATTCCTACGATAATTTCCTAGGCCACCATCCCGGTTTCCCCGGAGAGGAGAGACCTTATGTATAGGATGTGTGTATAGCTGTTTAAATCTTAATTAATAAGACATAATTGAACTTTTACATTCAAAAGACAGTTGGCTAAGGAACAATGAACTGATATGTACAAAAATAACTCAGTATCAGAATTATCTAAGTACAATGATGGTAAGAAAGAGGTCCTCTTTCAATGGGGTTGGTAGTAAAAAAACTTCCCCGTTCTTCAGTGGGTATTTCATAACAGTAATGTTGCTTGCCAAAGAAAAGAAACCCTCCAAGATAAGATAGAGTCCTTACCTGCATCCATCCAAACAAGACAACAATTCAGTTAGCCTTGGATGTGTTTTACAGGTATCAATGGACCATATCAGTTGTTATCCATGTCCATCTTATAGGTTTTAGTTACTTTAGACAAGCTAGGTTTATTCATTAGAACTGGTATGTTTAGCAATCTCTTTTTTTTACTTTACAAATGAGTGTTACAGTCTCATGGTGAAGTCCATTAAGAGTCAAACTATTTCGAGAGCCATAGCTCAGTAGCTATGTAACCATATACTTACCTTCAGAATTAGTAAACCCATGGTATCAAAGGTATCAAAGGTACCCCTTCTAGATAGGGGGATGTGAAGTCCGACTTACTTTTTTGTCAACCAAAAAGGTATCAAATGTGGGTGATAGTTTGTACGCTACGTCAAAAGCCGAAAAACCAACCATATACTTACCTTCATCATCCCCAGATAACCATAAATCATTAGCAACTTTGAACAGTAGTGTCCAAAGAGGTTTAAGCACAGTAGCTCGGTTATTATGCCAGGAGCCCAAAGCAGTTGTTTACATACTTACCTTCAAAAAATTAATAGACCCATGATTTCATTAAACAAGATATTGTCCTCCCTTTACACATGGACAGGTAATGTCCGGTCATGTTTTTGCTAGATATCTATCATTTTTTGCAAACAATGCAACAACATAAGGTACCACACGAATATTTCCTTTTCCCAATGTGTCGACCAGTAAACAAACTTGAAACTAGTAACGCCCGCAATTGCAGGGTTCTGCAGCGGCTATAAAAAAGCCCTAAGCCAAACCCAAGTTATGCAAGTATTGCCTCCATTTGACGAACAACTGCCTCCTTGTATGCATAAGAAGTTACTAGGACCAAATTTTATCAGTGCCCAGGTGTAGCAGCCATTGAGAATGGCCAAGTTATCAAGCCAAACCAACATAAACACACACAAACACACAAATATTCACATACACATTAACTCAGGCTGATGTCAACATACACCCCTATTTCTAAATCAGATGTTCAACCATTTTTATGTCTGCAAAGGTCATGTCCTGCAGCCGCTAAAAGACAGAGCCAGTATTACAATGTGAAACGTAGCCTTTATCGGCTAGTTGAGAGCCACCCATTGCCTGACACACCTGTTTCAGCAATATGCCAGGTAAATATAATCACCATTAGTAAAAACCACACCCTCAGCTGCTCATACAGAGCCTATCATTTCTTGCAACCAGTAGCCCCAATATTACAACCAGTTATTATAAGTGCCAATCTTACAGCTAGTAGTGTTTAACCTGCTTGAAGGTTTGTGTGTGTGTGTGTGTGTGTGTGTGTGTGTGTGTGTGTGTGTGTGTGTGTGTGTGTGTGTGTGTGTGTGTGTGTGTGTGTGTGTGTGTGTGTGAAAACATACAACGTCTCATGCTAAAAGGAGATGAAATTCTCATTATGAAGCAGATTTTAAGCATTTGTGCATGCAAAAATGAAAGACTAAGTAAGGCAGAAGGGACATGCCATTCGTAGGTTGTTTAATCAATTTGAAGAGGTGCAATTGTATCATACTAATGAGGATTTTGATTTACTTGCACAACAAGCAATTACATGTCTTGAGAAAGAAGTGCATGTCAACCAATGTACCAAGGAATGGAGTCATTGGCTCTCATAGTTGGGTACATTTTGGAATGAAATTTTCCACAAGGATTCACAAAGGCTCAAAAGAAGAGGCTCGTGAAGTAGGCAAGTTCATATCTATGCTTAGAATCAATGAGAAAAATATCAAGTTCGCAGATGAGTACCTACAATTAAGGAGATTCCATCCATTCTAGAAGGGTTGCATGAAGAAGCATGTGGTGATCATTTTACATAGGACCTAGCTGTGAAGAAAATTTTGCTTGCTGGGTATGTTTGGTCAAACTTGCACATTGATGTTCAACATTGGTGTAAAAGTTGTCATAACTATCAAATGAATGGAAGGTTTTTGCATGGTCCAAGTCAATGTTAATTGCAAATGGTCCTTTTGAAAAATGGGCCATTGATACTATGGGTCCACAACCTAGGATAAAGAATGGCAAGCACTACATTCTAGTGGCTATAGACTACCTTACTAGATGGGTGAAGGCACAAAGTGTGGCAATGTCAAATGAGAGAATAGTTAGCAAATTTGTCTATACTCATATTTGTTGTAAATTTGGCACACCTTTGGAGATTTTTTTGAATAATGGCTTAGGATTTAGAAGAGCTTTATTGAAAAAAGTTTGTGAAGAGCTTCATATTTTACATTGTCATAGCACACCCTACTATCCCCAGACAAATGGGTTAGTGGATAAGGCTAATGGTGTCATTGCATGAATCATTAGAAAGATGGTGAAATACAAGAAAAATCTTTGAGATGAGTTCTTGGATGGAGCATTATGGGCATACCGAATTGCTTACAAAGAAGCAGCTAATCTTACACAATTTCACATGATGTATGGCCAAGAAGCATTGTAACCGATTGAGCTAAACATTCCAGCAATGTGGTTAGGCAGAGGGATGCAAGATGAGTAAGAAACATGGGTAGATTTACATTTCACCTTGGTGGAGCTAGAGTGGAAAAGGGAAGCTTCCTATGAGTGTTATAGAAGAAGAGCCATACAAGCAACAAATAATTTCAATGCCAATTTGAAAGACAAGGGAATCAAAGAAGTAGATAGTATCAAGGTATGACAAATGATTCGATAATCAGATTGATGCCAGGTTTGAAACCAGATGGTAGGAGCATACATTGTTAAGAGGTCTTCAATCACATTTATTATCGATTGATGGACTTGGATGGAAAACAACGCTCCAAGAAGGTCAATGGATAAAGGTTAAATCTTTATTTAAGGTGCATCCTTCCAAAGGACTTAAAGTTCAAGGAGAACCCTAAGAAGGTATATTGCTGCTATTATTCTTCCTCCCATCAAAAAAATCATGAGTTCTTTAGTATGTGATACATAAAGATGCAAAGATACCAAAAGAAGAAGGAAAGGTGGATGAATCAATGCACGACTATGTACAATCATCATTCTAATGTGTACCAATTGATGGTACATGAATTGTTAAGTATGAAGCCCAATTTACCTTTGTAATTAAATTCTAGAAATGCACATCTGTATGGCCACCGTTATGAGGAGAAGCCATTGTGCGTGAGAAAAGTCGCTCGTTGAAAAACTAAAAATTCATCGAAATAATTCTTTTTGCCAGAATATCTTGGTCGGATGGTGGCCAAAAAGTAATCGAAAAATGGATAGTCGATGGTCGGTAATCAACGGCCAATTGGCCAGTGGTCAATGTCAATGGTTAATAGCGGTGATCCGTGGTCTATGGCTAATGGCCGGTGGCTATTCGTTCTCGTCTCCTCGAATCATGTGCGACACAATCGCCAATTTTTTGCCTATGGGCTCGCCAAGGACCCAACGACAAAAAAATTGACAGCTATGACCTCTCTAACCATAGAAACAAATTATGATGGCCATGAAACTTTTCAAAGGCAAGGATTAGTGCACTTCCCTCACCCCTGCAAAGTTTCATGGCCAACCATTGTCGTCTCATCGATCAAGGATGGCACAATCCCCAATTTTTTTACCGTTGGGCTCGCCAAGGACCCAGCGATAAAAAATTGGCAATTGTGTTGTCCTTGAACGTTGAGACGGAGTGCGATGGCCATGAACTTTGCACAGATAGGGAGGAGTGTGTTGTCCCCACCCTTGCAAATTTTCATGGCCATCCATTTTTGTCTTGTTAGTCATCCACAACACAATCGCCAATTTTTTTCCTTTGAGCTTGCCAAGGGCCCAACGACAAAAAAATTAGCAATTGTGGCATCCCTTACTATTGAAACGGATTACGATGGCCATGAAACTTTGTAGGGGTAGATATTAAATCACTTCCCTTACCCTTTGAAAGTTTCATGGCCATCTTTTGTTGTCTCATCGGTCAAGGGAGACACAATCGCTACTTTTTTGTCGTTAGACTCGCCAAGGACCCAACGGTAAAAATATGGCGATTGTGCCGCCCTTGACCATCAAGACAGATTGCGATGGCCATGAAACTTTGCAACGATAGGGATGAGTGTGCTTTCTCCTCCCTTGGAAATTTTCAAGGCCATCCATTGCTGTCTCATTGAATCATACGCGACACAATCATCAATTTTTTGTCGTTGGGTTCGCCAAAGGTCCAACGGCAAAAGAAAATTCGCAATTGTAACCTCCTTGACTATAGAGACACATCGTGATGGCTATGATTCCCCATGAGACTTGCAAGGGCAAGGATTAGTCCCCTTCCCTAACCCTACAAAGTTTCATGGCTTACCGTTGCCGTCTCATCGGTCAAGGGCGTCACAATCCCCAATTTGTTGCCATTTTGCTCTCCAAGGACCCAACGTCAAAAAATTGGCACATGTGCCATCCTTGAACGTTGAGACGAAGTGTGATGGCCATGAAACTTTGCAGGGGTAGGGAGGAGTGTGCTTTTTTTACCCCTACAAAGTTTCATCGTCATCCATTGCCGTCTTGTTAGTTATGCACGGCACAATCAGCAAATTTTTGCCTTTGTGCTCACCAAGGGCCAAACAGCAAAAAAATTCACAATTGTGACATCTTTCACTATCAAGACAGATTGCGATGGCCATGAAACTTTGTAGGGGAAGGGATTAAAGTGTTTCTCCCACCCTTGCAAAATTCCATGGCCATTCATTGTTGTCTCATTGGTCAAGGGCGACACAGTCCCCATTTTTTGCTTTTGGGCTCGCCAAGGACCCAGCAATAAAAAATTGGCACTTGTGTCGTTCTTGATAATCCAGACATATTGCGATGGCCATGAATCTTTGCAAGGGTGGGGAAGAGTATGTGTTCACTACCCTTGCAAAGTTTCAAGGCCATATGTTGTTGTCTTGTCGAATCATGTGCGACACATTAGTCAATTTTTTGTCTTTGCGCTTGCCAAGGGCCCAACGGCAAAAAAAATGGCAATTGTGACCTCTCTGACCATAAAGATGGATTGTGATGGCCATGAAACTTTGCAGAGATAAGGGTTAGTGCGCTTTCCTTGCAAAGTTTCATGGTCAACCGCTGTCATCTCATCGGTCAAGAACGACACAATCCCCAATTTTTTGTAGTTGGGCTCGCCAAGGACCCAACGGCAAAAAATTACCAATTGTGTCGTGTTGAACATTGAAACAGAGTGCGATGGCCATGAAACTTTGCAAGGGTGAGGAGGAGTGTGATTTACCTCCCCTTGTAAAGTTTGTTGGTCATCCATTGTTGTCTCATTGGTCATGCACGACACAATCGCCAATTTTTTGCCTTTAAGCTCGCTAAGGATCCAACGACAAAAAAAATTGACAATTGTGATGTTCTTGAACGTCGAGAAGGATTGTGATGGCCATGAAACTTTGCAAGGATGGAGATTAAAGTGCTTCCCCCACCCTTGCAAACTTTCATAGCCATCTATTTTCGTCTCATCAATCAAGGGTGGCACAATCGCCAACTTTTGCCATTGGGCTCGGCAAGGGTGCAACGATAAGAAATTGGTGATTGTGTCATCCTTAACCGTTGAGATGGATTGTGATGGCCATGAAACTTTGTAAGGGTGGGAAAGATTGTGCTTCCCCTATCCTAGCAAAGTTTCATGGCTGTCCATTGTTGTCTCATCGGTCGTGGGCGACACAATCGCCAATTTTTTTCCTTTGGGCTTGCCAAGGGTCCAACGGCAATAAATTGTCGATTGTGATACCCTTGACCATCGAGAAGGATTCCAATGGCTATGAAACTTTGCAAGGGATGAGATTAGTGTGCTCTCCTTGTCCCTACAAAGTTTCAAAGCCATTCGTTTTTGTCTAGTCGATCAAAGACGGCACAATTACCAATTTTTTGATGTTGGGCTCGCCAAGGGTCCAACGGCAAACAATTGGTGATTGTGCCACCCTTGACCATTGAGACGGATTGCGATGGTCATGAAACTTTGCAAGGAAAACAAAGAGTGTGTTTCCCTTGTCCCAACAAATTTTCATGGCCATCCATTGCTGTCTCATCGGTCATCCGCGGCACAATCACCATTTTTTTTTATTGTTGAGCTTTCCAAGAGTCCAACGGCAATAAATTGGCAATTGTGATGTCCTTGATCGTCGAGATGGATTGCAATGGCCATGAAACTTTTTAAGGGATGAGATTAGTGTGCTTTTCCTACCCCTACAAAAGTTTCAAGGCCTCTGTTTTTGTCTTGTCGATCAAGGATGGCACAATCGTCAATTTTTGGCGTTGGGCCCTTGGCGAGCCCAATGGTAAAAAATAGGTAATTGTGCAACCTTTGAGCAATAAGACGTCAACGGATGGCGATAAAACTTTACACAGGCAAGGGAAGAACTCTAACCCCTACCTGCACAAAATTTTATGGCCATCGCATTCCATCTTGATGGTCAAGTGTGGCACAATTGCCAATTTTTTGTTGTTGGGCCCTTGGCGAGCCCAACGATAAAAAAACGACGATTGTGCTGACCTTGAGCGATGAGACGGCAATAGATAGCCATGAAACTTTGCAAGGGTAGGAGAGACATACTAATCCCTATCATGGCCATCACAATCCATCTTGATTATTAGAGACGCCACAATTTCCTTTTTTTTGCCGTTGGACCCTTGGCGAGTCCAAAGGAAAAAAATTGGCGATTGTGCTGCACATGAATGATGAGACAAAAACGTATGGCCTTGAAACATTACAGGGGCAAGGAAAGCACATTCTTTCCTACTCTTGTAAAGTCTCATGGCCGTGATTGTGCCGCCCTTGACCGTCAAGACGGATTGCGATGGCCATAAGACTTTACAAGGGTAGGAAAGAATGTGCTTTCCTTGCCCCTGTAATGTTTCAAGGCCATACGTTTTTGTCTCATCATTCATGTGCAGCACAATCGCCAATTTTTTTCCTTTGAACTCGCCAAGGGTCCAGCGGCAAAAAAAAAAAGGAAATTGTGGCGTCTCTAATAATCAAGATGGATTGTGATGGCCATGATAGGGATTAGTATGTCTCTCCTACCCTTGCAAATTTTCATGGCTATCTATTGCCGTCTCATCGCTCAAGGTCAGCACAATTGCCGTTCTTTCATCGTTGGGCTCGCCAAGGGCCCAACGGCAAAAAATTGGCAATTGTGCCACACATGACCATCAAGATGAAATGCGATGGCCATAAAATTTTGTGCAGGTAGGGGTTAGAGTTCTTCCCTTGCCTGTGTAAAGTTTTATCGCCATCCGTTGACGTCTTATTGCTCAAAGGTTGCACAATTACCTATTTTTTACCATTGGGCTCGCCAAGGGCCCAACGCCAAAAATTGACGATTGTGACATCCTTGACCATCGAGAGGGATTGTGATGGCCATGAAAATTTGCAAGGCTCGGGAGGAATGTGCTTTTTCCACCCCTGCAAAGCTTCAAGACCATACATTGTCGTCTCGTCGATCATGCATTGCACAATCGCTGATTGTTTGCCTTTGGGTTTGCCATGGGGCTAACAGCAAAAGAATTGGCAATTGTGAAATTTGTGTGAACATTGAGATGGATTGCAATGGTCATGAAACTTTGCAAGGGCAGGGATTAGTGTGCCTCCCCTGTCCCTGCAAAGTTTCATGACCATCTATTGTCGTCTCATTGCTCAAGGGTGGCCCTGCACAATCACCAAATTTCTGCCATTGGGTGCCAAGGGTCCAACAATAAGAAAGTGGCAATTGTGCCACTAATGACCATCAAGATGGCTTTGCCTACCCCTACAAAATTATTCCGGCGAATGCTTTGGGCAACTTCTCGATGTACTAGAAATTATGTGTGTAAAAAAACTTTAAAAAAAGAAACCGGAGGCACACCTTCCCTTGCAGACATGCAACTTTCTCTGAGGATGTCACCAACAAAAGAGAAAATGAAAGGGAAACTTCCTTATTTAACTTACAACAAAACCTAGAAAAAAGACATATGAGAAATGCACAAATTTCAGGCTCTTTAAACAGCGAATAGTTCCCTTTCACACGAGTGACCATGCAGTCCCAAAAATATCTAGATTATCTCGGAGAGGATAGTCGAGCCATTAACAGAGAATCCCCAATTTCTTGAAGCTATTGTAGCATACACAGTGTGCTCGTGGCTCTACCATCTACGCTTGAAAGTTACTGCTCACAGAGAGAGAGAGAGAGAGAGAGAGAGAGAGAGAGAGAGAGAGAGAGAGAGAGAGAGAGAGAGAGAGAGAGAGGGGGGGGGAGGGAGGGAGGGAGGGAGAAAGAGAGAGAGAGAGAGAGAGAGAGAGAGAGAGAGGGAGGGAGGGAGGGAGGGAGAGATTGTGTGTGTGTGTGTGTGTGTGTGTGTGTGTACTCCAACTGTATTTGCATTAATGGTAGACTCCAACTGCAATAAGAAACTTGCAAGGTCACGAAAGGATACTCGACAAAAGTCAATCATAGATACTTTTGACGTAAAGAAAAAGCAGCCTTTGATTGACTTAAACAAAGTGGCTACACAAGGTAAGAAAGAGGTGAAGGATTTTTGAGGTTCTTGTGGCACACCACACCAACAAGATGGTAACTAGTAGCCAAGAAACTTTGCAGGGGTAGATAATGACAAAAGATTGGTGATTGTGCAGGGCTTGACCAACGAGATGGAATTAAATGGCCATAAAACTTTGCACGGGCAGAGGAAACATCCTACTCCCTACCCTTGAAAAGTTTCATGGCCATCGCAAGCCGTCTCAATAGGCTTTAGTGGCATAGTCAAAACTCTTTTGTCGTTGGGCCCTTAGCGAGCCCAATGGCAAAAAATTGGCGAGATTGAGGAGGACCTGACCGACAAGATGATAACGGATGACTATGAAACTTTGTAAGGGCAAGGGAAGCACCCTACTCCCCACCCTTGTAAAGTTTTGTGGCCATCGCAAGCCGTCTCGATGGTCATTAGTGGCACAATCGCCGTTTTTTTTTTGTTTGGTCCTTGGCAAGCCCAATGGAAAAATATTGGCTATTAGGGAGTGCTTGACCGATGAGACCACAATGGATGGCCATGAAACTTTGTACGGTGGTAAAAGCATCCTACTCCCCACCCTTGCAAAGTTTTGTGGCCATCGCAAGCCATCTTGATGGTCATAAGTGGCACAATCGCCATTTTTTTGTCGTTTGGCCCTTGGCAAGCCCAACGGCAAAAAATTAGCGCGATTAGGCAGTGCCGCCTAATCGACAAGACAACAACAAATGGCCATAAAACTTTTCAAAGGTAGGAAAAGCACTCTACTCCCCACCCTTGCAAGGTTTCATGGCCATTGCAAGCCGTCTCGACGGTCACTAGTGGTACAATCGCCATTTGTTTTGCCATTGGATCCTTGACAAGTGCAATGGCAATAAATTAGCAATTGTAAAGGGCCTGACCAATGAGACATCAATGAATGGCCATGAAAATTGTAGGAGTAGAGGAAGAATTGTACTCCCCATCCCTACAAAGTCTCATGGTCATCACAAGCCATCACGATGGTCAGGGATGGCACAATCGCCATACTTTCTATTGGGCTTGTCAATGGTAAAAAATTGGTGATTTTGCATGTCCTTACCAACAAGATAACAACGGATGGACAAGAAACTTCACAAAGGTAGGGAAATCACCCTACTTTCCACCTGTGCAAAGTTTCATGGCCATCGCAACCCATCTTCATTGTCATTAGTGGCACAATTGCTATTTTTTGATGTTGAGTCCTTGACAAGCACAATGGCAAAAAATTAGCGATTGTGCAAACCTTGACCAATGAGAAGGCATTGGATGGCCATGAAACTTTTCAAGGGTGGGGGAAGCACCCTACTCCCTATCCCTATAAAGTTTCGTGGCCATTGCAAGCCGTCTCGATGGTGAGGGATGGCACAATCACCAATTTTTTGTTGTTGGGCCCTTGGAGAGCCCAATGGCAAAAAATTGGCGATTGTGCAGGGCTTGATCAACAAGACAGCAACGGATGGTCGGGGTGCACATGAAGTGTCATATGCATGAATTGAAGAGTATGTGTACACGGATGCGTGTGCGGTGTGCATGCGGGAAGGGGAGAAGGAGAGAGTAGACAATGTGTGGGTGGAGTCAACCTCAAAATGAGGAGCTCCGTATTCTTGGTATATGTACAAGGATAAGGTGATGTCAATGGGTGGGCACCCAAAGCCTGGGCAATCGAGCAAGGCACAGATGCCTGTACCCCAACAAACTCCCACTTAAAGGCGAATGTATTGATAAGTGGGTCCTACTAGCTAAACTACTAGTATGTACAAGAAACAGGTGAGAGACTCTCTCAACCTACGCCCACTAGCTCGCTCAACCGATCTACATACAGTCGTATCGGCTTTGGTGGTAGGCAAGTGTGCATACCTATGCTAGATCCTGCATGTAAATCCCACAAACTACTTTGTATGGTCTGTAAAACTCCACTATGTATAATGTTAATGTCAGTCATTGTACGACTGACAATCCCTGTTGCAAATGCTCCCACTACAACTGCTAGGTCGGGCCTCGACACTAACAATTCAAACATGAGACGCCCGAACGCTGACAAAATCTGTGCAAACATGGTTGTACTCGCCTCCCCTGTGCTATGTGCATACTATGCATCATCAAGTTTAGCTGTCACAAATGGATGTGTTGACTCTAACTCCTGGAGGACCACCTCCTCCTCATCCATAGGGACTCGATGCATGTGTCCTGATATCACCTCATTAGCCTCTAACATGAGCATACCAAAAAACTCAACATTTGTCATCTCGAATGTGCCTCTAGGGAGCAGACTTGCTCTACCTCTGTCTCCACACACTCGGACGATGCATGTTGTGTCTTAGTGGAGCAATCAAGCTCCACCTCTGCTGCTGCAGAGTCCACTGATATGTCCTGCATAGCTAAATGCTCTGTCTCCTGAGCATACTTGACCTCACTCGTCATGAAGGAGATGTGTCTAGTCTCTCGCTCCTCACATGTCATGGTAGTAATGGAGACTATATCGTCTTGCACCTATGAAACCTATAGTGGGTATACAATGTATGACCTAGCACCTCACGCAATGACTAGGCGACCCAACTGCATCTGGAAAGAGTTCTCTTGAAGCAGTACCTGACATCCACTGTCTCTCAGCCATCTCACTGAGATCAAGCTTTGCGCGATCCTAGGAACATAACGCACATGTGTAAGATTATAAGATGCACCACTGGTAGTAAGAGACATATATCTCTTGCACCCTCTATGCCATACATTGAACCATCAGTGAAATGAACACGATGGAGAGGGGGAATGGGGGAACACGCCCGGCACAAACACAAGGGCCTCTCTATAGTTCAAGGTATCCACAACACCCCTATCCTCTCAGAAAACACCTTCAAAGAAACGCTTTACACTAGTAGACCACCGCCTGCTCAATTTCCACTGTTCACACAATCCACAAATCCACCACACAATGCACACCTACTGCCACGGCCTGTCTCCACCCTTACACACACTCACAACCACTCAATCTCACTCTATCACACAAAACACCGTCGGTCCGGGGGGGTACACACATCCACACAGCCGGCACCGAGGGGAAACATGAAAGCAGGAGAAAGAGAAGGGGGGAAGAGGAAACAACAGCAAGAGGCGGCAACGGTGGCTTGATTGCACTTCAAAAAACATGTACACGGGCTTGCACTGCCATCACCATGGCCATTTTCAATCAAGGTTACAAAGGGGCTAGCTTGCTAGAGAACTCCACTTTGCAGGCTTCAAACGGCACCCAAAAGACCAGGCCAAAAAGCCCCTAATTTGATCCAATTTTTACTTTTATAGGGGAGGCTTTTAATTTTGGAAAACTGCCCTTTCATTGGTCCATTTGGCATCTTGATTTGCCATTTTTGGGAGGGGGCACCGCCTTGCTCTATTTGCTCTTTTCTTCTCTCTTTTGCACTTGGGGGGAGGGGGGGGGGGGGGGCATTAGCGATGTCGCTATTGTCCCCTAGGCATTTTTATTTTTTATTTTTATCTTTCATTTTTTACCCCCTTTGTGGGCTCATCCTTGCATTGCTCTATTTGCTTGACTTTGACTCTTTCCCTCTCTCTATCCGACTCCTCTGTCACCTCTCTCTTCTTTTCTCTCTCCTCCTTTGGTCTGGCTTCCACCTTGCCCTCTGCCTTGGCTTGTCCTTTGCTTTGCCCAGACGGCCCTTGAAATGGGCTCCTTGCCACCCTCGGGCTCTCTTTCTCTCTCTCTCTCTCTATGCTCATTGTCCCGCTGTGGGAATCCCGCACCTAACCCCTCGGCCAACCCGGCCCTTGCTTCCCCTCTGTGGGACTAACCTCTTTCATGAGGGGGGAGGCAATAGCGAGGTCGCTATTGCCCTCCCTTTCTATCTCAAAAATTGGGGCCCCATGGGCTGCCGGATGCCTCCCTTAATCGGTTCTGCCACATCATCATCACTGGCCACCAGCCTCCTTTCTCACGCGGGCGCGCCACCTGCACTGCCCCGCTCGGCCAAGAACCCGTCATGCGCCACTTTGCAAGGCCGCCGCCACCAATGCAACGCCCGCAAGGGCCCGCCATAGCCAGCGGGAGGGAGAGCTCCCCTCTCTCTTCCCCTTTGTGTTCAATAGAGGGCTCACGCCTTTGTGCGCATCGAATTCCCATATGGGACTTTTCCCTGGCACGTGGCAGCCCCTCATTTTACTGCACCCCCATGGGTCCTCCACTTTAGCCCAAAAATTCACTTGACACCATTTTTTTCCACCATCTTGTGAGTACATGGTTTATCATGTTCAGTACCCTAGTGATCGGAGTAGAATTTCCATCCGACATTCTTGGTCTTCAACTTTAACCCCCCCTCATGCTAGTCGAATTTCGACTATCCCGGGTCCGCGATCCAAGGTGACCAAAAATTTGAAAATTCATCTGCAAACACTTTATCTTCAACAACCCTAGGTTTCCCCAGGTCGTAACTCGGTGCTTGAAGCTCGGAATCACGTGCTGTGACTTCTCGTTGACTCCACTTGGCATGCTCTACCTGTTGGAACCCTGTCGAGGCCTAGAAAATGCCAGAGGGCACATCCTCCGATGTTGTCAAATGTGCTCAGACCCAGCCCCCTCGAAAACCTTTGATGGCCATAACTTGTTATCCAGAGCTCTGATTCGCCATCTGAGAAGACCGGCATGCTCCATAACTCGATCTCTACACATGTATGACACCAGGCTGGGCCACCTGTCCCCAGCTGCCTTATCCGTCGGGAATCTACAACACCTTCTAACTTTGAACTACAAAATCTCGAGCACCGGGGCTCCGTTTGACGAGCCGTCTGGATCAGCTTCTAGAGCATGCTGAACACTACATTTTAGGACACTGATTTGGCATTTCGGACACCTTGATCTGCCATCCCATCTGGACCATCCCGCAGCACTTTTGGCCTAAAAAGCCGCTTTAAGCATACCTTTTCGCTATCTCTGGCTGCCCAAGTCCTTGGCACCTGCCCTAGCCTTCTACACTGCACTTGCCTGCACCCTTTACCTGGCATAGACCACCTCCTAGCTTTGACCAACTTTGGCTATACCATCATTGCCCAGTCCCCTTGTCGAACATTTATATTCAACCAAAAGCATATGTACAAAACTTTAAAACTGGCACACCAAACTAATGATTAAAAGAACTCGAAAAACCATAACGGTATGTACAGGATATGTACAAAAGCTTCATCTCCTTCCTTTCGCACACCGCATGCTTTAGGTGGGTTGCCCACCCCCCTTGACTATAATTTGTTGCACTTCAGGCACTAGATCCCTCTCGAAATACAGTTTGAGCCTCACACCATTTACGATGTTCCTAAGAAGCTTGCCATTTGCCCTTACCAGCTGAAAGGTCCCATTCGAAAATGCCTTCCGCACCTTATACAGACCCGCCACTTCTTCTTGAACTTCTTCTGGAATGTGAAATCCAGGTAGCTTTCGTACTTCATGACCAGGTCTCCTTCCTCTATCTTCTTGTCCGGCAGGTCTTGATTGAACTTGGCAACCCGCTTCTCCCTCTTCTTCACATAGTAGTCTACCGCTGCCTCTCTGTCCATATGCAAAGCCTCCAAACTGGCTATCCGATCCTATAGAACCCCTTGTTGAGTGGCATTGACACGCCACATACCCTTCAAAGCACCTAGTTGTGCATGTACTGGCAACACAGCCTCCTTACCATAGACTAGCTCAAATGGAGTGAAGTTTGTAGCCACTTTATAGGATGTTCTATACGCCCACAGACACTTCTCTAGATTTGCTTCCCACTCAACTTCTTGCTTATACACGTACTTTGTTAACATCTTGACGATTTGACCATTATCACTCTCGACTAGACCATTGCATTGGGGGTGATAGGGCGAGAAAAACCGATGCTGAATCTTTAACTTTTCCACTAATGCACTCATGAGCTTGCTTCTAAACCCCTGACCCCTATCAGAAACTAACACCCATGGAACACCAAAATGGCAACAAATGTTATCAAACACAAACTGAGCCACGACACTAGCATTTACTTCCTTCACTGCTTTGGCCTCGACCCACCTTGTAAGGTAGTCAATAGCTACCAACACGTACTTCTTACCACTTGTATACTTTGGTAGAGGGCCTATGGCATCTAGACCCCACTTCTCGAAAGCACTTTGTGCGATGATGGCGCCCTGTGACTCCGCTACCAGTCGTCTTTCACCTATAGTTTGACACTCGTGGCACGTCTTGCACCAGTAATGCACGTCCTTCACAATGGAAGGCGACCAAAAGCCTGCTCTAAGCACTTGAAACAGAACTTGATCTTTGCCCTGGTATCCACTTTCTTCGTGGCATTGTTCCAGCACCATTCCTATCTCTTCTTTGTACAACACCCTTCTAAGCACTCCATCCCGCCCATAGTTCATGAGATCCTCACCTACCAGTGTGAATTTGTGGGCCTTTTGCACCACTCTTCTCTTCTGAAACTTGGACAAACCCTCTGAACATTGCCCTGTACCCAAAAAACCTTCAATCTCCTTAAGAGTCTCCCTACCTGCATAAGTGGTTGGGGCCACATATATACCTGCAACATGCACCTGCACTTTGCTACTTGCTACCCGATCCGCCTCTTAGTTCTGCTCTCTCCTCACATGCTTGAATTGGATCTCTTCAAAATATTTCAACATCTTCTTGATGGAACAAAACCAATGCTTCAAAGAATTGCGCTTTACCTGCCATTGGCCTAAAAGTTGCTTGATGACTAGCAGTGCATCTCCTTTCACCACCAACCTTGAAATGCGAAACTCTATACACTGTTTTAGACCCAAATGCAGAGTGAGATACTCCGCCTCATTATTAGTGTGGACATCCTCCAGATCATATGCCTTCAAAAATATAGCTTTGCCATGTGGGTCGTGTATCACCACACCTCCTCCTACCTTCTGCACTACCCTTTGATATGCTCCATCGAACCACATTGTAAAAGCATCCTCCAAGTCAGGTTCCTCCTTAGCTTCATCTCGTACCACTCTTGGATAGGCCATCAAATCGATGGCCTTGCTGACAAGAATGTCTGCCAGGTGACACCGACTCATGTGATCTACTTTGAACTCGAACTCGAACTCGAACTCTTGTAGCTCCAACACCCACTTCATAATCCTCCTTCCTGGCTATAAATGTAGCACTACCTCTGGCAATAGATTATTATCCGTCAACACAAAAAACTTACGCACAATCAAATGCACCTTGAACTTCCTGCAAGCGAAGACCAGAGCCATCAGCCACTGCTCCGCCTCGGTGTAGGTAGCCTCTCCTGGGCTAATCACCCTGCTCTCGAAGTATATCAGCTTGTAGCTTCTCCCTACCTTTTGCAGTAGAATCGCTCCAATAGCAACTGTGCCCACCATCATAGACACATAAAAGTCATCCTCTTGATTGGGAGGACACACCGCTGGCAACTGACACAAAATCTCCTTGACTCTATCAAAAGCCTCCTGAGCTTCCCCATCCCACTCATAACCATGCACTTGTTGAGCCCTCTTTTGAAGAGGATGCACATATTGCGACAGCATCCAAAAGAAACGTGATAAATACTTCAGCTTATGAACAAATGAAGACAAACCTTGAGCATCTGATGGCGGCTCCATCAATACCAACGCCTTCACCTTCTCGGGATCGGCCTCTATACCGTTTTGCAACACCACATGACCTAACAGATGTGCTCGACGCTATGCTAGCTTGCACTTCTTGGGATTCAGCTGACCTCCTTCTTCATCAAGCCTTTGAAAGCATAACTGGAGCTTCGATAGGTGCTCCAATCTTGAACTGTAGCAGCCTATATCATCCATAAAGACCCTGATAAAACTGCCCAGGTATGGACCAAATACCCTGTTCATCCAACCTTGGAAGGTGGCATATGCATTTACTAATCCGAATGGCATCCTGCGGCGGTAAACAAAGCAGCCCCATGGAGATATGAATGTGGTCTTCAATTGGTCTTCAAGCGCAATCCCTATTTGAAAGTATCCCGAAAAGCCATCCATAATCGTGTATCTCTCATGCCCAGCCACCTGGTTTACGATATCGATTTGAAATGGCAATGGATAGTGATTCCTCTTGGTCGCAGCATTCAATGGCTTGTAGTCGACACACACTCTCCATTTCCCATTCTTCTTAGGGGTTATGACCACTGGCGAGACCCACTCTGACTCTTTCGCAGGATATATGATGCCTGCCTCCAGCAACTTATTGATCTCCTGCCAAAGGGCTTCCTTTTGGATTTCTCCTAGTCTTCTTAGCTTTTGTGCTTTAGGCTTATGCCCCTCCTTAAGAACAATCTTGTGCTCCACCCCTTTTGCACCTCGCAAATGCTTGTACTTCGTCGCAAATAGATTTGGATAGGACTCACACAGTTGAATATAACCTTCCTTTTCACCTTTGGTTAAATCTTCACTTATCATGCTTGAAACCTCCTCTATGCTTAAACCATGAGCTTGAGGCTGCATACCTTCTTCTTTAGGTGGGGAGTCGTCTATGGTGACTCCGAATAAGTCTGCATCTATCTTCAGCATGTCATCCTCGCTCTTCTCTTCCTCTGTGCTGGTATAGCCTTCATCATAGCCCGTCTCTGTCTCGTACTCGTAGCTCGTCGTCTCGCCCTCATCTTTAACTACCATAGGACGAGAACTGCTCTCCTTGGTCTTCAAATCAAGCACAATTTGTCTGCCTTTCTCTTTCTCAAGCAAAGTGAATACTTTGCTCTCCCAATCCTGCGTTGCTCCTATCGCCAAAAGCCAAGGCCTACCCAAAATGATTGGATAAGCATAATCCCCTGCTTTCATCACAAAAAAGTCTATCAGGCACTCTATACCCATCACCTTGACCTTCACATCCTGAGCCACACCCAGACACCTGGCTTTGGTATGGTTGGCCATCCTCATGCGCACATTTGACTTGACTACTGCCTTGACTCCCGTCTCTTTCATGGCTGCTTCCGTCATGACACAAACCTGCGCTCCACCGTCTATGTAGGCTTGTACCTGCATCCTCTTCTCTATAATCGCATCCACCAACAGAAGAACATCAGTGGGACTACCTACCCTCAAAGCCATGTTTTGTACTGCTTGCACATTCCCCTTAACTCTTGGCAGCCTGGTGCTAACACTTGTAGACCACTGCCTCCTTAACTTTGGATTTAAAGCTAATAGCTGACCAAAAGTAATATTTGCCTTTTGATTTTGAACATCACTCACCATATTGTACTCGGGATAGCCACGCCCTAGTTGCTTGATTTTGCGACGCCTCCTTCTTTTGCTAGGCTCGGGCTGCTCTCTACCTTCGTACACCTTCTCTTTGCCTTTGCGAGCTCTAGTTTCCCACTCTGTCTCTGTCTCCCTCTCAGCTCTTGCTCTCTTATTGGCCAAAACTTCGACATCCTGCTTATCCACCCCTATGATGTTTACTCTTGGGACCTCACCTCCGTTTTGCGAAGGTGGCTGCACAGGATTCTCCACCGCTTGCTCTCTTGGACCATTGTATTGTCCTTGCCCTCGAGGGTAGATACCTCCTCTCTCTCTCTGTGGTTGAGGACAATCAGGTGCATAGTGCCCTTCTTCTCCGCAATTGTAACACCTACCAGCAGGCAGTGGCCTTGCCCTGCCCCTTGCTCCTCTTGGTTGTCCTCTATCCATCAAACGGAACCGCAACTCCTGCATTTGCTTGAATAAATCTTGCACCGTGCGCACCCAATTTTGCGGCACAATAGCTACACCTCGGTTTCCATGATTTTCCTCTTGTATAGACTCCCTCGGACTCTGCGGTTGAACATGGGCCATCGTCTCATAGCCTGACACACCTTGCTCTATCTTCTTCTTTATCTTTCTGCTCTTTGATCTGGCAATTGCTATCGCACCATTGTAATTCTCTGGGCTCTCAAAATCGAATTTCTCTCTCACTTTAGGATGAAGACGCGCCATGAACTTATCCAGCTTGAAGTAGTCTCCATTAGCCAATTGCATGGTTGCCGCTAGCCCTGCCCAACACTCTTCAAAATGACCCAAAAACAGATTGAACTCTTCACTTACATCTTGCTTAAGCGCCTTCAGCTTTGCATCCATCTCGACTGCGAAAGTCTCCTTGCGAAAGTTGTGAAGAAATCTTGCCCGTAGAGCTAGCCATGCTTGCTTTGGCTCGCCTTCTAACGCTTCGTACCATGCTTTAGCTCTACCACGCATCACCAAAGGAAAAGTATACATTTTGGTATCCTCGTTCGGCATACGCAACGATAGCATATACAACTCGAAATCCGACATCCACTCGTCAGGGCTCTCTTCGCCTGTGAAAATCGGTCCATAGCTTCTAGCTGCCATGACCTCCAACGCGAAAAACCGCTTCTTTTCGATTAACTGGGAGCAATCAGTGTGCTCCTCAGTGGGGGCACCAGAAGATGGAGAGGGGGAATGGGGGAACACGCCCGACACAAACACAAGGGCCTCTCTATAGCTCAAGGTATCCACAACACCCCTATCCTCTTAGAAAACACCTTCAAAGAAACGCTTTACACTAGCAGACCACCGCCTGCTCAATTTCCACTGTTCACACAATCCACAAATCCACCACACAACGCACACCTACTGCCATGGCCTGTCTCCACCCTTACACACACTCACAACCACTCAATCTCACTCTCTCACACAAAACACCGTCGGTCCGGGGGGGTACACACATCCACACAGCCGGCACCGAGGGGAAACATGAAAGCAGGAGAAAGAGAAGGGGGGAAGAGGAAACAACAGCAAGAGGCGGCAACGGTGGCTTGATTGCACTTCAAAAAACATGTACACGGGCTTGCACTGCCATCACCATGGCCATTTTCAATCAAGGTTACAAAGGGGCTAGCTTGCTAGAGAACTCCACTTTGCAGGCTTCAAACGGCACCCAAAAGACCAGGCCAAAAAGGCCCTAATTTGATCCAAGTTTGACTTTTATAGGGGGGGCCTTTAATTTTGGAAAACTTCCCTTTCATTGGTTCATTTGGCATCTTGATTTGGCATTTTTTGGGAGGGGGCACCGCCTTGCTCTATTTGCTCTTTTCTTCTCTCTTTTGCACTTGGGGGGAGGGGGGGGGGGGGGGGGGGGCATTAGCGATGTCACTATTGCCCCCTAGGCATTTTTATTCTTTATTTTTATCTTTCATTTTTTACCCCCTTTGTGGGCTCAGCCTTGCATTGCTCTATTTGCTTGAATTTGACTCTTTCCCTCTCTCTATCCGACTCCTCTGTCACCTCTCTCTTCTTTTCTCTCTCCTCCTTTGGTCTGGCTTCCACCTTGCCCTCTGCCTTGGCTTGTCCTTTGCTTTGCTCGGAAGGCCCTTGAAATGGGCTCCTTGCTGCCCTCGGGCTCTCTCTCTCTCTCTCTCTCTCTCTCTCTCTCTCTCTCTCTCTCTCTCTCTCTCTCTCTCTCTCTCTCTCTCTCTCTCTCTCTCTCTCTCTCTTTATGCTCATTGTCCCACTGCGGGAATCCCTCCCTTTGCACCTAACCCCTCGGCCAACCCGGCCCTTGCTTCCCCTCTGTGGGACTAACCTCTTTGGGACTAACCCCTTTCTATCTCAAAAATTGGGGACCCATGGGCCGTCGGATGCCACCCTTAACCGGGTTTGCCACATCATCATCACTGGCCAACGGCCTCCTTTCTCATGCGGGCGCGCCACCTGCGCCGCCACGCTCGGCCAAAAACCCGTCATGCGCCACTCTGCAGGGCCGCCGCCACCACCAACACAGTGCCCGCAAGGGCCCGCCATAGCCAGCGAGAGGGAAAGCTCCCCTCTCTCTTCCCCTTTGTGTTCAATAGAGGGCTCACGGCCCAGGTCATATCCCCTCCCTTCGTGCGCATCGAATGCCCATGTGGGACTTTTCCATGGCACGTGGCAGCCCCTCATTTTACTGCACCCCCATGGGTCCTCCACTTTAGCCCAAAAATTCACTTGACACCATTTTTCTCCACCATCTTCTGAGTACATGCTTTATATTGTTCAGTATCCCAGTGATCGGAGTAGAATTTCGATCCGATAGTCTCAGTCTTCAACTTTCACCCCCCCTCATGCTAGTCGAATTTCAACTTACTCGGGTCCGCGATCCAAGGTGACCAAAAATTTGAAAAATCATGTGCAAACACTTTATCTTCAACAGCCCTAGGTTTCCCCAGGTCGTAACTCGGTGTCTGAAGCTCGGAATCACGTGCCGTGACTTCTCGTTGACTCCACTTGGCATTCTCTACCTGTTGGAACCCTGTCGATGCCTAGAAAATGCCAGAGGGCACATCCTCCCATGCGGTCAAATGGGCTCAGACCACGCCCCCTCGAAAACCTCTAATGCATATAACTTGTTATCCAGGGCTCTGATTTGCGATCTGCAACACCTTCTAACTTTGAACTGCAATATCTCGAGCACCGGGGCTCTGTTTGACGAGCCGTCTGGACCGGCTTCTAGAGCATGCTGAACACTACATTTTAGGACATTGATTTTTCATTTCAGACACGTTTATCTACCATCCCATCTGGACCATCCCATAGCACTTTTGGCTTAAAAAGCCGCTTTAAGCATACCTATAGACCACCTCCTAGCTTCGACCAACTTTGGTTGTACCAACGACCATAACTCCAACTAGCAAATATGATGGGAATGGGATCATGCTAGCTAGGGTGGATTAAAGAGAAACATCGTACACACAAGTGAGTGTGTGTGGCTAGATTATCACTCAAGCAAATTAGGTTCCAAGATCAATTAACTTGGACTGATAAACATGATCTTGAGTATTTGCTAAGCTATCACAAGCTCACCATAAACAAGGGAGATGTAATGCAAAATAGACTTGTGTTTATTCATTCATGAAATGAGCCTTTAGTAGCTCTACAGCCTGCACCACTGCATGTGGGATAATTCCACTCTTCTCTCCTTGACTCATTGTCTAGGACACTAGGACAAAGCTCACACCTTACAATCCTCCCCTTGAGGTTTGGACTAGGAGGAATACATGGAAGATTCTTTATCCACTAAGGATGTCAATACAATAGGAATCCTCCCGTTGAACTTTGGGCTATAACTTGATGAAGAAAGACAACACTCCAATCTAGGAGCAAAAACAACGCTCTAATCCAAGATCAAAATCTTGAAAAATGTCTCCTTCGCTCTAATTCAAGAGCACCTTCATCTTCTCCAAAGCTTTGTCTTCAATTGATTCATGGTTTTTGTAACATTTAATGGCCTAAAAACTTGTGTGTAGCGGAAATTAGCATGAACATAGTGGGCATTTCATTAGAATAGATTCCTAATGAGAATTACAAGAGTGCTTGGGTGGAGAGAGCAACAAAAAGCATAACACCTAGTTAGATAGCATGAACAATACTTTCAAAAGGGAGAGAAATTAAGCTATGGACAACAGTTGAGGACCAGATTTGCATGGATCCGGTCCCCCCTCCAAAAGGCTTTGTATTATGGTTTGTCCCATCAAGAGAGACATTGTACAATACAATTCTTTGTGTTCCTTCAAGACTAGCTAGTGCAATGAAGATGAAAGCTTCATGCACTAAGCAAAACACTTAGCAAACACAACATCAATTATCCCCGGTCTCAGACCCAAGACCTCACACACCTTCAAAGATGGTGAGAGCTAGCAGGGTATGAGAGTAGATTGAGAGGAAGTAGGAGTATTCTTACGAGAAAGATGTACATCTCCTCACATAATCACTCATATTAGCATAGCTTAGCTTAGTAATTAGCATGGTAGAGGAGATGAGCATGCATTGAAGCTTGGCTCTTGGTTGGATTTGCATCACAAAGCCAAGAGTTGTTGGTGTAGGCCTCCCTTCTCACAAGCTTGGAGTAGGTGGTAAGCTTTCCATTAAAGCTTGAGAAGGAGAGAGAGAGTCTTCTTTACTTCACACATGAGATTGTGTGAGTGTGTGTGTGATAACGCCTTGCAAAAATCAGCCCCCTCTCTCTCTTGGGCGACCCCCCTTGCTATTTGCTCTTGCTATCCTCTCATTGGACCTCCCTAGGGCTAGCCAATGACAATTAAGCAGCATAAGTGATAGCCTTCTGACATGTGTCCCCCTTTCCCCTTTTGTGAGAGCTTTAGGTAATTTAATAATTCAACTAAACTCTCATTGGACCCCTTTGCCTCCTGGCCAATAGGAATCAAGCAAGCCATTGGGCTGTTGAATGCTCATTGGACCCCTTGGGAGACTGTCCAATAGTCTTCCAGAGGACTTAATTCTCATTGGTTCTTTTATTAAGTGTTTTTAAATTTACTCTAGCTTAATTCTCATTGGTCCACCTCCAAGGCCATCCAATAGGAATTGGGTACACCTTGTGGGCATCTGGGCTAGGGAGCTTACATGTGTCCCTCATTCCCTTTGTGTAAAGGGAGCTTGTCTGTGTGTGTGTGTGTGTGTGGCTTTCTCTCTCATCCCCTACAAGCAAGGCTCGCCCGCTCCTAAGTAGGGATGTGTAAAGACTTTTTTGGACACACACAAAGAATCCAATTCCCCTATGGTTGGCCTTTGGACACAACCTTTGAATTTTGGAACCTTAGCATTTTGGAAGTCTTAATGGGTTGAACCTTAGGGTCTCTTTAGCCCATTGTTGCACATGGCTCTTTTGCAGATGGCCCCCCTTTGGATCCCTATTTTCCCTCCTTTGGATCCCTACTGTGGCCGGTCTGCTAGCTTAACCAATATTCTAGCTTTTTCTCCCCTGGCACTTCCCCATATTAAATGATCAGTTTAACATGAGAAAATCATTTAGGAGAATTAGATATTGATTATTATGACAGTTTTTATCTTCATATCCT
Source organism: Adiantum capillus-veneris (assembly GCF_014529385.1). Classification (NCBI taxonomy): domain Eukaryota; kingdom Viridiplantae; phylum Streptophyta; class Polypodiopsida; order Polypodiales; family Pteridaceae; genus Adiantum; species Adiantum capillus-veneris. The sequence continues at coordinate 47,680,658 of NC_140952.1, read as the reverse complement.
CCCCTCAAACAAGTGCTTCTTCCCCACTTGTGTTGTGCAATCAGGCTTTATTGAAAAAACAAGTGCAATGCAAAAATACTAAAGTAAAAGTGCTGCTAATGCTAATGATGTTGTTGTCGAATTTCCCATGGTGCTTTGGAGCGGTCTTTGCACTTGGAGACTCTCCAAGGCCAGTGTGTAGACTCCGTACAATAGCACAATGACATTATCCTCCTTATTTATGGATGTAGTGACATACATTGCAAAATTGTTGTGCTTGGATGCGAACTTTTGAAGTTTAATGTGTGTGTGTGTGTGTGTGTGTGTGTGTGTGTTTGTGTGTGTGTGTGTGTGTGTGTGTGAGAGAGAGAGAGAGAGAGAGAGAGATCCTATTGTGAAGCTCCTCTTCACAGGAGGTCCCTTTGTTTTGTATGCGGAAAAATCTTTAAAATTTTGAAGCTCCTCTTTTTTTTGTTTTGTGAAATCCTTGAAGTTCGATGTATGGAAGCCTTTATTTTCTTCTTTGAAGTATTTGAGACCTTGTCTTGAAGTTACCTTTAAGTAGCTTTGTTAAAGTTTTCAAGTTTGAAGGGTTTTGAATGCTCGAGCAATCCTTTTATACCACCACACCATGTGAGACCTTCTTGTCGATGGGGTTTTTTAGGGGTTGTCCGTGGGATCTAGGCTTAAAGGGGGGAACGGTGGCTCTTTTGAAGTCAGTGCCTCGTGGGATTGTGTTCCAAGCCAAGTGGGTTTTTAAAATTTCAATTTTTAAAAAAAATAATAATAAAGCAACCTGTTGACGGATGCAGTAGCCGAGGGTGATGGTGCGAGCCACCGACAAGCTAGACCACGAGAAAGCCAGGCTGTGGGGCCACTCGATGATGCCGAGGCAAGGGGGTAGGGCAGCGGGCTTGAGTTGTGAGAGGCGGGGTTGAGCTGGGGGGTTGGGTGTCGAGGGGCGGCGGGTGAGTAGGGCGCTAAATTCTAGGCCTCGAGTTTCATGCTAAGGCAAGTTTTGAGCGCAGTAGAGACTGGAAGTCAGAGCGTCGCAAGGTAAACCGACGAGGGTGAGGGAGGTGTGTAGGCGACCTAGCCGGCGATGGCTCCAGCAAGTAACCGAAGTCCGAGATGCGAAGCTAAGCTAGAGTAGACAAATTAACCCAAGTGGCTAGAGGACGATCTGCAAATGATATCAAGCAGGTGATGACGAGTTCATATGCTTAGGGTAGGCATCATTCTGGTAGTGAGGATGATGATGTCGAGCAAAAGGGACAAGTTGATGATCAACGAGCACGGCCGGATGGCTCAGGCAAGTATAGGTGAGCTCGATGTGATGAGCAAAAGAGGGGCGAGAGAAATTTTCCACTTTACGGATCCAACTTCTTCATCAAAAGGTGTTGAGCACGTCTTTGCTCAAGTCTGCCAATAGCATGTGAGCACCCCCTTTTGGGGTTTGACTTGGCTTTACCTTCTTAGGAGGTTCCCATGTGATGGGGTTTGAAAAAGAAAACAAAAAAGCTCTTGTTTCCTATAAATGCTCTTCTCATTAAACGCTCCACACCATACACACACACACACACACACACACACACACAAAAAAACTTATGAAGCACTGTTTTGCAGAAAATCCAGAGAGTGAGAGTGTGCAAATTTAATCATGCTCTAAACTGTGCAAATGAAAGGCGATTTGAGCATGGATTGTCTTGACGGGAAACTCTTGAGACAGGCTAGGCACACACATCAATTGCAAATGCCAATTTTGCTAAAATAAGGAGCAACTATTGAATGCAAATGCAAGTTCTTAATGACAAATTAATTGACTCTGATGCTAATTAAGCTTCCAATTAGCTAGTGAGAAGTGGCCCAAGAGCCTTTAACTAAAGAATGTGCTCATGCTAGCCAATGCAATACTAATTGGGCATGCAATATGCAATAGAAGAGCATCTAATGGATCTAGCTAATGATGATTAAGTAATGCTAATTGTAATAACATGCAAATGCATAATGGAAAACCTAGCTAGCATACCCGAGCTCTGATACCACTTGATGGGAATGGGATCTTGCTAGCTAGGGTGGATTAAAGAGAAACATCATGCACACAAGTGAGTGTGTGTGGATAGATTATCACTCAGGAAAATTAGGTTCCAAGATCAATTAACTTGGACTCATAAACACGATCTTGAATGCAAAATAGACTTGTGTTTATTCATTCATGATATGAGCTTTAAGTAGCTCTACAGCATTGCACCATTGCATGTGGGATAATTCCACTCTTCTCTCCTTGACTCATTCTCTAAGACACTAGGACAAAGCTCACACCTTACAAAATATGCTAAACCAGTCACGGCATGGTGTGACATGAAACGTTGCAAACTCATCTAGTAGCCATAGAGAGCAAGTGCCATCTCTGTCAGACATGTATCGTGGGTGGAGACTAGAGGTAAGTGTGACATCACTATCACTGGCATATGTAGTCATCTCTCTAGTCTCTGTCATAACTATCTGTTCATCACACATATGTCTCCACTGTTGTCTCATGCCTCTAAAACAATAGTGTCTAATGTGCCTTGTGTGACCACAATACCAACATCGCATATGTCGGGAAAATCGAGACCATTGTCTCTCATGTGAGACATCATTGTAGACTCAACTGTGTCACACATCATGTCAATTCATATGCATCAAAAGTGGGAGATCACTCGACCACGAAGACCTTTAACCTGCATGTTGTAGTCTCACGCTCAGAATATGCGTTGATGTGAGAACATGAGGCAAAATCAAAGGAAACTTGTAACCACTACGAGCATACCATAAATGGACTCCTGCAAGAGTGGGTACAAGAACACTAAACTTGTGTCCAAGCATCAAAGTGAGAGTAAACACTTGATCATTGTCAAAGTGGGAATAAATCGCCCACTATACAATCATGAAACCGTGATCAAACTGCATCAAACCCGATGCTCACATATGTGTAAAACCAACTCCACAATCTGCAAACTTTGCAAGCATGCAATCTAGGATAAACTGCTCAACTGAGCTAAAGCGCATAACCATATAAGTAAGTAGAGAGCAAACTAGCTCAAAAAAAATCCCACAATAGAAACTACCTGCAAAAATTTGTAAAAGAACATGTGAAATTTGTGACTGTCTGTCTGTAGCCACACAAGCTTACTCAATACTCACTCCTGCGAGAGTGGATACAAGAACACTAAACTGTGTCCAAACTGACCAAACCTGTCAAAGTGAGAGTGAACACTCGATCACTGTCAAAAATGGGAGTCAAAATCGACCACTAAACCATCAGAGAGTAGATTGCGAATACATGCAACACATGACAAGAATCTGGGGACAAAAGGACAAAGTTTTCTCTGTATTTTGAGCAAAATCTCAAAAAATCTCACCAAAAATTGCACCAAAATAGACACTCAGTGTCTCAGTAAACAGATCCACAAATGGCATACATGCACTGCCAAAACCCTGGCAAACTTGCTCACTCTTGAATGAGTGGCTATATGGACCTATGCTTGTCCAGAAATATTGTAAATCTGTGAAGCTGACACTTGCGAGTTATACCTAGCTCAAGTTTTAATCCACAAATGCATATATAGCATGAAACTGCACAAAACCGTGCTAGAAACTGCTCTCTGGACTACCCGGGGGACTGCCCCCCACAATCATACAATGCGCATAAAACCGCATCCAGATGTGTAACGATCCAAAAGTCACATTCCAAAGCATCACTTGCATACGCAAAAACAACGTGAATTCTCTCTAAAATAGCACCACAGTGTGCCATACATAGCCAAAGATGCAAACCGCATCACTCTCTACCATGTAGGAATCAAACTGCAAAACTTTGATATGTCAAGATTGTTGACAGGTTGCTTCAAAAAATTCAGCACTCAAAATTTTAAAATTACTATATAAATAGCGCCTTCAAAACATGCCAAAACCCCAAGGTAGACTCTTGGATCACATATATCCGAGTCTAGGTGTGAATGACATGTCAAAAACATCGGCCCAAAAATGGAGCATAAACCCTTTGTTGTTGCACCTGCTATAATTTTAATCATAATTTCAAAAAATAGACATCACCATCGCATCCGAAATGTACCAAAATCCCAACCTAGACTCCTAGATCATATCCATCCGACTCCGTGTGACGGAAACATGCAAAAAACGATGTTTCGGGAGCCTAAAACGACAAAAACGGGCTACAACACTTCTTGTTCCTGTTGTTTCTCTACAAAATTCATCAATGGCTTGCTACACAAGCTCTATACAAGTTGAGTATACATGCATAAGCTCAGATCTTCAATATGTGCTTCTCTTGTCTTGCTGTCGTCAATGCCCTTGTCGTTGTGGAGCCGTCGACTAAACCGTCTTACTACACCCTCGCTCTGATACGAGTTGAAGAGTGTGTGTGTGTGTGTGTGTGTGTGTGTGCAAATACGTGCATGCGTGGTGTGCATGTGTGAACGGGAGAAGGAGAGAGTAGACAGTGTGTGGGTGGAGTCAACCTCAAAGTGAGGAGCTCCTTATTCTTGGTATATGTACAAGAATAAGGTGGTGTCAGTGGGCGAGCGCCCATAGCCTGGGCGGTCAGACAAGGCACAGACGCCTGTACCCCAATATGAATCTGCAAGGGTTCAATATCCTGGTTTGAAAACTCTCCTTTTTACAAAGTAAGTGAGACACTCCGTTGAAGAAATTGAATCTTGCAAGATTGTATCTATGAAGTAGAGCCAAAAGTGGTCCAAAGTTTGTGTGATGTGCTTCATTAAGAAGAATCTAGCAAGATGCTTAGTTAGGTTGAAGGAAGAAAAAACGAGAAGATGCCACGTGGAGGGGAGGGGGAGAGGAGAGGAGAGGGGGAAATATTGTGCATCATGATAGGAGAGGAGAGCGATATATATGTCTTTGTTCTATTGTCGAGGACCATGTAGCATAGCATGATGAGGGACGGTCGACACTCAAAGCAGCCTTGCAATTTTGGAGCTTATGGGATTGTACAAAACTTTTGAGCTCTAAAGATGAGAGAATGCCCTTTGTGCATAGATTTTGTGTGTGTGTGCGTGTGTGTGTGTGTGTGTATGTGTGAACATGCGTGCACGTGCGTGTGTTTGTGTGTTTCAGTCAACACATGAAGCATGCACAAGCGGAAGCAGGGGAGAAGGACCGATGTGGGAGAGAGTGATCGGAGAGCAAGGCAAGAAATAGAGAGACAAGACATGCGGAGAAGAAGGCCAAGTGGGAGAGAGTGATCACAATGCAAGGGAGGGATGCCATCAGCTCAGTGCTCCCTGCTACAGACCGATGAGGGGGGGGGGATGCAAACAATGGCAACAACGAGAGCAATTTTCCATTTGAATTTACAAATTCCCAAGGAGTATGTCTATCCAATTTCTAGAACGGGTCTCATTGGCGAGAATAATGCAAGATTCTATAGGAGACTTAACAAAAATGAAAGGCAAAGCCAAAGAAAGAGGAATAGCTATCACGAGCAGGGGCGACAAGGGCAACGGGGGCTTTGACAAGTGACACATGAGAGAGGGAAAGGGAAAGAAGGCAAAGACTGACAAGTGTTCGAGGAGACAAAGCATGGGATGGGCATTGCGTTCAGCATTGAATCTCTCTCTCTCTCTCTCTCTCTCTCTCTCTCTGTGTGTGTGTGTGTGTGTGTGTGTGTGTGTGTGTGTGTGTGTGTGTGTGTGAACCTCTAGGTAGTATTGTACGTTTTTTAGATCAAAATGGCCAAAGCAGAAGAAATTGTCAGGCCAGAAAGTTAATCTAAGATTTTGGGCTAGAGCTTGCAATTGACGTCCTAAAGGCTGTAGTTCTCCAAGCCAAGCGTAGGCGGCACATGTTGGGTGTCGAGGTGGGGGCGGATGGCGATGGCTAGAGCTTGCAATTGATGTCGTGAAGGGTGTAGTGCTCAGAGCCAACACCGTAGGCGGTAGATGTTGGGTGTTGAGGTGAGGGTGGACAGTGAGTGGTGGAAACAACCCCTTGGGCAGTGTGAAAGCTTTAGGAAAGTTTATATAAAATGGAATCTTCAAAACAAATTAATGAATAGTTTCAAATGTAGACACGCAAGCTAAAGAGGTAACTCTAGAGTTACCTCTTTAGATAAAAAGCCAAAGATTCTGTGTTTTATATATATGAATAAGCAAACCTAAAAGTAACTTGACGAGTAACTTTTTTATTAAAAAAAACAATAATAATTTAATTTTTTTAAAGCAACTCGGCAAGTTACTTTAAAAAATAAAAATAAAAAACAATAATTCAAAAATTTTAAGTAGCTCATCGACTTGCACATTGAAAGATGATCGCCATGGAGGACATGCCATGCAACTCGACGAGTTACGTGGCAATCCGACTCGGTGGGTTCGGTTTGCCATGTCGATCCGGCTTCAAGTGCCACATCATGTCGACACGTACATTGCATGATGTGGGGCTTGAAGCCGGATCGACGTGGCAAATCGAGCATGAATAAGGAAATCTAAAAGTAACTTGACGAGTATTTTTTAAAGAAAATAAAAACAATAATAAGTTATTTTTTTTAAAGCAACTCGGCAAGTTACTTTAAAAAATTAAAAAAAAACAATAATTTAAAATTTTTAAGTAGCTCATCGAGTTGCACATCAAAAGATGATCGCCATGGAGGACGTGCCACGCAACTCGACAAGTTACATGGCAGTCCAATTTGGCGGGCTCGATTTGCCACGTCGATCCGGCTTCAAGCCCCACATCATGCGATTTACGTGTCGGCATGATGTGGCACTTGAAGCCGGATCGGCGTGGCAAACCGAACCCATCGAGTCGGACCGCTATGTAACTTGCTGCTTTACGTGGCACATCCTCCATGGCAGGTGTGGGTAGTTGAGATAGCAAGTGACGCGGGCCACGTGGAGTCGCCACGTAACTCACCGAGTTACGTGGTGGCTTCAATGAGTAACTCAGTTTGGGACAAGGAGGGAACTGCGAAAAGTGGGTACACCTGATCATGCATTCACCCTTTTACGTATCTCTATTTTGAGGACTACTTTTTATTTTTGACGTGCATCTCACGCTATTGATTTGGATCATAGCAACATTCTTATCACTGAAGGTCATATTTTTGAAGAGTGGCATCTTGCTTATATGGATTGGTAGCGATGTGATAAAGCATCTCATTGATACATTCTTTTTGTTCTATTTGTTTGATGTATATGAACTTTCTACTTCCCACGATGTATGGGAGTATCTTCCAAGTTACAATGCAAAGTTGGTTTGCTATGAAGCGACATATTGAGTCCTTCCAATCTATTATCAATCAACTTGTTATTTCCGGTGATCCTGTTCCACAAAAGCAGCTAATTTCACTTCTTCTTAATACGATAAAGGATTTCTTATGAAAACATTGTTACAATTCTTTCTAAGAAGGACGGTTTGGATTTTGACCAAACATGCATATATTTAATTGAATACTCTCACTGCCAAGAATGGCGTAATACTAGTCACGATGTAGCTATGGTTTCACAAGAGGAGTCTGCATCACAATGGTTAGAATGGGCCTTTTATGTTTGAAGGCGTCCATTTCAATGAGCAAGCCACAAAGGGTGATCGTCGCAATGGTAGTTTCTCTCATCTCAAATTTCCTAGTAAGCATTGTTCCTATTGCAACAGAAATGGTCATACTGAAGATTATTTTTGGGCACGTCAACATGACAAAAAGCACAATATTACCACAAAACAACTACGTTTATCTAAAGATTCTTCTTCTTCTTGTGATTATTGTGGATGATTTGATCATCCCTCTCACATGTGCTTTAAGCGCCGATTTGATGCAGATCAAAATAGAGCATATGATGTTGAATATCATGATATCATTGTACCAAAAACAAGCTGTGTTTTATGTTCATTTACTCCCTTTAGGTTACACGGATGTAGATTGGGCTAGCACGCATTCATCTATGCGATCTACTAGCGGCATTCTCTTACGCTCAAAGCTTGGAGTCGCCTCAATTTCACTCTTTCTACATTAGAGCTCTACTCTTATGGTAGCTTTGTACATATGTAATTGTAATCTTATAGGCACCATGCACACTTTACACTTGCACATTGCAACCGTTTGATCCCTTGTATATTTGCACATAGATACACAATGCACTTTCACATCACTTCTTCTAGTTCAGATTTTCACATTTATATATGGGCTTGGGTTTTTCTCTTGTACTCTCCAAGGGTTTTTACATCTAGAGCTAGAGACCTTTCTTTGAGTGGGGGTGTTGGAGCTATATATGGTTCACTCTATCTACCTTGGTCTCACCTATATATATATATATATATATATATATATATATATATATATATATATAACTTATCCTCAATATGAATCAGTCTTTGGGAGTGTATATGGTGTGCCTTTTGTCTTCTCTCTCTCTCTCTCTCTCTCTCTCTCTCTCTCTCTCTCTCTCTCTCTCTCTACATTTCAACAAGTCTTGCAGTGGGAGTGTACTTTTCACTCCCACAGAGTCTCTCAAGAGACTATTTCTTACGAGCACACTGCTCAAAAGCAAAACTTTCTACATTGGCATTGCAGGCGGTGCTAGCGTTGGAGTTCTGACAAAGGACTCCATTCTGATCGAGGCAAAGATTTTGACGACAACTTTACAGGTGAAGTTTATTTTCTAGGGATAGCTACTTTTGCATACACGAGTGTATTGTGCTCTCTATACGTATTGAGAGTGGTTTATATATTGCCCTATGCATTTGTTGGCACTTATGTATATACCTGTGGCTCATCAGTGAGCTTTTTTTATCTCTATTTCTACAATATATAGCTCATTTAAGACACATGATTTACAGATAGTTTGATAGAATTTTTGCACTTGTTCTTGGTTCTTGTGGGAGTTTATGTGCTGGTTAATGCATATGTTAGCACTACTTATGTGACATGAGTCCTTTTGAGAGCAGCATCCCCATTGGGATCCATTTTATTTCTTGATATCTATTGGGCTTGCTTATGCACATATCTTGCACTTTTGCAGATAATTTTTGGCTCATGTGCGTTGCGGTGCGGATACTACCTATGTATGTTATTGTGGACCCTATAGTTACCTTGTCATTTCTGAAACTCGATATAGAAGAGCCCTTTCTGAGACTGTGTCTAGCATCTTGTGTCTTCTTAAGCCTTTTAGAGGGTCCTATGTGAGGTTTTAATGAGTTGAGGTATTCTCAAATGTTGAGATACCTTTGGTTCAATAGGTTGCTAGTGTTCCCTATTTTGGTATCCAAGCCATAGGCTATGTATAGAGGCGTATAGGTGCTTTGACGCCATGTTGGAAATCACGGCAGTGAGATTTAATGGTTTATGCCCACTTTACACTCTTTTGCCTAATATATTGTTGAGATTTTGTTCTCCATGCAAAGGAGACTCTGCCAAAAAATCTGAGAAATTTGTCCATAAATCCGAAGTTTGATTCTCTTGTATTTGCTCCTAGCAATTATGGCTAATTCTTCTCAGAAAGATGATTATTACATCAAGAAGTTTGATGGCACAAACTTTTCGATTTGAAAACAATGCATTTTAGACGTGTTGGTCAATAAGGGTCTTGTCGTGCCGTTAAAAGAGAGCCAAGAGAATGCATACACTGATGATCGATGGGAGGAGCTTGATGCTCATGCTAGGGAAACTATTTGCTTGCACCTTGATGAATCCATATTCTTTACTATTATGGACAAAACCAATGCAAAGGATTTATGGGAGTCTTTATGCTCAACATGGTAAAAGTGCTTCAAACAAAGTGTTTCTTATGAAGAAACTTATGAATGCAAAGATGAAAGAGGGTAGCAACGTCAATTCACATCTGAATGAGTTCAATAGCTTGTTTACATAGCTTACTTGATGATGAGATGAAATCCATCTTCTTGCCATTCTCTTTACCATCGTCATGGATACATTTATCACATCCATTAGTAACTCCACAACTGGTGGGAAACTTGCATTTAGTGATGTTAATAGTGCTTTGCTCATCAAAGAGACATGGGCATGGAGTTGTGTATATGGCTAGTGGCGGTTATCATAGGCCAAGAGGTCGTAGTCGTAGTTGTGATCATTCTAAAGACCGCCAGAACGGTCATAACAAGAGTCATGGACATGACATGTGTAATGTGGAATGCAATCATTTCCACAAGAAGGGATATTTAAAAAACAATTGTTGTATTTTGATGCATGAAAAAGGAAATTCCATTGTGAAGTATGATCCTCTAAAGAGCAGTGTGAAGATTGAGAAGCTCATTGGCTATTGAGTCTCCACCCACTAAGCTTGTTTCTGACATGCCGCATCCATTAGATGTGTTGATTTTCAATGCTAATTTGAGTCCATATGTATTTTTGGCTCTAGATGAGTGTTATGCCCAAAACTAGATCATTGACTTGGGTGCCAATTTTCATGTATTACTTCGCATAGGGAGTGGTTCTCCATATATGCTCCTACACATGGTTTGGTCAAACTTAGTGATTCCTATCAGCTTGAGATTTGTGGCATGGGAGATGTAAAATTGTGTATGCATAATGGCACTAGGTTTATGCTTCAAGGTGTACACATGTGCCAAAGTTGACTAAAGGTTTGGTGTCAACCAGTCAGCTTGATGACTTGGGCTACACTATTGTCTTTGGAAATGGATCTTGGATGATTCGCAAAGGGTACTTGGTTATCTTGAAAGGCCAAAAGTCTGGCTCATTGTATTCTTTGTATGTCTCTTTTATGAAATAGAATTCTATCTATGTTGGCGAGCTACCTTCTATTGAGTTGTGGCATAACCAACTTGTTCATGTGAGTCCGAAAGGAATCAAACAACTTCAGCATTTGGACTACTTACATGTGTTAAACTATTATGAGTGTAGTTTGTGTGAGCATTCTATATATGGCAAGAAAACTAAGCTTACTTCTTTGCCATTGAGTAAAGAGTTAGGGAACCCTCTAGACTTTGTACATCACTATCTATGTCGGCATATGCCACATAAGTCTCTACAGGGGGACTATATTTTCTAACATTTATAGATGACTCTACTAGGAAGGTGTGGGTCTACCTCTTGAGAAGAGGAAAGACAAAGTCTTTGCTACTTTCTAGAAATTCCTTGCATTGGCTGAGAACTAGTCAAGCAAGAAGCTTAAGGCTTTGTGCACTAACAATGGGGGAGACTATGTCTCCACAAAGTTCAAGGATTTTTGTAGCAAGCAAGGCATTAGGTGGCAGTACACTATGCCATACACACTTGCTCAGAATGATGTAGCATGGTGTATGAATAGAACAATACTAGCAAGAAGCCAAACTAAGACATACTCTGTGTATTTGGGTGCAAGGCATTCTCACATGTGCCTAACGATCTTGATAGAAAGCTAGACCCCAAATCACACAAATGCATCTTCATTGGTTATGGTGTTGATGGAGAAATGGGATAACATCTCTGGCATCCAAAATATTGACCAGTAATTTGGAGCTTGCATGTTACCTTCAATGAATCAAAGATGTATAGGAAACCTATCAAAGAGCTGGGATATCAAAAAGTGAAGATGTAATCTCAACTGAGATTAGACCGACAACTCAGCCGACTTGTGATGTTCCTACCACTAGTAGTTCTCCATAGAGAGTAGATTTCAACAGCCAAGTAGTGAGGAGATCCATGAGAGTCACTCGCGCACCTGAGCATTTTCAGCCAGGGTTAGACTATCTATTAGTCCACTGACTGCGAAGAGCCAACCCGCTACCAAGAGGCTATTCGAGCAAGCTATGCAATCAAAATAAAATTCAATTGTGGCAAATGAGACTTGGGAACTGACAAAATTGCCAGAGGACAAACAAGCCTTGGTTTGCAAATGGATATATAAGAAGAAATACACAGCAAAAGATCATGAGCCTAAGTATAAGGCTATAAGGCTAGATTGGTTGCTAAAGACTTCAAGTAGAAGAAAGGCATGGATTTCAATGAGATTTTCTCTTTAGTAGTCAAGATGACTACATTACATCTTGTACTTGGACTAATAGTCACTAAGGACATGGATCTTGTCCAATTGGACATGAAGATGGCATTTCTTTATGGGGATTTGGAAGAGGATGTTTTCATGAAGTGACCAGAGGGTTTTGAAGTTAAACCCGATAAGCCTAGCAAGGCAGAACTGGTGTGTAGACTAAGAAAGTCATTGTATGGATTTAAGAAAGGCTCAAGAAAATGGTATCATAAATTTGACAAGTACGGGCAATCCCAAGGTTATACAACGAGCCAATTATACCACCACTTGTATACCTAGAAGTTGAACTATGGTTCGCTAATCATCTTGATACTTTATGTCAATGATATGCTCATTGCCTGGAAGTTTAAGAATGAGATTGCCATCTTGAAAAAATCACTTAATACGTAGTTTTCTATGAAGGATTTGGGAGATGCAAATCACTTTCTTGGTTTGCATATCAAGAGAGACAGAAAGCGTGGAATATTGAGTTACCTCAGGAGATGTATATCCAAAAAGTCTTGCAATGTTTTAATATGCAGGGGGAGAAGTATTTAAAACTTAGCAAAGAATGATGCTCTTAAATCTGATGCTGAGAAAGAAAAAATGGCAAAGGTGCCACCATACTCTTTAGCATTGGGTAGTCTTATGTATGCCATGGTAGCCACCAAACCAGACAATGCTTTTGCAGTGGGAGTGGTTAGCAGGGAAGCAGTGAAGGAAATTTTGAGATACCTTAAGGGTACAATGAGAAAGTGCTTACGCTTTGGGAATAACGTTGCGTCCATAGTGGGTTATGCAGATACAAATTATGCGGGTTGTGTGGATAGTCAAAAATCCACATCTAGTTATGTATTCTTTTTTGCTATAGCATTCGTTTTGTGGAGGTCATATCTCCAAGATTTCACTTCATCACCATAGAGGTAGAGAATGTTGCAATTTCTAGTGCTAGCAAGGAAGCTATATGGTTAGCTAGTTTAGTGGGAGATCTTGGCATTCATCAGATTTGATGTTGCATTGTGATAGTAGTAAGAGTGGTATAACATTATCTAAGAACCCCATGTTTCACTCAAAGTCAAAACACATAGAGATTAGTTATCATGTGATATGAGATATATTGGCTGCCAAATGCATCGATCTAATCAAGGTCCATATGGATGATAACCTCACGGATGCTGTTATGAAGAGCCTAGCCTTAGAGTGGTTTGCACATTGCATTGAGATGATGGGTGTAGGGTAAAGACACAAGTATGCTTCACAACTGTAGAGGTTTGTACATATATAGGACACTTGGTTACGTTGGCCTTCAAGTGGGAGTTTTTTGGGATTTTAGGCCAACTCAGTCAGACACCCACTAAGCCATCTCAAACATAATTCACTTATTCATTTGATAGAAAAAGAGTGGATGAGAATTTTTTTTCATCCTACACTCCACCACATGTTGTGTGTCTTCTCTCTCTCTCTCTCTCTCTCTCTCTCTCTCTCTCTCTCTCTCTCTCTCTCTCTCACACACACACACACACACACACACACACACACACAGCAACAACAACTAAGTTTCACATGTGATGGGCAAGTTGACAGTCAAGCTCGTGTGATAAGATGCTTGCAATGAAGGGGGAAGGGGGAGAACTTGCGCAAAGCAAGCCATGAGCGATTTTGAATAGATTTGCCTTGAGGAGTTGCTTATTTTTTGTGTTTGAAGTGGGTACAACTAGACAAGCAGGTAAGGAAGCTGAGTCCATCTTCCTCCAAACTCTACATGTGAGCTCTACAACACCACAGTTGGGGAGTATTCACACTTGCCACCCTTAGGGGTTAAATAAAGAAGCCTTTTGGGGCTTTGGCAAATACCTTTAGGGTATTTTTCCATGCAGAGGGCAAGAAGGCAGCACAACCTTCAAGGGCACAATTAAATTGCAAGAGGGATTAAGTTAAAGGAGACCTTGCTCCTCGGAAAGAGGTTTGTCAAGATTTTTATTGAAAATTCCCGTGCAACCTTATTTTTCTTGTGACTTGACAAGAGAGTGCAAGCTTTCGTCAACAAATGTACCGTATCACAAGATTTCAATGCAAGGATTATTTTTATTGTGACTTGACAAGAGAGTGCAAGCTTTTGTCGACGACAACTGTACTGTATCACAAGGCTTCAACGCAAGGCAAGAAAGTGGTGAGCAAATTCAACTCTAAAGCTTGTGTTTAAATTGTAAATTCTGAAGAAGATTATAGAACGATATCGTCTGCCAACCAAGGCTTGCTGAAAATTCACCATTTTGGCTTTGAATATGTACCTATTGCAAGTATGGAGGAAGCTATGGAAGATGTGAGGGCTAGGAGTGGGATGAGTTGCACGACAACCACAAGTTTATTGATATGTATGAATGTAATTCCCTACTCCACAACATAAATCAAATATAATGCAATTTGACAGCCTTCAATGAAAATTTGACTACTCTCATGGAGGTCATCAATAACTTCATGATGCAGATGGCCAAGTAGAGATCACAAGGACATAATGCGGCAAGTCGGGGCATTGATTGTAGACTACCATCATTAGTCACTTCCAATAGGGCAAGAAAGCTTGAAGACTTCCTCTTGGATGAAGGATTTAAATCTGCTAGTGTGTATAGAGGCAAAGATAAAGAACACAAGAAAGATGTCGTAAACACATTTTTACATAAGTACCATCAGCTTTGAGCAACCTCAGATATCTTTAGATCTTCAGAAATGAGCTTAGCACTAGAAGACAATGCCTACTAGTGGTGGATGTCCCTGAAACCACATAACAAACCTACAACTTTCCAACATCTCCAAATCATGTTCCCAAAGGAGTTTCTTCCCATCAACAAAGATGATTTAAATTGGCATGCTTGGGATGCATGTTTCATGCATATCCCTTACCAATTACATTTCCCACTATTAAGAAGTAATCATTAAACTTGATAATCTCAATGAATATCAAAAGGTGTGCGGTTTCCTACAAGGTTTTCACCCAAAAGTGAAAGCTAAGATTACTTGTTGCGGGAGCGAATCACAACACCTATAAAGTGCATGCAACACAACCTAGATCAACATAATGTCAATCGAGGACAAAGATAAGTGCATGGAGGCAATCTCTTTAGCTTGTTAGGCTGAGACCATCCCACGCATACAACACTCTGGAAGGCGAACTAAACCACAATCTAGAATATCACTGCTCTCAACTACACCACCCAACCCACATACACACAAACGGAAGGAAACTCACCAAACCTTGCCAGAATTGTACGAAACTTAATGAACACCATCCCCTCACTAGGATACACCTGTCCCAAAGCCTCTACACTCAAAACCCTCACTCTAGACCCATCTGCAGAAAACGCGTACGAAGACAGAGCTGGATTTTGGAAGTGCCCGAAACTGAAATCTATGAGTACCTATGTGTAGCTTATGTCGCCACAGTTCTAATGATTACTTGCAAGCCAAAAACAGACATCGTTTGATATACTTACAACTGCAAATAGCTCGTAGATGCACGAGCGTGTTTGCTCCGTTCCGCGAGGAATGCTTAGCATCAAAGCGTAGCTCTTGTTGAGCCTAGCGCGATGGTGCAGTCGGATCTCCAATGTGATGAACGAGCGAGGAGTAGTTTCAGGATGAAGCTCACGCTCTCTCTCTCTTTCTCTCTCACACACAGTCGACGGCAGCTTGAAACTTGATTATGATAAAAGTTGTTTTTTACAAAATGACCTAGGTACCTTATATACTAAGGCTACCATAAGTTAAACCTAAAATAGAGTTCCAAGGGTAGAATGGCTTTGTATGTACAATCTGGAAGTGCCATTGCACCCTGGCTTTTACAACTAGACTAACTACTCATTACAGATGATGTTTTTAACCATAATCTGCAGCATTTCATAACTCTCAAAAAATAAGGCTTTGTTGAGTTATGTCGTGTTGTTGACCCCTGTTGACCCAGGGGTCAACACTCCCCCCTTCGAATTCATGTCGTCCCTGACATGACCTGGTTGTTAATGTCGGTGCGGTCTTTGTTGGCGTTTCGCTCTCCAATGCTTGTACTTTTGTCAAACCACAACAAGAACTATGATCCATGAAAATCATAATTGATGACAAACTTTATGTCCTTTATTGCCAAACCCCGAGCTGCAACATCTAAATACAGAAAGAACCCAATCTCATTCAGCTTGACTCTTGTCATCATGGATAGATAAAGCTCCATCCATCACTTGCTCCAAATTCTTAGTATGTCGCATTCTCAGAAACAATTTCTATAATCTGTAGAATTGAATGATTGGCTTTCAGATCTTGTGAGCCAATGGCAACTTTGTAAGAATTCTACAAAAATTGTATGGCAAAACCTTCAAATTTTCTCTCCAATACTAAATCTGATTGTCAAGCTGAATCTGGGAGGTAATTTGTCTTATTTGACGTTGAAAACCCATGTCTAGCATTTGATCTGTGTCATCAAGGACAAGATGTGTAACCCTGCAAAGGTTGGTTTGTTTACCATTTGTGTTTGCTCTTCTTTGTTGGTGACTCCTTTGTTCCTGCATCAAGGTGATCAAAGTCACATTTGCCACTATTAGCTTTTGTGTGCTTTGTAAATCATTATACTGCTTCTACTTGATACATGACTTAATTAAAGCACCTTGATCTAATTTCCCGAGCTAATTTCCCAAGTTAGTAACTTGTTTCAAAAGGGCTTTATCCGACATCATTCATCATTGATGAGCTATCATTGTCCATTTGTCTCCAAAACTCATATACATGATGTACATGGTATGTAGATGGCTATCAATTTGAAAAAATTGCATCTTTGGCAAGGGGTTTTTTTTTTTTTTTTTTAAAAGCTTATATTCTCTATTCATAGCCTCCTGACAAAGTTTGGCTTGATTCGAACTTGTATTTGGCACTTTTTGGGATTTTTGTCTGGAAAATGACTGATGGGCATCTCTGGCACCATCTGTCAGTCAATCACATGTAGAACCAATGATGATGACTAGAATTTGGCTTGATCCCTGGTTGCTTCTGCATGCATCTATCACGATAGATGACTGAATTTTCATTTCAGCCCCTTTTGTTCTTGTCAGTACAGTTAGTCCCTTTTGCTTGTTAGGCTTCATCAAGTCACATACAAGATAGAAGATTTACAATATAAAGATATACTTCCTGTATACGGCCTTGTAGTCGCATGAAGTGTCTGATAGGCAACTTTACACTTGATGGGTGCTTTCGTTTAGTCGCATCACCAACTTTCTTTGTCCTTGTAGGCCATCTTGGAGTTTTATGACCATTCTCAGTCATTTTTGGCCCCATGTTATTGTTGAAGACTGATTGGCATTCTTTTTTTACCTCTGACATTCTAGCCTTGTGCATATGGCTTTTGAAGCATACCTCGTGAAGTTTTGTCATTTTCTTGTACCTACTTCTCTTTGTACTGCTCGACATCTCTTTAGTCTGTTTGTCACCTGTATTACGAAAAATTATTTTTTCTTAAGAAAATCTTTAAAAATAACTAAAGAAAACAAAAAATCAACTCAACAAAAAGAAAAATCGATCGAACAGAGTTCTAAATGCTATGTACATTGTACACATGTCCCTAGGAACGCATATATGTCTTTTGTCCCTGTACTCCTCTTGTAATGCTATTATGAGGGCATATACTCTAAATTTTGTCAAAAAATTATCACAATCAAACGCAAATATTCAATACAGCTCACAAAAACTCGCCCTCTAATATTCATAATATTAGGTCTGCATTTAGAATGCCTCCCCCCCTCCTATTTGGAGTCCTCCTTGGTGAGACAGGGTATCACCAAGGGTATGCGTTGTGCATGGGCATTTAAAAATTGTGTCTATGCAGACCTTGTAACGTAGCCCTATTATGCATACATAGTCAATGTATGGGAAAAATTTATGTTGTGCAAGATGTGGGTATAAGCAATTTGCTTATTGGCATTTGCTGGCGAGGCTTCCTATTCTAAGCAATGTGCTCGTCTTTGAATCTCCTGTGTCATTTGCTTGATTGAAGGTTGTAGAGTTTTTTTTTAAAGGCTTATTATCTATTGATGCTTCTTTGGATCCATTTTAGCCTTGTGGTTGGTTGTCGTATTTGGCATTGTTCCAGCAGTGGGTTCTCTTCTAACTGTATTGTAATTATAGGAGGAATTAAAAGAATTCAAGCGACAGTGCAATGACATCAGTGTTATTGGTTTCCTTTGGGACCCACTTTTTCGTGATTAATGGTTGTTTTGTTGATGTTGCTTTGATGGGGGCTTTTCACAAGCCAAGCTCCCATACCCCTCTTCTCTCGTCCCCACCCCATGAAAACCCCCTCTTAGGGAGGGAGTGATAAAAGGCATTGGAAAAAGTAAGAAAAAAATAAAGTATGATTATGTAAATATATGAGAAAGGTAAAATAGGCCACCTCATGCCTGCGGGGCAGCCCATCCCCACCTTGCCTCCTTTTTCTTCACTGTTGCCCCGCCGTGTGTCCCTTTTCCTCTCCTCCACTCAAAAGGTCAACCCCCTCTCTCTTCCCCTTGTCCTTTCTCCTTTCTCTCTCCCCTCAAGCTACCCCACCTCTCACCAATAATGCATTCTAACTCACCAATAATGCACCCTAACTCACATGCAACTTACCCTATCTTCCAAAATAGTATACCCCATCCCCCCTTTCTCTCTCCTATCATATCCCATGACCCAAATACCCCCCCCTCTCTCTAAAGGGCGCCATGTCTCTCGTCTTGTAGCTAAATAACCTCCCCAACACTCACACACACTCAGTTTCACTAAAAAAGGTGCCCACAGACCCATCCCCACCCGGTGGTTACCTGATTTTTCTTGTGTTCACACACATCTGCACACAGATTCACCTCTGAACACACTCCCCTCTCTCCCCTCTTGTAATTAATTTATTCTCCATGTCACCTCTCACTTTTTTTCATCCACCCATCTCTCTCTCTCTTAGTCTCTCTCTCATGAGACTGTTGTTCTGGCACATATACACACAACCAGACAAGTGGGGCCCACAGTCACATGGCCTATGTAGATAATGATTTCTTCATTTCTAAATTCTAGAATTTCTCCCCCCTCCTCCCCTATATAAAGAGGGGTCACCATCACACTAAAGACACACACAACATCACCAAAGAATACACTATGCATTGTGTGTGCCTAGTGCACACACACACACACCCACACCATCACCATCACCGCAATCACCATGCTCGTCTTGAGCACGACCTCTACACCCTTGGGCTATGGAAGATGAAGGGCATCTAAATGAAGGATGATGGCCATAACCCTCGTGCGAGTCTTCGCCATCAGCTCCCACCTATCCGCCATGTGCTCTACCACTCTCTCCCTTCTCATTCCCCTACCCTAAGCTCCCCATTTCATCGCCTTATTCTCTAAATAAAGCTTGAGGTTTTGTGAGTATGTTTTCTTGCAATGTTTTACCCATGTGAGGTGTGCGGAATCGCCACCTAGTCTTGTTTGGAGTGAGCTTGTGTATGTTTGAAGGGTGTGCGGATTCGCCATCCTTTTGTGGTGCCTAAGTACTAAGCCGCTATACCCCCTCCCTCACTCTCTCTCTCTCTCTCTCTCACTTGATCTCATTCCCTTTCCTCTTCATCATTACTCCCAAGTATCCATCTCTCTTGGATGAAAACTTTGTTATGGTGGTGTGTTGTTTGCGTCCTAGCCGCTGAAGCTAGGTGGTGCCCCCTGTTTGCTTTACCATGACAGGCTCGAGGCGCGCCATTCGATCCCCGGTGTTTTAGAGGCCGTCGGGGTTCGGGGTTCGCTTTGCTCCCGTCATTTGGTGCCCCCACTGAGGATCTTTTCATGAAACCCTTCAGTTTACAAGAGTGAAACCCCTAAACTATTGTGAATGGATGAATGGCTAGCAGGATTTGCTAATTGGACGACAGAAGAAGAAGAGCTCCAAGCACAACTAGACGAACTCCGCATCTCCATCAAAGCTCGAGTGCCAGGCGTAACGGTAATTGATTTGCAGTGGGAGAGTCAACCAACACGCCAAACCCAGTGGATATACATAGGCCAAGTGCCAAGAAGAAGAAGGAGAAGGTCGTAACCATGTCCGCAACCTACAACCAACCCACAACAACAAAATGGAAGGAGCTCTGCACAATAGAGAATCAACACTATTCTACTTTGAGAATCGGGTAACTCAAGTCACCGAGGTAATTATCACAGTCAGTTTTCAAGTCGCACCTGATGCTGCAGCACAGATAACGAAAGCATTGGCTCACACTCTCACTAGAGAAACTAGGGATCTACTGAGTTTGTTTCAAGAAAGAACACCACCCTCTCCCACAAGCTTGGACAGTGACTAAGCACCTCTAAGCTTCACATGAATCAGTACAACCTACCTCAAGACAGATCACACATACCAACACGTGTACGCTCAATCAAGGTAATACTGGACTTGAAGGCTCACTACCAGCACGTCATTGACACCATGCTGGGTGGGGAGCGATTTTTTGAGGTTCTGGCATCAGATCAGCCATTTGTATTACCTTTGGTACAAGGCAATGTACCATTTGAAGTTTTAATCTATGTCCTAGTATAAGAGGGTATACACGCCTCCTTGTAAAGAAGAAAAAAACTTTTTCAAGTTAAGCAGTGTGTCTTTCTAGCTCTCTCTCAGTAATCATGGCAAGTGTAGCATTTCCAACATTTAAAGGAAAGAAGGGGGAGGATTTGGTAACAGACTTCCTAGATGACTTTGAAGTAGCATGTGTAGTGAGCAACAAAGATACAGATGAATCCCGGGTTAGAATCTTTAAGCATCTCATGAAGCTAGAAGCTAGATCATGGTACAATGCACTTCCACAAGCAACCAAGGATGACTGGGAACCCTTAAAAACCGCTTTTAAGAGGCGCTTTGGGGGAGGTACCACTTCAGAAAAGTTGTGGGACAAGTTGAGAGACTTGAAGCAGGAGGGTCTTTTAGAATATGCCACCTATGAGTCCAAATTTGTGGATTTGTGGGAACGGTGGGTTGAGTCACTGGCAAGGGGGGAAGTTGCACCCGATTTCCTAAAAAAAGATCGGTTCACGCATGGCTTATAGCCGCTTCTCAAGGAGAAGGTGAAAGGTAGATTCCCGGCTACGTACGAGTTAGCCATTGAGATTGCTCACCTTAAGGACAAGAAGCTGCGAATGAAAGCCAAAGAAACCGAGTCAACAGAAACAGCAACATCACGTCGACCAGCAACTACGACAACCACCATTCCACCACCACCACCGGCTCTTGGGGTAAGAGATGACCAACAAGATATGTTGGCCCATATTACTGACCAATTGCAGAATTTGTCTGTCCACTTAATACAGCAAGGGAGGAGTCAAGAAAGAGATCAAGACCCTCGAAGAGCACGAAGACAAAACAGGGAGTATCATTGCTACAATTGCGGAGAAGACGATCATGGTATGTACTACTGTCCCAAACCACGACAAAACTATAATAGAGGAGGTAGGAGGAACCAATTGTCACCCCCTAGAGAAAGAACACCCCCACTCAGAGCACCACCCCCACCAACACAAATTCTACGTCCACCCCAGACACCACTACAAGCATCCATTCCACCTCTACCACCAGCCCCACCACCTGATCGCCCTGTAAACATCATAAGGCTAGAAGAGAAAGGAAAAGCCGTAGTAGTGGATCCACCCAGAGCAAAGGAGAGGGACAAGGGTAAGGAGAAGGTAACCTTTTTAGAACCACTTGAAGCCATGACTGTGAAAAGAGCTAGGAGGGAGAAAGCTACACAATCAAATGATGAGAGAAGCATGAGAGGAGAAACTAGCAAGAGGCCATCCAGGCCACGACGGAAATTGGGCATCATCGACTTCCAGCTAGGGGAAATATCTAAGCCCTACGATCTAACATTGGATGTGGCAAAACAAGGATCGAAGATTACATGGCCACAGCTACTACATCTTGTACCTAAAGTAAGGCGACAATGGTCTAAAATGGTAAGTACAAGACGCTCCAAAACAAAGGTAGCCGGAGCAATTTCGGGATGCAACATGGATGACATCCTTCCAATTGTCGACGTAAACATAAAAGAAAAGAGGGTTGGAAACACCTACATTGATGGAGGTGCACAAATCTGTGTAATGAGCGAAGCTATGATGTTTCGATTAGGGCTCGAGGTTGACAGGCCCTCTCCATGCAAGGCAAAGATGGCAAACAACGCAAAAGTAAAGTGTGTGGGTGTGGTAAGTGCCGTGAAAATAAAAGCTTTCAACACTGAGGTAGAGGTAGATGTTTTTGTAATGCCTACTAAGGGGGAGGGCTATCCACTAATCTTGGGAAGGCCATGGTTGATGGCCATGAAGGCAAAATAGGACTAGGGTACTGGCCTTGTACGCATGACCGGTAAGAAAGGGGAGACAATCTACTACGACATGAGGATTGGTAAGCAGAAGAAAATGAATCTGGAAACATCGGCAGATGAAACCACTAGCGAATCTTCCAGTTCTGAGGAGGAGACCACATCCACCGACGAAAGTGACAGTTCCATTGATGTGATGGGTATCATTATGAAGGATCCACAAAGGGTAAGCACAACTGGTGATCCATCACCAAAAGGGCAACCCAATGAAGAGGAGAGCAAATCACCTGGCCTAGGAGGAAGTAGGTTGAAGGGTATGTTGTCTACGGAATTAACACTTAACGAGAAAGATAGTTTTTTGCAAATTTTGATGGGATTTCCTAACCTGTTCATTGACAACTATGAAAGAATCACAGGCATTACAGTGGTGGAACATCATATTAAGCTGAAGGAAGGGGTAAAACCAGTTGTGCAAAAGCTACGACGACTGGGGGTCATACAAGAAAAGGCACTCTTGGCCGAGGTAAGGAAACTGCTGGAGGCGGGATTCATCTATCCTGTAGAAAACTCAGAATGGGTGTCACCCGTAGTGGTGACGCCTAAAAACAATGGTAAGTGGAGGGTCTGTGTTGACTACAAACCACTAAATGCAGCTACAAAGAGAGACCACTTTCCTCTCCCTTTCTTGGATGAAATTCTGAATGAAGTAGCGGGTTTTGAATGCTATACCGTCTGTGATGGTTATTCAGGATACTTTCAAATACGCATAGCCTTGGAAGATCAGCTAAAAACCACTTTTATCACGCCATGGGGTTGTTTTGCATACAGGGTTATGCCATTTGGTCTCACAAATGCACCTGCCACATTCCAAAGATATGTCACATATGTTTTTCAACCGTTCTTTGGAACATCCATAAGAGTGTTCATTGATGATTTTTGTATATATAGCTCCCGTGTTTCACATTTAGAAAAGGTAACTGAAGGTTTGGCCAGGTTGCAGAGCCTAGGCGGGCAATTAAATGTGGATAAATGCCACATTGGGGAGAGTAAAGTCATTCTACTAGGCCATGAAATTTCAACAAAAGGTATCAACGCCGACCCAAGTAAGGTGTCCGCACTCATAGCCCTACCTTCACCAACGACCGCACGTCAACTGGTCTCTTTTCTACAGAAGGTGAGGTACTTAAGTAGATTCATACATCTACTATCACAACTTGCTCTACCACTGCAACAACTCACTCAAAGATCAACTTTCACTTGGGACGAGGAAAGCGAACATCACTACAACAAGGTAAAGGAGGTCCTAGTCACTCTGCCAACTATCTCACCACCTAAGTGGGATGAAAAATTCTATGTCACCTCAAGTGTTGGTGATGACTCATTGGGGGCTGTGCTACTCCAAAAGGATACGACGACATCTTTCATGAGGCCAATCTACTTCTCTAGTCGAATGATGACAGCAGGAGAGAAAGGTTTCACCCATGTGGAACACTTAGTCCTAGCTCTTAGATTTGCAACTACAAAGTTTAGGTCATATTTTCTGCCTAAGCAATTTGTGATTCTAACCACGGATGAAATATTT
Source organism: Adiantum capillus-veneris (assembly GCF_014529385.1). NCBI lineage: Eukaryota > Viridiplantae > Streptophyta > Polypodiopsida > Polypodiales > Pteridaceae > Adiantum > Adiantum capillus-veneris. Next base: position 47,656,734 of record NC_140952.1, on the reverse strand, counting down.
CCTTATGTTGTACAACACATGGATGTGTCTGCTAGAATTACTAAATGGCTAGTTCGTCTGCAAGAGTTTGACTACACGGTACAGGTAGAAAGCACGACAAGGGCAAGTTTGGGGGGACTCATGACCTACCAAGTCTTTGAAGGGAAGGAGAAGCAATCTAAGGGAGGAGAAGTCCGATTACCTCCAGTACCACCGATGGTAGAAGGATCATACTCTCTCTACTTTGATGGAGCCTACAAGCGAGCGTCTGACAAAGCAGCTGCAGGCATAGTGGTCTTTGATGACAAAGGACAAAGGTATTTTCGTTGGGCCAATTGTTAGATTCACATTCTAACAATGAAGCTGAGTATGCAGCACTAACCAAGGGTCTACAATGGTGCGTCTCACAAGGTGTACAACGCCTTAATGTATTTGGGGATGCTCTACCTCTGGTAAGGCAAGTAAATGGAGCATGGACATGCAAGAATCCTAGTTTAAGGACTCACTTAAGTGGTGTAAAAACCTTGTTGGGTAAGTTTGAAGAAGTTCAAATACACCATATCCCAAGGGCTCAAAACCAAGAAGCAGATGCTCTAGCAAGTGAAAGACTACAAGAAGTGGTGGTTGGAGCAATAAAGCTAAAGCTCCCTCTATTTCAAGGCAGTGATGCCTTGCCTGACATCATGCATTTTTTGGAAACAGGAGAATGCCCATCAGATTTAACAAAGGGACAGAAGCAATGGCTGACGCGGAAGGCCACAAGGTATCGACTCATCAATGACAGTTTGTACTGTAAGGGTAAGGACCAAATACTCAGGAAGGTCCCTCTCTCTCAGGAAATCACGGGAGTAATTGCTAGCTGTCACGACAGGGTTTGTGGTGGTCACTTTCCACTAGACATAACAAGTAGGAAAATCTTGCAAGCAGGCTTCATATGGCCTAGCCTCAACCGTGATGTACACCACTGGTGCAAAACATGTAAGTTGTGTCAAAAGGCCGGCACTAGATCACTTATGCCTGAACCACAGACACCTATTCTCTCATATGGCCCATTTGAAAAATGGGGTATCGACGCCATTGGGCCATTACCTAGGGCCAACTCAGGAAAATTCTACATTATCATGGGGGTCGACTACATGACTAGATGGGCAAAGGCTACAACCACCACTAGAATCACAGCAGTAGAGGTAGCTAAATTTATCTACGAGCACATATGTTGTAGGTTTGGCACACCTTTAGAGATCATCTCTGATAGAGGGCCAGGTTTCAGAGCAGACTTGGTAGGAGAATTAATGCAGAAACTGGGCATTACAAGGAGGCACTCTTCACTATATTACCCTCAATGTAATGGCCTAGTTGAAAAGGTAAATGGAATGGTTTCTAAAATTATTACCAAGCAGGTAAACAATCATCCTGGAGATTGGGATAAGTATCTACTACCATCTTTATGGGCCTACAGAACTTCATTCCGTACATCCTTGGGATTCACACCGTATCATCTAGTATTTGGTAAGGAAGCAATCTTACCCATTGAAGTGCAACTACAAAGTCTCAGAGTAATGGCAAGCCAACTTCAACAACCCAACATGCATTTGAGAGATCACATCATCAACTTGGAAAGACTACAGCTGGACAGAGAAGAAGCAATAAATTATTATGCAGCACAAGCACAGCATAGACGGCTTAGCTTTAACGAGCATCTCCGGAAAAAAGAATTGAAGAAAGGAATGTTGGTGCTCCGCTACGACAATCACTTCGACACGCGCAAGGATAAGAAACTCCTGCTCCGATGGGAAGGCCCTTTCATCATCAGGAAAAAGTATGCCAATGGAAGCTACCAGCTTATGGAGGCTGATGAAAAACTTCATAAAACCAGGGTAAATGGTTGGCGACTTAAACCTTATTTTCTTCGATTTGACCAGGCTCTGCCTATTGACATTCCAGATGAGGACACACCATCAGCCGCCACCTCCGACGATAATGATCAAACAGATGAGCTAGAGACATGAATGCCTCTAGCCAAAAGGGGAGGGCTAATGATGGGGGCTTTTCACAAGCCAAGCTCCCATACCCCTCTTCTCTCGTCCCCACCCCATGAAAACCCCCTCTTAGGGAGGGAGTGATAAAAGGCATTGGAAAAAGTAAGAAAAAATTAAAGTATGATTATGTAAATATATGAGAAAGGTAAAATAGGCCACCTCATGCCTGCGGGGCAGCCCATCTCCACCTTGCCTCCTTTTTCTTCACTGTTGCCCCGCCGTTTGTCCCTTTTCCTCTCCTCCACTCAAAAGGTCAACCCCCTCTCTCTTCCCCTTGTCCTTTCTCCTTTCTCTCTCCCCTCAAGCTACCCCACCTCTCACCAATAATGCATTCTAACTCACCAATAATGCACCCTAACTCACATGCAACTTACCCTATCTTCCAAAATAGTATACCCCACCCCCCCTTTCTCTCTCCTATCATATCCCATGACCCAAATACCCCCCCCTCTCTCTAAAGGGCGCCATGTCTCTTGTCTTGTAGCTAAATAACCTCCCCCACACTCACACACACTCAGTTTCACTAAAAAAGGTGCCCACAGACCCATCCCCACCCGGTGGTTACTTGATTTTTCTTGTGTTCACACACATCTGCACACAGATTTACCTCTGAACACACTCCCCTCTCTCCCCTCTTGTAATTACTTTATTCTCCATGTCACCTCTCACTTTTTTTCATCCACCCATCTCTCTCTCTTAGTCTCTCTCTCATGAGACTGCTGTTCTGGCACATATACACACAACCAGACAAGTGGGGCCCACAGTCACATGGCCTATGTAGATAATGATTTCTTCATTTCTAAATTCTAGAATTTCTCCCCCCTCCTCCCCTATATAAAGAGGGGTCACCATCACACTAAAGACACACACAACATCACCAAAGAATACACTATGCATTGTGTGTGCCTAGTGCACACACACACACACCCACACCATCACCATCACCGCAATCACCATGCTCGTTTTGAGCATGACCTCTACACCCTTGGGCTATGGAAGATAAAGGGCATCTAAATGAAGGATGATGGCCATAACCCTCGTGCGAGTCTTCGCCATCAGCTCCCACCTATCCGCCATGTGCTCTACCACTCTCTCCCTTCTCATTCCCCTACCCTAAGCTCCCCATTTCATCGCCTTATTCTCTAAATAAAGCTTGAGGTTTTGTGAGTATGTTTTCTTGCAATGTTTTACCCATGTGAGGTGTGCGGAATCGCCACCTAGTTTTGTTTGGAGTGAGCTTGTGTATGTGTGAAGGGTGTGCGGATTCGCCATCCTTTTGTGGTGCCTAAGTACTAAGCCGCTATACCCCCCCTCTCTCTCTCTCTCTCTCTCACTCTCACTTGATCTCATTCCCTTTTCTCTTCATCATTACTCCCAAGTATCCATCTCTCTTGGATGAAAACTTTGTTATGGTGGTGTGTTGTTTGCATCCTAGCCATTGAAGCTAGGTGGTGCCCCCTGTTTGCTTTACCATGACAGGCTCGAGGCGCGCCATTCGGTCCCCAGTGTTTTAGAGGCCGTCGGGGTTCGGAGTTCGCTTTGCTCCCGTCAGCTTGCTTGGGAACCCATACTTGTCCTTGCTTCATTTGTGTTTGAAGAGACTTCTTTGGGATCCACCTTGTCTTTGTGTGAGTCAGCAACGGTCTTTGCTTCAGTCCTTGTATGCTTGGTTGAGGATTGGATTCAGACTTTGGTAGTTGATACTTTAATCATTTGGGAATCCAAATAAACTCCTTGGAAGACAGTCTCTCTGATGGGACTAGAATAACATCTGACTTGGCCTCGTGCTATCCCGTATAGAATGGTAGTATTCTTAGCGAATGGAGTTGACTATCCATAGACTGTACAATTCTTTGTCTCCCAAATACGATTTTTACTTCTAGATTTATTTGAGATCCAGACTCAATTTCCTCTATGGGTGGAAGAGACACTTCTCTTCCATCACCCGTTTGGTTTACTCCTCTACTTATCTCACTTGTTTCATTGGACTGTCTGACTTGTTTCCACAATTCGTCAAGACCATCTATTTCTTTATAACAATCAGGTATAACTATGTGAAATCCCTTGGAAGAGTTATCCGTGGTATTCAACAATATCCTTGGCTCTAATGCAGGGTCCTTGAGCTTTTGTCCGTGCTCGTGATTGGAATCTACCTCTTTTTGTTCCTGGTTTGGTGGGATATTGGTGTAGGTGGGACAAGGATCACACCCTCAGGTTTTCCAACTGGTGGTTCTAGTAAAGCTTGAACTGTTCGAATCATTTTCTAACACATTTCAAGCCTATCCTTTTCTATTTCCGCATATGGATATGTCATCCACATCTGTTCTTGGGTTTGGTTGTTTTTGAGCCGTGTTTCATAGGCTTTTAGGAGGGTGTCTAATGGCTCATTAACCTTCTCGACCAATATTGATCCTCCCGAACTAGCACTTCTCGATTTCTCATATGTGGATGGTTCTTTTGGAGGTTGAGACATCTGCGTAAGAGAAGGTGCAACCATTTTCTCATTTTATCTTATCTTGCTCTCGTTCCCTACATGCTTTCATCCTAGCCTTTCTATCTTTCCAACTATTCCGTTTGCTCTTAATTTTTTGACTAGGTGTGTCGGTCTTGGTTCACCCGTCTTTAGACTCCCGTCGATTTTCTCTGTCTCTAGATTCTCATATTCCTTTTGAGCTTGCGCTCTCGTAACTACTTGAACTCGTACGACGTTTTCATTTTCGAGCTACTGGGTAGCTAAAAAATCCCCAAGACAATTGTCATGATCTTTCTGACTTGGTTTGGATTTTTTGGACGGTCGGGGATCAAGTAAATGACTCCACAATCAAGACAATAGGCGTTTACTTGTGTGATCTTCGTCTGAGGATATTGTTTGACCAAGTGGTTGCCACGGCTTTCGTGACAATCTGGTTGAGGAGCTTCTTCTTGCATTTCCTCTTGGCTGTAAACAGGCTCTGACCTAGCTAAGCCTCTATTCGCAATGAACCGCAATGTCCTTTCGTCCATCTCATACCTTCTTTCTTCAGGTCGAAACGCAGGAAGTGGAGGTTGTATCGGCCTCACCACTCCATTTGTTTCTCTCATCTTCTCTCACTTCGAAGGACAATACCCACTTTGGTTGTTATAGTACATTGCAGTTGGTACTAGCGCTTGTTTGTTAGATGCTTCCATCATCGACATGTATCTCATGTCTACAGGCATTCTAACACCTGGCAGCAGAGGTTGTTCTCCTAAGACAGGCTCTGGTGTTGAAACTCCTACTAGACCTGGTGCATTCCTCGTAACGTGTCTGGGTGGAGTAGGTGCTACTGGAATAGGTTGTACATACCTCTCCCTAGCATATTCCATGCCATAGTAACAATCTTCTCTTGTATGGTTTGTCCATTTTTCTCTCAATTTCACACCACTTAAGCTCCCTCAGATCAGAATTTACAAGAGGAGTCAACCTCTTGACCATTTCGTCGATAAACTTTTCTTGATCGATATGTGCCGCTGGTTTCTCAATGGACTCACTCATCTGTGAATCATTGTGTTGAGAGGATGTGTCTTTGTTTAGCGTCAAGCTCGTTATCATATGCAGATCCTTTTGAAGACCCACATGTCTCATTCCCTGGATAAAGATCAACATTAACCGTGCTTGCGTAGGAAGTTTCGCTCTTGGATAGAACTTGACATATCTCTTGAGCTGTAATGCCGCTTTGTGTACTGATTCACCCTCTTTTTGTTTGAATTTGTAAATTTGCGAGGCTATATTGTGAGCTATGCCTTTCTACGAGAATTCTTCAATGAATTCCTCAAACAGCTTGTCTAGAGTCTCAAAATCACATCTTTCCACTGAGTCGAACCATGAAGCCACGTCATCTTCTAGAGTTAGTCCAAATCTCGCAAACTGTGCTACAAAATCCAAAACTTCCTCGGCTCTAATTACTCTTCTGAAAGCCGCTACGTGATCTCTCGGATCTTTATCTCCGACGTATTTCCTGTTTACCCATTTCTGGATCTAGGATGGTCTAACTTGCCGATTGTCTACAAGTCTAACCATAGACTCTCCCAATTATGCTCTCGCTTCAGGCCTTCTACTATGCCTAGGTTCTTCTTCGAAGGGATTAGTCATTCTGTTGGAGATTTGTCCTTGAGAAGACAAGTCTGCCATCTCTGTGATCATTTCATCTCTCGTTATCGCTCTAGAAGGGAATCCAGGTGGCTCCCTTTTTGGAACTCTCAAATTCTCATGTTTAGTGGAGATATTTGTGGTCTTTCATTGACCAAATATCCACCTACGGCTAATGCAGTCCATGGATTTGTGCTTTCTACAGCTCTGTATTCTCGTCCATACTTGTCAACAACTATAGACTTCCATTGATAGTCGATTCCGTGAAACATGTGGTTCTCCTCCCAACCTCCCTACTTATAGCCCTTGGCCCTTGCAAGTAGGTCCCCTTAACGCATGCCTGGCCCTCGGTTCCTAGCCGTACTGAGCCCTTCAGTCCCTAGCCCTTGGCCTGCTGCCCGGTCCTACCATTGTCCTGACATTACTCCCCCCTTGGAGAAGCGTTTTCGTCCGCGAAAACACAAGTGATGGTATCTTCATAAGAACACTAATGTTTTCCACTGTGACATCCCTCATGGATCCAACAATTCATTTGAGCGGAACACGGTTCAGTAGGAGGTTCCATGAAACCAAGAGTAGCATCTTGATTTTCTACATTGTTGTCCATTTGCAACCATCTGATGGTACCGGTTCCTATCCAAACATAGTGTGTAGACTCCATTTAGAACGCTCATGAGCATGGTAAACGAGTTTATCACAACTAAGATGTACCAAAAAGAGTACCTCTTGTCACTTTCCAGGAAAGTAACTTGCTGACATAACTCATCAGCCAAGTTTAAGTCCTTGACTTGTTCCCCCATTTCATCATCAGTAAACAACCCCACCCTAACGAGTGTTCAAGGTTGAGAACCCGACTTATACATAAAGAGACTAAACCTAGTCGCAAACATGCGTTAACTGATAGCAAGTAAACTCCAAGAAGAGCAATAAATGCTTATTAATTGGAGTGCTTGGTGCTAATGTACCCACTTTGCATATCCTTTAGCCCAAGATTACACTTTGTAATCTTCCTATCCCCTTGGATAACTGACAGTACTGAGGTGTGTTTCCCCCATGGTTTATAGACAGTCTTCCTAGAAGACTGGTAAACGGGGGTCACAATATCGTACAACATTCCACAAGCACCCAAACTGAGCCATGACCTCTATTGGTGATTGGTAGAACTAAAAGTAATCTCATAGAGATACTGCACCTAGAGTGTAAAATGCTTCATAAGCAACTAATGTTAGAAATATACATGCCGCTCGAAATCAGCCTTTGCTAAACACTAGGGCCCATAACACCTAGTGTGTATGCATTTAGTAAAAAACAGATCCGAACCTGTATATCCATGATCATCCTTGCCAATACTTATGGCGAATGTGATGTGCGTAGCACATAGTAAAGAGGAATCTAAATAGTTCCGAAAAGAAACTAAATTCTTTTTGTTGCAATCATTTGCAAGCCTTGCTAAACCGTTTGAACCATAATAGAAGGTGAAACATTAATTACTTCTAGGGACAAACAATGAAACTTTTTCATTAACAACTTAAAGCCTTGCTATATGTATAAACAACCATCTGTAATGGTGTTTAGCAGTACTTGTACCTGAACAAGTCATTCTAAGTATCCGACAAGTTTTGGCCACCGAAATTGCTCCTGATAGTCGTGCTGAAAATGGTCTATAAAATAGATTTGACCAGCACCTAGGGACTTTGTCATGACACATATTTGAAATAATGGCGCCAATGTCAGTTCAGAGACTCATATTCTCCACATGTGGAATTTGTCTCATGTAAGGATGTTTAAAAAAGAACATCCTTCAAGTACAAGATGCACTTGTGTGTGGAGGTAATTGCAAACACTTTACAGCGGGAGTGAGAGGGACCCTCATTAGCCTTGCTCTGCACTGGCTAAACCGAACTCCTGGAGTCCCTAGACCATGTTGTATCCCATGTGACAACATGTGCCAAATCGAATCCGACAAGTGGATTCATAACAACATAATGTACATTGGACACTACGACCCAAAATACTTGTTCCGACATGCCCTTGGCATGGCCCTAGGGATTGAACTGAAAGTTCAGTTACCCGTATTCAAATGCACAGGAGCACGTCTCCCACCTGTGGAAAAACCAAGCAACATTGCACTGGAAACCCTGGGTGTTGCCTTCGCAATCCAAACCCGTTGGGTAGAATCTACGTAGTCAAACTCCTTGGTAAGACCCTTTGGAGAAACTGCTCAACTAGCAGGTAACGATAACCAACATAGTCGACCGAATATAAAAATGATTGGAATCAACTTGAAAAGTTGAATTTGTTCACTACCCCATGGTAGATTGCGAACGTCTTTCCTTGAAAGTGCAACTGGGATAGATCAAAATGTGATCCTGAATGCCGATGGAGTGATTGAGTAATCACCCGCTGGGTCTTACCCCAAAATTGTGCTTCCATAGACTCTGGTGGTGCTATAGAGAGAGCAGGAGATCCACACAAGTGAGATGCTTAGCTCTTATGGACAGCCATGCTGTCGCAACGGTTTGTTGCATCTAAAATTCGTGGTAGAGATCAGTTGAGTTGAGTTTATGGTTATCAAAATCTCAACTCGAGTGTCGCACTGAAAACATGTCGTGCAAAAATGACACCCTAAGCATCCGTAATGACAAGAATCCGTAATGACAAGACTCTTGCTTGTCCATTAACATCGTTGTGTACTCCACTGGGTAGATCTGTTTGATCTTAAGAACAATCACACAAGGAATGCCAATAGTTGGGTCTTACCTGAGATCTGACAATGTTTCTTAGCCAGCCTGTGTGTGGTTCATAACCCTTATGGCAATTAGTGTTCAATCGATGAACCGATGAAGACTAATGTGAATGGCATCTTGGCCTAGTTCTAGCTGATCATTAGAGCACCTTGGCTCAAACTGACTCATAAGCAAAAACATGTAGCAAAATCTTCTTAGAAGATTTTCATTACTCCCTTAAAGAGAGAGAGAGAGAGAACAAGAGCATGCTGGACTGAGGAACTTTCCTTAAGTTTTTAGAGTGTGTACCCAATCTGTGTGCTCTTACGCATCTTATGCCTAAATTGCAGCTTATCGTATAAGCATTCGACAGTTTTTCGGTATGACTCTCTCATCGAGAGAGGTAACAGAAAAATAGAAAACTCATTCCGACCCACCTACCATGCAGGGGTCGTGATTGTATGAGGATAACTTAGCATTGGCACTTTGCCCGTAAAATAAGTCCTAGATTTAGGTTCCTTTTAGTGTTGTTGTGTGTTGATCGCGACCAACAATCATATTAAACAATCTATCACTTAGTCTGTCCTTGACAGAGTTGCGAGTGTGATAGCGGAAGCGTAATGCATGAAGCGGTAGAATTGAATCCACCTCACTAGCATGCCTTGCATGCAGAATTGTAAGCCCTTGCAGAGAGTGATGGCCTCAACCGTGAGAACCAAAACCATAAGTGCCTTGCACAATTTAGAGTGGTAGGGATTCTGTGAGGTGATATTCCCTATTTTGCCAGTTCCCCGAAGCCTTGCTTCATATAAAATTGTCAAAGCACTTTGCTTTGCACAGAAGCAGTAGCTTCCAATGTAAATGTATAAACAGGGAAAAATAAACAATAAGAAAAAATGGTCTAACCTAGTCATCCTGCTGTAACCAGATGTCTTGGAGATGTCGAAGGAAAAGCTCGCTCAAATGTAGATCATAACCATCTCCGTCGCGTGAGAAAAAGTTGGCATATATATCATATACATGCCCTAAAATATCCTGCAGGCATATGGAGAAATCCCCAAGGGCAAGTGCTCATAGCATACCCCAAACAGGAAAAAAAAAAAATCAATGCAAGATTCTTAAATTGAAGTCTTGCTTCACATAAATATGTTGGGACTGAGAGCCAACAGATGTGGCTGCTGCTGCAGATATCATGACAAAAAGAATCGACCGTGGCGATCAATTGCAATTGAAATTAACCAGTATTGTGTGGTAAGCATCCTCTGTCAGCTTGTAAAAAACAGTGATAAGGAGTCGGCTATGCCGAGCAACTTGCTGCCTTCAACAAGTCCAGTAAGAGGTCACCTTGAGATACTAAAAAACTGGCCCTTGGCCTTGCCTTTGAAGCAAAATGTAACCTTTGATGAGCGTGCTCTACCCATGCTGCTAGTCAAGACTGTGTGTACTCAAGCCGTGCTTGATGCAGGTTTGCAACTAGCATGCCACAGGCCTTGGCTACACTAGAGGAGCCAACATTGCCTAGGGCCAAAAAATTCCAAGCCAAAATTGGGAATTGGGCATCCATAACAGAAGACCCGAGCATGCTCAAATTGCCTATGTTGAGGACAATATCTCCCAAGAAAAAGTAATTATGCTTGCCGTGGTTATAATGTAGAGAAATATGCAAGATTCAATGAAGTTAGACTTGAAAACGTTAAAGTTGACTTGCTTACGGACTCTTAGAAGTCCACGTAGAGTGGTTGGAGCCGCCTAAATGACCTCAAAAACTTTGCCAGAATGTTCTTTTGCCGAGATTCTTTATTGAGGTTCATGCCTTGGCTATTGTCCCATGATGGCATACATGCTTGGAGTAGATGTCGGTGCCGAAACTCCTCATCATAAACCGTGAATCGCCTTGTATGGGGGTGATGAAGTCCATATTTCCTCTTGCATGTGTCTTGCTTGAACCACAACCCATCTCTATGCTTTTCCTCGATCTGCACCAGCCACCGACATTAGTACACGTTGTTGCATGGGGTTGTCGAGGCCCTTGTTGTCTTCAAAAAAAAAAACTCTAAAAACCTCCATGGGAACTGCCTCTTGGCCAATAAACCCTAGGGTCACTTAAGTGACCTTGTGAGTATGAACTCATCATAGGCATGGGGAATTGCATGCGCCACGCAGAGGCAGAGAGAAGGGGCCGTCGCTCATAGCGCCGTGTACGCTGCCCGGTTGAGCACGAGCATGAAATGATTTCCCCTCAGCATCTTTGTGCGCACCCGTTAAGCTCCAACTTTCTCCATTTGGTGCTCATCGCCACTGCTCTTCTTGAGCATGCAAGGGGCGGTTCATGCAGACGGTCTTCCCCCCCGCAAGCGGCTGCTCCCACAGCTCTCGACCCCAAGGTTCCCTCCAAGGGAATCCATGCTTCCCACGGGCTTCTCTGCTCTGTCGAACCCTCCTTGCTTGTTCCAAGAGGCCATGCCCGTGCTGCTCCAAGCCTGACAAGCGGGAGAGAGAGAGAGAGAGAGAGAGAGAGAGAGAGAGAGAGAGAGGCCAAAAATAGAGAGAGTCCTTCCCCTTCCTTCATAGCTCTCACCTCCCCTGAGCTCTGATACCAGTGAAAGGGCAAAGGGTAGATTGGCATGTGGTTCTCCTCCCAACCTCCCTACTTATAGCCCTTGGCCCTTGCAAGTAGGTCCCCTTAACACATGCCTGGCCCTCGGCTCCTAGCTGTACCAAGCCTTCAGTCCCTGGCCCTTGGCCTGCTACCCGGTCCTACCATTGTCCTGACATTTTGTATGCATAGACATATAAGAGCTTGTAATATGTCAACTCTTCTAGGTATGGCTCTGAGCACCTCTATAAAGGTTGACCTCACTGTCGTCAGCAGATCTATACAGTCCTTCACTCTCATGGTCTGTCATCCAAACTCTTTCAACAAGCTTGGTCTACACACACCCGAGAAGAAGAGTATTTTAATGTCATAGGAAAGTAGCCCAAGAGACCTTAAAGATCTATCCGACGAGGAGAGTTAAACTCAAGATCTGTTATTCAAGAGGGAAATGACGTAACCAATCTACCACACTTGGGTGATAGAAAGGTTATACCATTTTCCTCTTTTTATTAGCGTGCATGCACACACACACACACACACACACACACACACACACACACACACACACACACACACGAGAAGGAGAGTATTTTAACGTCGTAGGAAACTATCCCAAGAGAGAGAAAGGGGGGAGGGGCGGGGGGGTACTCTCCATTGTAACATCAACTCACACGTGTTGTCTTCTCTCTTTTCAAAGCATTTTTGAAAAAAAAGTATTTGAATAGACTTCCTTGGCTTTGCAATGAGTGCCTTTTGTTTCTACCACCAATCCAAAAATTATTCATTTTTACCTTCCCTTTTTCATTAGCAAAAAGGGAAGGCATCACTAAGGCCTCACCCCTTTGGGCAAGCCAAAATTTTTAAAGTGATAGTAGAGCTAAGAATTTGCTCAGACATTCATAAGAGAAACATGGATCACCTTTATTTTAGTAAATACTATCCCTACTAACCCATGGTGCGACTCAGCTCTTAAGTCCTTGTGAAAAAAATATGCTCCTAAGGCCCCACACCTTGTTTCACGACGTAAACCTTTGTGAAACGGGGGAGGGCGTACATGTGGACGACCACGATCAAATGTTAGCTGGTGTAGAAGGCGACACGAAAGGATCTTATGAGGCTCGAAAGCAGTGGTCGAAAAAAATCAATTTCAAAAACATATAACATTTCCTTTAAGATAGACTTGTACGGCCGGTCGCCTTTGGCGGTCTCTCTCTCTCTCTTTCTCTCTCTCTCTTTATCGTGTGCACAGGGGCTTCTCTCAGTTTTGAAATTTAGCTTTCATGTCGCAGATTTTGACAAGTGTAAAGGGCTCTCCCTTTCGCCATATTATGTTAGTTTATTAGTTTACATTAGATAATTTTGACAAGTGTAAAGGGCTCCCCCTTCCGCCATATTATGTTAGATTAGATAGTTTAGATAGTTTGTGAACCCGCTAAAGGGGAAGCTAAGGTACACCTTTCCCGAACACTGCTCGAAAGATATTTTCGTGAAGCGTACGTCTCTGCGACTGCGAGCTAGGCTGCTTCAAAAGGGTGATGTTATGGTTTTCTTCACTCGGCCACCTAGCGGATTTTCTCCTTTTCCCCCTCTCTTCAACCGGCTGATCTGGTTTGTGAACCAGCTAAAGGGGAAGCTAAGGTACACCTTTCCCGAACACTGCTCGAAAGATATTTTCATGAAGCGTCCGTCTCTGCGACTGCGAGCTAGGCTGCTTCAAAAGGGTGATGTTATGGTTTTCTTCACTCGGCCACCAAGCGGATTTTCTCCTTTTCCCCCTCTCTTCAACCGGCTGATCTGGTTTGTGAACCAGCTAAAGGGGAAGCTAAGGTACACCTTTCCCGAACACTGCTCGAAAGATATTTTCATGAAGCGTCCGGCTCTGCGACTGCGAGCTAGGCTGCTTCAAAAGGGTGATGTTATGGTTTTCTTCACTCGGCCACCAAGCGGATTTTCTCCTTTTCCCCCTCTCTTCAACTGGCTGATCTGGTTTGTGAACCAGCTAAAGGCTAAGCTGAGGCACAAGCGTCCAGAGACGTCTCTGCGACTGCGAGCTAGGCTGCCTCAAAAGGGTGACCTTGTGGTTTTCTTTACTTGGCCACACCACCTGCCGCTTTCCCTACAGGTAACCCTCGCTTCTCCTCTCGCCACATTTTCGCTCTTGAACTGCTATCTTCGCTTAGGTTTTCTGTTTTTGTTTTCTCATAAATGCCTGCGATCGTCAATTTTTGTTTAGCATTCCTGCAGTTTTTTATTTTGGGGTTTTCCTCATGAATTGATGCAAACTGCTTTGTTTAGGGTTTCTCAGGTGCACTACATGATGCAGAATCGCTTGTGAATTCATGTTGCTGTAACAAATCATCTTTTTTGGGTGTTTGGAAGCGTAATATATGATAGGAGTATAATTGTGGTTTTTCTATGTTGCGAACATTTGCGAAGTATGTTTTGTAGGTTTAACTGTTTTTAGGTACAAATGTACTGATGGATTACTGGTGGGCTTAAGATACTTTGTTGTAATTAATCATGATTGTGCCATAAATGACTCAGACTTGCTTGTTAAGGTCTATGCACCAAGCTATAGCTATTGAATCTATGCTTTTGTACGAAGCCTGCATGTGTCACCGATTTGTTTATTTAGCCTCCATCTGCCATAGTTTAAAGTGTCAATTCACAAGTATGAGCAAATCTGTCGATGCAGACTTGGTGTTTCTGTGGAGTTCTTTCCAGGCAGAGCACTTAAAGGATATTTTCATGTTGTTGCAGGTATCCATGTTCTATTGTAAACCGATGTGTGTTAATCTATGCCATCGTCGGAGTTTCCGTGAACTTTAGCAGCCATGGCGGAACAAAGGTTAAGATAGTTGAGGTGTGTTGGCTCTAACAGAATTTCTTCTGTCAGAATTGACCCTTATTTTATACCTCTTGAGGATTGGCACCAGAATTTAACATCTTTGGTTATTGCATTTGGCATTGCTGCCAATGGGAGGTTTGAGCACTTTGGTACTCTAGCTTGCCTTGTGTACATGACATTGTACACCAAAAGTTGGCGCTTCATCGATAAAACTGCAGGCAGTTTTTTTCTCAAGATCTGACCTTATCACAATAGTGCAAAACTTTTGCATCAAAAGGGTGGAAGTTTTCTTTACTCGGCCACACCACTAGCCTCTTTCCCTGCAGGTATCCCTCGATTCTCCTCTAGCCACATTTTCGCTCTTGTACTGCTATCTTCGCTTAGGTTTTCTGCTTTTGTTTTCTCGTAAATGCCTGCGATCGTCAATTCAAGAATGTTTTTGTTTAGCATTGCTGCTGTTTTTTATTTTGGGGTTTTACTCATGAATTGATGCAAACTGCTTTGTTGAGGTGCACTCCATGATGCAGAATCGTTTGTGAATTCATGTTGCTATAACAAATCATCTTTTTGGTTTTTTGAAGCGTAATATATGATGCAAAGTGCTTTTCCTTAGGAGTATGATTGTCGTTTTTCTATGTTACGAACATTTGCGAAGTATGTTCTGTAAGTTAAACTATTTTTAGGTACAAATGGACTGATGGATTACTGGTGGGCTTAAGATACTTTGTTGTAATTGATCATGATTGCATAGTAACAGGGAATGGCCGTTTTTAGGTCTCCGTTCCCCGTTCCCATTCCAAGTTCCCGTTCCGAATCCCCGTTCCGTGTTTCAAACGTGAGTACCCGTAACAGGGAATGGCATTTTGTTCCGCGTTCCCGTTCCGTTTTCCCGTTCCTGGTAGCTATGCATGATTGTGCCATAAATGACTCAGAACTTGCTTGTTAAGGTCTATGCAGTGAGCTATAGTTATTGAATCTATGCTTTTGTATGGAGCCTGCATGTGTCATCGGTTTGTTTATTTAGCCTCCATCTGCTATAGCATAAAGTGTCAATTCACAAGTATGAGCAAATCTGTGCATGTAGACTTGGTGTTTCTGTGGAGTTCTTTCCAGGCAGAGCACTAAGGATATTTACTTCTTGTTGCAGGTATCCATATTTTAGTGTAAACCGATATGTGTTAATCTATGCCATCGTCGGAGTTTCTGTAAGTTGTAGCAGCCATGGCATAGCAAAGGTTAAGATAGCTGAGGTGTTTTGGCTCTAACAGAATTTCTTCTGTCAGAATGGACCCTTATTTTATACCTTTTGAGGATTGGCACCAGATTTTAACATCTTTGGTTATTGCATTTGGCATTGCTGCCAATGGGAGGTTTGAGCACTTTGGTACTCTAGCTTGCCGTGTGTACATGACATTGTACACCAAAAGTCGGTGCTTCATTGATAAAACTGCAGGCAGTTTTTTTCTCAAGATCTGACCTTATCAGAATAGTGCAAAACTTTTGCATCAAAAGGGTGAAAGTTTATACACAAGAATCGTTAGCCAGCAGAATTCAAGCTTTGTGTTGTATCAAAATGGTGGAGGATGTAATGCCTATGCCGTGTTTGGTGCAAAGAGGAGCAGAGCAAAATATCGCAGAAAGAAATAAAGATGTTTTAGCGGGCAATGCCCCTAGTGCTGGTTGTCACTGCAATGGCGGTAATAAGAAGACCTACACAGACGCCCCTGTGATACATAATTGCATTGGCTGCAGCAATGGTAAAGCTTCTGCAGGTTTGGAGAGGGTTCGCTTGGAAGGCTGTTACACAGATCTGCCAATGATCGTGTGCTTTCACTAGTTGTTAAACACGCCAACTGCCATCTGTTTCTTGTCATGATTATGCAAGAAAACCAGGGTGATTTCAGATCGCCATCTTTGGCGCGAGTTCTGTCGATCTCGTGCGCCGAGGATGGTGTCTGACTTTGTTGTTGGCGCCAAAAACAGGCAGATTGATGGTGGATAGCGGGCGCTTGGTAAGCTTTTCCTTTATTGTGATGGCTGCTATCCTCCAACTACCCAATGCAGGCAGTTGCCAGTCATTTGTGCGTAAGACCATATTTTTGCGCACATCAGGTCGTTTTTTTCTGATACCAAAGTGCCGAAGAGATATTTTGTATGTGTCTGATCCATGTGAACATGTTAATAGTCCAGAGGAAGTTGGTTTGTTCCGAGGAGTATTCAGAAGCCTTGACAAATCTGATACCAAGAAGGTTCTCATTATAAAGAGAGTGCCGATAAGTGAGGATGAGGACTGTCCGTATTGCAAAGCAGGGGTATGGAACATGAAGCGTGTGCAGATCATTCCCAAGAGTGCAAGTACAACGCTTGCTGCTTACTATGAAAACAGAGACTATTCTGTTTGCCTGAATGGCCATGCGAATGGCTGATGCGATTTGCTACACCTCTCGGAATCAAATGATTCTGACGAGGATAAGTAGTACAGTTTTTTTTATTGGTTTGCTTATCGACTCTGCCCTTTTGTGAGCTGTTGGTTTTTTGTGTTTTATTCCTTGCTCTTTTCATATACCATACTAACTACATAGTATCTCTTTTGTTTTCTGCTTGTTTGCTTCATTGCTGTTGCCTTGCCTCTTCTTCTCTCTATCAGCATGTCTTTTTTGGCATTTGCACAGCATCTCTTTGACTATCTTGAGAGACCCTGCCCTTTTGTACTTTAGTTAGCAGTACCACCTTGGGAAATTGACTGCACACACATTTATTGTATGATATTATGACTCTGCATTCTGCTGTATATGAAACAATCTCTTTTGCCGTCTGCGAAGAGCATTGTCTCCCGTTTTATTGCCTGTTGACGTACTGGCTGAGAACAAGATGGTTTGTATGATTTTGCTCCTTTCAGTGTAACCAGAATGATGTATCATCGTATACCTTCTACATATGTAAAAACTTGCCGCTGTTGTAGATGGTCACATATACACATCATGTTGTGGATCGCTAAGACTAGCCTTCATGGTGTCAACATGCCAATGAAAAAGTTTATTACACAATAGAGATAGAGTAGAATGTAGGTGCAGAATTAGATTGATTGATTCAAGGGAAAATTACCAAAATACCCAAAATATCCCTCAAATTTCAAAAATTCCTAGTACACCCTTGCATCATACCCTTGGTCATTTTTGGGTGGATTTGCTCCAATTTTTACTTAAGTCTAATGTTTATGACGATGGAGATCTATATTTTAGCATCTTAGACAAAACTATTCACCAATGAGCTCACAAATAGATGCATTTGTGCTCGAAAATGATGAATGATTTCATTTGAAGAACGCTCAAATCTTCTATTTAGGAGAACCGATCTTCTTATGAAGAGTTGCAAAAAAGTTGTTTCTTGGGTGTTTTGTTTATTTTGGCAAAATTCAAGATAATTTTTGGAATTTCCACCAATTGCATAGGTATTTTGGTAATTTTCCCTTGATTTAACCTGAAAGTGTGTACAATTTGCTTATTACATAGAGTTGGCTTAGGCATCTCATTTGGCATTGTTGATGGCAGCATACAGAGGTCCCAAATCAGCCCAAAATCAGCCCATGCCAATTGCAAACTCGTGGGTAGCCTTTCAAGTCACTTTACGAGTTCATTAACTAACTTTAGGTGAGTCCACACGCACTAGTAATGACCCCATGAGTACCCACACTCTTAGTACTTTTTCCACATGGTTCTGTGTCACACGTGCAACCCAATAGGATAGAGGAGATACACATCAACATAGGACGAAGCCCACAATTCCCAACACGTCACCCAAAATTCTCTCACACTTCAAAGAAGTTATTGCACTAATTATTGCAGTCAAACACGAAGAGAATGAAAACAAGGTGAAAGTCCACATTGGTATTCTAAAGCATTTGAAACAATTGGGAAATCAGGTCATGTACTTATATACGGCTCTGAAAAGAATGGGTAGACCCATTCACAAACTAAAACCTAGAGAAGATTTTAACCATTCACATGAAAAGAACGATGCAATGAGAGAAAGAAATAAGGAAGTTTTGAATGTATGCCTCACTCTTTGCTCCTAAAAGGCATTTTGTGTATGGTTCACACTTGACTCATATCTTCATACTTGGTAAATGTATGTAAGTAACAAATGAATGTTAAAAGCCAATGTCAACAAAAAATTGGCTTGAGTGTTGTCTAAAATTGTAGAATCTTGGTTAGATTCCAAGCTTGTCTTTAAGAAAACTAGCAAATTTTAAAGGAAAGTTGTGTGTCATTTTTTCTATGTTCAAACAAGGTGAAGTCTTCACAGGGGCCTTCAAAAGGCAAAAAGGTGATTATTGAGGTGTCATGAAAGTTAAAAATCTATTTTAAAAAGGTAAAAGCTCATAATGATCTCCAGCAGAGAGAGAGAGAGAGAGAGAGAGAGAGAGTAGTGTTTGAAAGAAACCTTTTATTTAGTCCTTAATATAAAGTTGTGGAATTTAGTTTACTTCTTAAGCAGTGTTTGAAAAAACCCGAGGTTTAGTGTATTTTTAACCGGTTAGATTTGCAAAAACTTGGAGACGGCCTTGACAAAAACTTGTAAATATTTAAAAGTTTTAATGTAAAAACCGACAAATCCTTAATATTTTGACCTAAAAATCGGCAAACTTTCAAGTGCCCTTAATTTCTTTGGTTAAGAAAAAATGCTTTTGGCAAGACTTGCTCTTAAGTTTAAAATGATTTGTGGATTAAAAAAAAAGTTTTTAAAAATTTATTATGTTCAAACTTCAAATCATTTTTTTCACCCTTTTCAAAATAAACTAAATGTAGCGTTGGGAAAGATCATGTGAAAGGCTTTCTCTTCAATGCTCTTCAAGACTTTTAAGGCTCCTTTGAGGGACACTTGTCAAACATCCAAAATTAGACAACCTAAGGCCTTTAGAGGCCAGAAAACTCCTTTTGGTGAACCCCACCAAATGGTGTATGTTTCTTCAATTTGATAGGAAATACTAGCCAGAAGGCCTCTCTTGATACAGACACAAATAGGAGCTACATTTTTGCTCAACAATGTAGTCCGTTTTGCACATCATTCGCAGGTGTCCTTTTGTCACAACTTTGTAAATCAACAACTCGATGTTGAGAGCACTAGAAGGTGGAGAAATGTAACACATTCCAAACAATGGTTGCCCATCATGTCATATCACATAAATTATGACACGACAATTAATGAGCTCATCAACTGTCGCCAACCTAGCTTTTTTTAACATTATGTTGACATTCCATTGTTGAATAGCAATCATGCTTTGAATTATCTCCACTTGCTTATGCTTTCATGCTTGCCAATATGTTTTTGTACACACATGCTGACTCTTTCTCAGAAGGCCTGCTAGGCGAGTTATCTCCATCTCATCCTGAGGACCACATTATTGATCTGATTCTTGGAACGACATCACCAAACCAGCCACCTTACAGTGTTAGCCGGGCCTAGATACTAAAGAAAGACGGATCTTGGAGATGTGCATTGACTAGAGAGCTCTTGATAAAATCACCATCAAGAACAGGTTCCCGATTCCAAGGATCGATGATATTCTTGACAAACTTCAGGGATCCTCTTGTTTCAGCAGGATTGATTTGAAAAGCGGATTTTAGCATCAGAATTGCTCTGAGAGATTTCTACAAGACAGCCTTTCGGACAAGCTTTGGTTTATACGATTTTTTTTTTATGCCTTTTGGACTTACCAATGCTCTAGCAACTTTCAACCGAATGATGGATAGGATTTTCCAAGGGCATCGATCTTTTGTGGGCACTTTATTTGATAATATTATAGTTTTCTCCAAGGAAGAAGCAAAGCATCGACACCATCTGCTATAGGTCTTTCATGCATTGCGTGATCTCACAGGTTGGTTATTAATGCCAAAGAGAGTAAGTTCTTCTTGCCGGAGATACATTTCTTGGGACACATCGTCTCAGCAGTAGGAGTACAGATGGACTTGGCCAAAATTGATGATTGGCTTGACTTGAAGAATGTTCATGAAGTTATAAGCTTTTTCAGCTTGTGTTCGTACTACCGGCGGTTCATTCCGAAGTTTGCAGAGATAGCTTCAACTTTGCACTTATTGACTTGGAAAGGAGTCCCTTCTCGTGGTGACTGCTTTTCACACACTTACGACAAAATGAAAGCAAAATGTTTTTAAGGTCAGAATTGGTAGCACAGATTTATGAGAAAGAGCTATTGGCAGTGATCCATGCTCTTACACAGTGGTGACATTATCTACTCGGAGCCGATTTCACGGTCTTTAGTGATCATCAGAGTCTACGCTACTTCTTGTCACAGAAGCAGCTTTCGGAAAAGCAGATGCCGTGGGTTAACATCTTGCCACAGTTTCACTTTGAGATTGTCTATGTTCAGGGACAGAAAAAATTAGTGCTTGGCTATTTCCGCGATCCATCATAGAAGCTTCGAGGATATGGTTGACCAGTACGCCACCCATCCGGACTTTATCGATGTTTTCACTCGGATACAGAATGGGGAGATAGTGCCAGGATATTCCATACGGGATGGTTACTTGATGAAGAAAACAATGTTATGTGTTACACATCCCTTGAGAGAAAGGGTTTTGACAGAGCGCCACTGTCCACCATTTATGGGTCACCGCGGCATCGACACCACCTTGAAGAAGGTGGAGCGTTATTTCTTTTGGTCGAGACTCAAGAAAGATGTGGACAACTTTGTCTGTAGCTGTTTAGTATGCCAAAAGGTCAAGTTTGACAGGCATAAGGCACATGGATTACTACAGCCTTTACCTATTCCAACCCGCCCCTGAGAAAGTATTGCAATAGATTTCATCTTTGATCTTCCGAAGACACAGAGTGGGCACGATGGCATTTGGAGTGTCATTGACAGATTTCGCAAGCAAGAAGTCTATGTACTGTCAGATTTACTGCAGCCTTTGTTGAGGGTCGAGTGAGGTTTTATTGAGCTGGGGGATTCTCGAATGTTGAGATCCTTTCGGTGATACAGGTCTTGGAGCGATCCCTCGAGCACCCTTAGATAGGCAGCTAGGATGTAATGACTGTGAGTTAGACAGTTGGGATTGCATCTTTGCTTTACTGCCGTTGAGGCATTGTCACAGTCTATGCTTACAGAACAGTGACAGGACAGTGAGAGACAGTACAGGTGCAAGACAGGTTTACCCGCAGCTTACAGTGTCAGAGAGACAGTGTTTTTTGAGCTGTTTTTTGGTCTGTTTTTTGAGTACACCAGAGCCATTTTACAAAGGAGACTCTGCCGAAATTTATGCACAAATATTTTGATTACATGGCATGCCTGAGACAATAGTTTCCGATAGAGATGGCTGATTCACGAGTTTGTTTTGGAGGGCTATTTGGGAGAACATTGACACACGGTTGTAGTTCTCGTCATCTCACCTACAGACAGATAGGCAATCTGAGATCGCAAATTCAGATGTTTTGGATTTATTGAAGTCTTACATCTCTGATCAGAAGACTCAATGGGAATTTTTTTTGCCTTTGGTGGAATTTGCCTACAATAACACGGTTCACTCATCGACGGGGAAGGCGCCATTTGAGATAATTAAGGTTCCGCTCTTTCTCAGCACTAAAGACAAGATTTTTGAAGCCAACTAATCCACGAGAGGCTTGGACACTGCTTTTGCCAAGGTCCGCGAGGCTTTAGAGAAGTCTCAAGTACGACATAAGAAGGCAGCAGATCGACATCGACGAGACTTGAAATTAAAGCAAGATGATTGTGTGCTCTTTTATTTTGAGAAGGCACGCCTAAGGAAACAAAAGGGAAAGGAGCGGCTTTTTCCAAAGCTTAGCATGAGGTATTATGGCCCTTTCCAGATTAAAGAAAAGATAAATGATGTCTCCTTTCAACTCAAGCTACCCGATACTTGGAAGATTCACAATGCATTCGATGTGAGTCTGTTGAAACCTTTTAAAGGTGAGGTGTTAGTTGATGGGGAGCCTGATGAGCAACCCGAAGTGGAAGAGAGCGAGGAGATACTCTTTCCTGAACAGATTTTGGCACACAAGGAAAGAAAAGTGAAAGGTAAAGTGATTTGGCAGTTCTTAGTTAAATTCAAGAACTATCCGGCATTAAATGCGAAGTGGATGGAGGATGAGGACCTAGCAGATACTCCTCAGATTTTGGAACTTTACCTTGAAGTATTCGATTTAGCTACGTCTACTCCGAGAGATGCCGCAGATCAGTAGGGTTGAATCTGGTGCAGAGGGATTGCACAAGAGGGGAGTCAGGTCCGCTCCTTTGTCACAGATTACCTGGATTGAATAGAGTCACTGATATTCCTTTGGGTTTCAGGGATACTGCGGGGCTGACAGAGCTGTACGAAAATCCGCTAGAAGCGCTAGTTGCTTTTTGGGCCTTATGCTTTTGAGTTTTGGGGCTTTGCTTTTAGCATCCCTTGTATCAATAAATAAATCCCAAGGGTCTCACTTCTCAGAGCATCTGGATGCAGAGTCTGAGAGCGAGCACTTGTGGGAGTTGACGTACTTTGCTCGAAGATTAATATAAAAAGAAATACCGAAAGGGGCGCCAGTCTTTGGGGCCAATCTCTCTTGGCACGGAACTACACCGGGCCGTGTCGACTCTTTATGTGTGAAGTATTTGAAGTGAATCTCGCGAACAAAATCTAGACTTGGGGTGTCCAAGTTTGTTAAGAATGCCCTCCGTTTGCATCTACTGGAAACAATCTAGTGCCCTGCCATACTCAACATATCCACCAATTAGTGCACTCCATACAGCCGTGCTGCCAGCAGAAATTTTGTCAACTAGCTCCTGGGCTTTTGACAAAAAGCCACACTTGGCATACATATCAACCAAGGAACTGCCAATATAACACTCTTGCTCCACGCTTTCCTGGCAATTTTAGCTTGGCCCCTGTCTTTGGCTCTTATTATTGCAGAAGCTTTCAAGACGGCTGCAAACATAACGGTGTAAGGCCTGGCCACATTCATGTTCTGCATATCCTCCTGTAAGAGCATTCCAGGAAATTGTGTCCCGAGTTGGAAGCAATTTTTGAAAGGAAGTTACACTAGGCATACACATGACCAAGATGCTACCAACATCACAATGAATTTCTTCACACTTATGCATGGATCCTGAGGCAGCACATACTTTCAAAGCCTCTGTTTAACAGAATACCCTCTGTTTTCATTTGCTTGAGAGAGCTCAAGGCTACCTCATGAAACACAAGGCTTCAGCATAACCTGCAATCAGTTCATTCCAGGAGACTGTCTCTCTATTTGGAAGATTGTCAAACGCCTCTTTTGCTTTTACAAGTATGCCACGTCAATCAAGGTGTTCACAGCAAAGAGATTTTGTCCAAACCCATGCCTGGCAACTTCAGCATGTACAACAACATGCTTTTATTGTACAAACAAACGTTACTGCATTTGGAGTTACACCCAACATCCGCATTTGTTCAAAGCAATGAAGTGCTTTTTCAGCATGCCCTTGTTCAACATAACCTGCAATAAGTGTGTTCCAGGACACTGAATTACGATCTGGAAGGTTTACAAAAACCTGTGCAAGCAAGCCAATTTTGGCATACATGTGAAGTAACGCGCATCCAATGAAAATGTTTGTTTCCAGCAAACCTCTTT
The DNA here is from genome assembly GCF_014529385.1 of Adiantum capillus-veneris. Taxonomy (NCBI): domain Eukaryota; kingdom Viridiplantae; phylum Streptophyta; class Polypodiopsida; order Polypodiales; family Pteridaceae; genus Adiantum; species Adiantum capillus-veneris. The sequence goes on along the minus strand of NC_140952.1, from coordinate 47,632,811 downwards.
TTATGGTGTCAGCATCGATTTGGAGACCAATTTCCAAGTCTCCATAAAAGTAAGTTCACGAAGGAAATGAGACTCATCTTTTCTCACTGTTGCATATGAGAAGATCGCCTCCTCGAACATCTTGTGCTCGACATAACCTATTATGAGAGAATTACATGGAGAGCATGGATCTGGAGACCAATTTCTAGGTCCTTAGTGAGAGTGCAAGCTATGAATAGCGCCATAAAAGTAAGTTCACTAAGGAAATCTTTTCTCATTGTTGCGTATGAGATGATCGCCTCCTAGAACATCTTGTTCTCGACATAACCTATTATGAGAGAATTACATGGAGAGTCATAACCAGATGCCGACTTATCGGAAATCCTCAGCCTCATGATTTTTCCTGGTCATGTACGGGTTGGCGTCTCTCTTTTGCAAAAGTGCAAGACTCTGCTGAGTATTGGCCCAAAACAACCCCTTTTCCCATATGGCTAACATCCGCAATGGATGAAGAAGGCATCTGAAGGATCTTGCTCTCAATGTATTAATCTCTGATGATGCCGTGATTCGCAAATCTGCATCCATGAAACAGTATGAACATGACCATAATCATCATCCTCACAAGAGAAGTTTTTGGGCAGGAATAATTTGAAGTTGGTCTCCAACAAGCTGCATGGTGAGTGAAATAATGTGTGCGTAGCAGCTTCTCGGGGCAATGCAGAACTTCTGAAAGGACGTGCAGAAGAAGCGTAAGTGCAAAAGATCCTGTAAAGAAAGGGTTTCATTTCCACAGTAGAAACCATTCTTTTGGGGTTTTGCTCATGATTTGATGCAAACTGCTTTGTTTAGGGTTTCTGAGGATTCATGAATCGTTTGTGGATTCATGTTGCTATAACAAATTATCCTTTTTGGGTTTTTTGAAGCGTGATATATGATGCAAAATGTTTAATGGTGCAAAATGCTTTCGTTTAGGAGTATAATTGTGGTTTTTCTATGTACGAATATTTGCGAAGTATGTTTTGTAGGTTTAACTATTTTAGGTACAAATCTACTGATGGATTACTGGTGGGCTTAAGATACTTTGTTGTAATTCATGATGAATGTGCCATAAATGACTCAGAACTTGCTTTTAAGGTCTATGCAGTGAATCTATGCTTTTGTACGGAGCCTGCGTGTATCATCGACTTGTTTATTGAGCCTCCATCTGCTATAGTATAAAGTGTGCATGTAGACTTGGTGTTTCTGTGGAGTTCTTTCCAGGCAGAGCACTTAAAGGATATTTTCTTGTTGTTGCAGGTATCTATATTTTAGTGTGAACTGATATGTGGGAGTTTCCGTGAATTGTAGCAGCCATGGCCTTATTCTGTCAGAATCGACCCTTATTTTATATCTTTTGAGGATTGGCATCAGAATTCAACATCTTTGGTTATTGCATTTGGCTTGCCTTGTGTACATGACATTGTACACCAAAAGTTGGTGCTTTTCAAAAGTTGGCAGTTTTTTTCTCAAGATCAAAAGGTTGGAAGTTTATACACTAGCCAGAAGAATTCAAACTTTGTGTTGTATGAAAATGGTGGAGGATGTAGTGCCTATGCCGTGTCTGGCGCAAAGAGGAGAGGAGCATAATATCGCAGAAATATTCCAAGATTTTTTAGTGGATAAGGCCCCTAATGCTGTTTATCACTGCAATGGCGGTAATAAGAAGACCTACATGGAGGCCCCTGTGATAGATAATTGCATTGGCTGCAGCAATGGTAAAGCGTCTGGAGGTTTGAAGAGGGTTCGCTTGGAAGGTTGTTACACAGATCTGTGTGATGAACGTGTGCTTTCATTAGTTGCTAAACACGCCAATTGGAACCCTTTTTCCATCTGTTTGTTGTCATGTTTATGCAAGAAGACCAGGGCGATTTCAGATCGCCATCTTTGGCGCGAGTTCTGTCGATCTCGTGCGCGCTGCTTACAATCGGCTTTATCCTCCAACCACCCAATGCAGGCAGTTGCCGGTCATTCTGTGCGCGAGACCAGATTTTCGCGCACATCAGGTCGTTTTTTTCTGATACCAAAGTGTCGAAGTGATATTCTGTATGTGTCTGATCCATGTGAACATGCTAATACTCCAGAGGACGTCGGTTTGTTCCGAGGAGTATTCAGCAGCTTTGACAAATCTGAAACCAAGAAGCTTCTCATTATAAAGAGAGTGCCCATAAGCGAGGGGGAGTACTGTCCGTATTGCAAAGTAGGGGTATGGAACATGAAGTGTGCGCAGATGACTCCCAAGAGTGCAAGTACAAGGTTGGCTGCTTACAATGAAACAATAGACTATTCTGTTTGCCTGAATGGCCATGTGATAGGCAGATGCGCGTTGCTACACCTCACGGAATCAGAAGAATCTGGCGATGATAAGCAGAAGCTTCTCGATTCTGCCCTTTTCTAAGCTATTGGTTTTTTTCGTGTTCTTTCCATATACTACACTAACTACATAGTATCTTTTTTGTTTTCTGCTTGTTTGCTTCATTGTTGTTGCCTTGCCTCTTCTTCTCTCTATCAGCATGTTTTTATGATATTGTGGAATGATGGGGGTATTGAACTACAGAAGCAGCCTTGTGTTGTGTATATGGCATGTGGGGTCTTCTTGGCATTTGCACAACATGCTCTTCGACTATCTTGAGAGACCTGCCCTTTTGTACTTCAGTTCCCTTGGGAAATTGACCGTGCATGACACATTTAATGTATGATATTATGACTCTGCATTCGGTGGTTTATGAAACAATCTCTTTTGGCGTTTGTGAAGAGCATTGTCTACCGTTCTACTGCATGTTTGGTGTATTGGCTGAGAACAAGATAGTTTGTATGATTGTGCACCACACCCCTTTATGTTTGGCTTAGAGCTTGGTCAGTGTGGTCAGTGATTGTTGGAAGAACATCAATTTCTCAAGAAGGGTGGATTTATTTAGCCCACGGTTTTGGGTTCAACCCGGTGCCAATGTAACCGGAATGACGTATCATACATATGTAAAAACTTGTCCACGCTCTTGTAGATGGTTACACATACACATCATGTTGTAGAGTTAGGGTGGATTTTGAAGACTAGCATTCATGGTGTTAACAATGTAACATGCCAATGACGAAGTTAATTACATAATAGAGATAGAGTAGAATGTAGGTGCAAAACTAGATTGATTGATTTAACCTGAAAGTGTGTACAAAGGGTTCATTATATAGAGCTGACTTACACATCTCATCTGGCATCACTGATGACACCATACAAAGGCTCCAAATCAGCCCATGCAAGTTACAAACTCATGGGTGACTTCTCAGGCCACTTTTAAGAGTCCATTAACTAACTCTAGGTCAGTCCACACTCTCTAGTAATGACCCCCATGGGTACCCACACCCTTAAGTGCCTTTTCCACATGCTAACACATGGTTTTGTGCCACATATGCATGCCAGTAGGATAGAAGAGATACACACCAACACAGCACAAAGCACACAATTCTCAACAACCTTCCCCTTTGGGTTTGGAGTCTCGACTATGACAAAAGAAAATAGCTACACCAAACTAAGCTGACCATCATCCCCAATAAAGAGGACCATCTCCAATCCAAGAGACAACTAATGATAAACACTCCAACTTAAGAGCACAACTCCACTCCAGGAGTCCAACACACATCTCTAGTCCCAAGAGTCTGCAAAAAACTTTCATTGCCACAACTTCATTGTTTGTCCTCCTCCACTCCTACTTCTTCGTCTTCAAACTTTTCTACCCGCACCATCTTGGTGTTGTTGCTGCCATGGTCGATGCCCTAGTTTGCTCAAGAGCTTTATTGAATGAAAATGAAAAGCTAAGTAACACTAATGCAAAATAGAAAAGTGATGCTAATTCTCCTCCCCTTGAAAGGAGATCTCTCTTTTGCTCTCCCATTGTGCCTTTAAGCGGTCTTAGCGCTTGGTTTTTATGAGAAGGCAAATATCTAAACTCTGTATAGACGCACATGATGATGTATGTGTAGATATACATTGCTTTGTAATATGCCATGAGTAAAAAATTTAACTTTAGAATTACAACGTTTTAATCAGAGAGATTGCGTTTAAAACTTTGCTTGCCACTTTTGAATCTTTGAAAAAATTGCTTTAAATCTCTCTTCGAGCTGAAGCTTTTGCTGGGAAATTCCTTCTTTGAGACCTTTTTATTGAAGCTCGAGGATGCCTTTGAGTGCTTGAATTTGAAAACCTTGGTGAGTTTTGTAATCGGGGCTCTTGGGATTGCTTAGAAAACTTGTGAGCCTTTTGAATGCTCGAGCAAACCTTGGCTACTACTGTAGCACAAGAACTGCACCTTGCAAGGGCTTGGGGCTTTGCTCTTATGTTGCACCCCTAGTGGGGTCGAGGCTTTGAGCAGCGGGATGTGGGAAAGGGCCTATCACCATCGGTAGCGCGTGTAGGTAATCGGCATCGGGGGCAGGCGGAGGCAAGATGCTGAGCATCAGGTAGCGGCTCACAAAAGGGTTGACGCGTGTGAATGAAGCCTTGCGGACCCGTCAGCGCTACAAGCCACAATTTACTCAAGTCCTCAAATCCGCCCACGTTCCTCGATCGCTAAAATTGAACAATTGACCCCACGACCTCACAGAGCCAGGGAATACCTTCTCAATTTGAGCTAGCCAACAAGTCCATAAGCCTTGCTTGATTTATGCTCCGAATAAATGCAATATAACCTATTCCAGGCAGAGCTTCACACACAAAACACACACACAGAGACACACACACACACAATGAAAACATAAACTATTCTGTTTGCCCTTGATTGCTTCATTGTTGTTGCCTTGCCTCTTCTTCTCTCTATCAGCATGTTTTAATGATATTGTGGAATGATGGGGGTATTGAGCTACAAAATCAGCCTTGTGTTGTGTATATGGCATGTGGGGTCTTCTTGGCATTTGCACAGCATGCTCTTCGACTATCTTGAGAGACCTGCCCTTTTGTACTTCAGTTAGAAGTACCACCTTGGGAAATTGACCGTGCATGACACATTTATTGTATGATATTATGACTACATTTTATTTTTTATGAAACAATCTCTTTTGCCATCTGTGAAGAGCATTGTCTACCGTTTTACTACATGTTTGGTGTACTGGCTAAGAACAAGATGGTTTGTATGACTATGCGCCACACCCCTTTATGTTTGGCTTTGATCTTTGCCAGTGTGGTCAGTGATTGTTGGACGAACATCAATTTCTCAAGAAGAATGGATGTATTTGGTCCAAGGTTTTGGGTTCAACCCGGTGCGGGTGTAACCAGAATGACGTATCATACATATGTAGTAACTTGCCCATGCTCTTGTAGATGGTTACATATACACATCATGTTGTAGAGGTAGGGTGGATCGTTAAGACTAGCATTCATGGTGCTAACATGCCAATGACGAAGTTAATTACATAATAGAGATTGAGTACAACGTAGGTGCAAAACTAGATTGATTGATTTAACCTGAAAGTGTGTACAAAGGGTTCATTATTTAGAGCTGGCTTAGACATCTCATCTGGAATCACTGATGACAGCATACAAAGTCTCCAAATCAGTCCATGCAAGTTGCAAACTCGTGGGTGACCTCTCAGGCCACTTTTAAGAGTCCATTAACTAACTCTAGGTCAGTCCACACCCTCTAGTAATGACCCCCATGGGTACCCACACCCTTGAGTACCTTTTCCACATGCTACCACATGGTTTTGTGCCACATATGCATTCCAGTAGGATAGAAGAGATACATACCAACATAGGACGGAGTTTATATACTTGTATGGAGTCGCTCCAAGGCCCAATGGGAGAGCAAAAGAGAGATCTCCTTTCAAGGTAGGATAATTAGCATCACTTTTCTATTTTGCATTAGTGTTACTTAGCTTTCATTTTCATTCAATAAAGCTCTTGAGCAAACTACAGCATCGACCAAGGCAGCAACAGCACCAAGATGGTGCGGGTAGCAAAGTCAGAAGACGAAGAAGTAGGAGTGGAGGAGGACAAACAATGAAGTCGTGGCAATGAAAGTTTTTTGCAGACTCTTGGACTAGAGCGACACACTCCTGGACCGGAGTTGTGCTCTTGGGTTGGAGTGTTTATTATCAATTGTTTCTTGGATTGGAGATGGTCCTCTTGATTGGGGATGATGGTTAGCTTAGTTCGGCGTAGCTTTTTTCTTTTGTCATAGTCCAGACTCCAAACCCCAAGGGGAAGGTTGTTGAGAATTGTGGGCTTCCATGATGATGGATGTGTAGATATACATTGCTTTGTAATATACCATGAGTACAAAACTTAACTTTAGAATTACAACGTTTTAATGAGACAGATTGTGTTTAAAACTTTGCTTGCCACTTTTGAATCTTTGAAAAAATTGCTTTAAATCCCTCTTCGAGCCGAAGCTTTTGCTAGGCAATTCCTTCTTTGAGACCTTTTTATTGAAGCTCGAGGATGCCTTTGAGTACTTGAATTTGAAAACCTTGGTCTTTTATGTAATCGGGGCTCTTGGGATTGCTTTGAAAACTTCTGAGTCTTTTGAATGCTCGAGCAAACCTTGGCTACTGCTGCAGTGCAAGAACTGCACCTTGCAATGGCTTGGGGCTTTGCTCTTATGTTGCACCCCTAGTGGGGTTGAGGCTTTGAGCAGCGGGACGTGGGCAAGGGGCCTATCACCATCGGTAGCACGTGTAGGTAATCGGCAACGCGGGCAGGCGGGGCAAGATGCTGGGCACCGGGTAGCAACTCACAAAAGGGTTGACGCGTGTGAATGAAGCCTTGCGGACTCGTCAGCGCTACAAGCCACAATTTACTCAAGTCCTCAAATCCGCCCACGTTCCTCGATTGCTAAAATTGGACAATCCACCCCACGACCTCGCAGAGCCAGGGAGTACCTTCTCAATTTGAGCTAGCCAACAAGTCCATAAGCCTTGCTTGATTTATGCTCCGAATAAATGCAATATAATTTATTCCAGGCAGAGCTTCACACCTATTTTTAGAAATAAAATTAAGTGGGATTGGTGTCGGATTAAGGGGCTTAGGGCTCGTCATAGAGAGCTTGGAGAGAACTACCTCCACACACAGATAATGCAAGCAAGAGGTTTACGAGGATGAAGCAATTGAAGAGCTAAAAGTTAAGAAATCAATAAAGAATCCAAATTAATGCAAGTGTTGGCACACACTAAAATTCAAGTGCAAGTAATCCTAATTAAATGTGATCATGCACTAATCATGCCGAATCCGTCAAGAAGGGTAGTGGCTCTATGGAATGGTCAAGATTGTGCCCAAACTTGACGGATTAGACCACAATTAAAGTGCTAATCAGAGATGTGCAATTAGGGAGATTAATTAGAGAATGCTAATCTCACCAAGGCTCTGATACCACTTGTAGAGTTAGGGTGGATCGTTAAGCCTGGCATTCATGGTGTTAACATGCCAATGGCAAAGTTAATTACACAATAGAGATAGAGTAGAATGCAGGTGCAAAATTAGAATAATTGATTTAACCTGAAAGTGTGTATTAAAGGCTCATTATATAGAGTTGGCTTAGGCATCTCATCAGGCATCATTGATGACATCATACAAAGGCTCCAAAACAGCCCGTGCAAGTTGCAAACTCGTAGGTGACCTTTCAGGCCACTTTAGGAGTCCATTAACTAACTCTAGATGAGTCCTTCTAGTAATGACCGCCATGGGTACCCACACCCTTGAGTTCCTTTTCCACATGTTGCCACATGGTTCATATGCATCCCGGTAGGATAGAGGAGATACACACCAACATAAGGCAAAGCCCACAATTCCCAACTTTTGGTGAGCCCCACTAAATGTTGTTTGTTTCGCAAATTTGATGGGAAAAACTGGCCAAAAGGGGTCCTCTCTTGATACAGGCACAAATAGAAGCTACATTTTCGCTCAGCAAAGTAGTCCGTTTTGCACATCACTCGGAGCTGTCCTTCTATCCCACAGCTTTGTAAATCAACAAGTCGATGTTGAGAGCACTAGAAGTGGGAGAAATGTAACGCATTCCAAACAATGGTTGCCCATCGTGTTATATCACATAAATTATGACATGACAACGGATAAACTCATCATTCGCCAACCTAGCTTTTTTTAACATTATGTTGACATTCTGTTGTTGAATAGCAATCATGTTTTGAATTATCTCCACGTGCTCACGCTTTCATGCTTGTCAACATGTTATCTATGCGAAAAGGGGTTGAAATGTCTCTCTCTCCCTCTCCTGAAAGCAATCATGAGCCTCTCACTCGGAATTTTTTTGAGAATCACAAATAATTAGCCATGCCTGCTTGATTATGCACTCTCATTGCTTCTGTTTTGTTTGCATATTCCTGCATTAGCATACATGCAACACATGCACAAATAAGCTCTAGTATCTTTTGTGTCCACAAGCACTGAATGATCAACTGCATGGGTTCCAACCTTCACACATTTCGCTATCTTTCAAGGGCAGCTAGTAGGGTAAAATCCATCCTTTTATCTAGTACATAAATTTATTTCTACTTTAGAATGTTTGTTGTACAATGCTATGATGTTTTAAAGGTCATTTCCAACTTCTATTAAGTTAAACAAACACTTGGTTTAGTTTTGAAAAAAAAATTCTTTTTTTGTTAGTTTGCTTCTTTTATTTAGTTGAGACGTTGAAAGATTCTTTTTTGTGATTCTCTTGTGTCATCTATACACTCTTTTACCCTTTACTACTCTCTCTCTCTCTCTCTCTCTCTCTCTGTGTGTGTGTGTGTGTGTGTGTGTGTGTGTGTGCACATATATTCTTGTAGTGTACACATATATTCCCCCTCTACTTAGGTCATTTTTTGAGTATGTTTTCATTTATATACATTCAGGGGTAGCTCTACTTGCTAGGTACCTCTAGATGCAGTCTGGATCATGGCATAAACTCCATCCTAGGTCGGGCATGAGAATTGATTTTCCGCGCACATCAAAAGTTTGATGATAGATTCTTTGATGACATGATAGTCTATTCGAATAATGAAGAGGAGCATAGGCAGCACTTGACCATTGTGTTTGAAGAGCTACGCAGTCATAGGTTGCTTGTCAATCCTAAGAAAAGTGAATTCTTCTTGGAAGAGATCCACTTTCTTGGCCACATAGTGATAAAGGATGGTGTCTGAATGAATCCTGTCAAGGTTGAAGCAATCGGGACATGGCCAGATTTGAAGAGTGTGCATGATGTTTGTAGCTTCTTTGGCCTATGTTCTTACTACATAAGGTTTATGAGGAACTTTGTCAAGATTGCTTCACCCCTACATGCTTTGCAAAAGAAAGAGATCACTTTCAAGTGGACACAAAAAGAGATTTCAACTTTTAATCTCTTAAAAGGAAAAAATGACTTCGGATCCAATAATTGTCTTACGAGATCTTAGGAAGTCATTTGTGGTCCAATGTGATGCGTGTGGCAATAGTATAGGGGCAGTGTTAATGCAAGATGATTAGGTAGTAGCTTACGAGAGCAGAATCTTGCAAGGGCCAAAAAGACTATGCAAATCTATGAGAAAGAGTTATTTGCTGTGATTCTTGCGCTTTCGAGTTGGAAACACTACCTGTTGGTGCCGATTTTGTTGTACAGACAGATCATTAGACCTTGCAATACTTCTTAACACAGTCAATGTTATCTGAAAAGCATATGCGATGGGCAAACATTCTCTCTATGTTCCACTTTCAAATTCTGCATGTTGTGGTTGATGCATTATCAAGAAAGCTATAAATTTCAATTGTGTCAATTCCTCATCATCATGAGCTTGATGATATGAAGGAACAATATGCTACTGATGAAGATTTTGTAAAGATCTTTGAACAGTTGCAAGATGGGCAACGTCATGAGCAAAACCTCCTCAAGGATGGTTTTATGATGATGCATCGCAGACTATGTGTCACTAGGCAATTGCGACATAAAGTTATGGTAGAAAGCCATGTCCCACTGTATGCAGGGCATCGTGATATAGATGCGACAATGAAAGCGGTCCTGATATTCGTTTATTGGCCTACTATGTGGATGCCTTTGTGCGAGCATGCATGATTTGCCAAAAGGTCAAGTTTGACATGCAAAAGGCAACAAGGTTGTTACAACCACTGCCTATTCCAACAGATAAGCCATGGGAAAGTATTCTTGTGGATTTTATCTTTAACCTTCCAAGAACGCCAACATGGAATGATGGTATATGGACCATTAGTTGCAAGTTCAACAAGCAGACCCATTTTATTCTTGTCAGGAAGAAGATAAAATTTGATCAGATGGCACAATTGTTTATGTACAATGTATTCAAGTACCATGGTATGCCACAGTCTATTGTCAATGATCATGATCCTTGTATGACGAGCCTTTTTTGGAGAGGCTTATTTGAAAACATGGGCACCACGCTCAAGTTTTCCTCCTCGTTTCATCCACAAACTGATGGACAGTCACAAGAGGCTAATTCTATTGTTTTAGATCTGTTGAAATGTTGTGTGTCAGATTATAAGGGCAAGTGGGAACAATATCTACCCATGCTTGAGGATGCGTACAACAATACGGTGCATTCGTCAACAGACAAGGCACCTTTTGAGATTGTTGAGGGTGGCAAAAAGGTTCCTCCCATTTTGCACACAAAGAACAAAATTTTCGAAGCAGATCGAAATGTTGAGAATATGGATGAAATGTACAAGAAAATCAAGCTTGCCTTGGAAGAGACTTAGGCAAAGCAGAAAAGGGCTACTGATCGTCATTAACGTGAATTGTTGTTTTCACCGGGTCATTGGGTACTCTTACTGTTTGAAAAGGCAAGGTTCAAGAAGATGAAGGGCAAGGAAATGTTATTTCTCAAACTCAGCATGCGTTACTATGGGCCTTTTCAAGTACTTAACAAGATCAATGATGTTGCTTATAGGCTGATATTGTTCGATACCTGGAAGACTTTCTCGTTCTTTGGATTCCTCCTCTCTTATGGGAGAGAGTCTTTTTTTGGGAGTCCCATCAAGAGACCTCCTAAGTCTCTCTCCTCTTGTAGAAGAAGGGAAATCCCATAAGCAAGAAGTTGTTGAGTAACTTCGGCTTGCAAAGCAGGATTGCCCATAGCTTGCTGCAACCTAATATTCATAATGTGTTTCACCTAAGTCTTCTAAGACCCTTCGTGGTAGATGTGTCAGATGAGGATCGACCAATGTTGAGGAACCTGATGAGACCTTGGTACTTGAGTAGTTTTGGCACATATGGAAAGAAAAGTTAAGGAAAAAGTTGCACGACGGTATTTGGTGAAGTTCAGGAACTATCCACCTATGGATGCAAATTGGATGGAAGAGTGTGAATTGCTAGAGTCATCGAATGTACTGTAGCTTTACCTTGAGGCCTTTGGTTTACAACCTATGTATACCCCAACTCAACGTGTTCGAAAGAGGGGTAATAATGGAGCTAGCACATCAAATGTACATACGGATTAAGTGCAACAAAAGTGTACACTGCTATACAAATGCTAAAGGTATAATGTTCACTTCTATTGTAGAGATAGAAATGACAAAAGTATAAAGGTTTCATTACGTCATTTGTATCTATGTTATATGATCGTTCTTGCGGATACATGTGATGATAAAAGGATGCTAATCACAGTAAATCATCAACGGCATGTATATCTGGCATGCAATGGAGGACGTTTGCGATTTCAAGAGGGGGGTATGTCACGCGGCTATGGCAACCACTAACCTTAGTGGTTTCTTTCTTTCCCTTGATTTTTATTTGATTTTTGGGACCCTCTTTTTGAAGTCACAAATGCCGCACATTGCGTGCCAGTGTGAAACGGCCGATGGTCGAGAGATTCACCCGCAACTATGAAGAGCAGGTCACCACGAGATGGTCGGGCCAGTCGGCACTGAAATCCGAGCAGTAAAAGAGTGTCTAGGCTCAGTTTGAAGTCATTTAGGCCCCACACAAGACTTACAAGTTGTGGATACTCGGAAATTAACTTAAAAGAGGCAAAGTGGACGCATGATGGCACCAGGTCGAATTTCCAAACTTGCATGAAGAGGGAGCGCCCAAATTGAGAGTAGAGGCTGATTTTCCACATAAGTGAACTCTAGTGTGTGAGGATTGCAGCTCTAATAGAAAGCTTACCTTCTCCCTTGTCTTTTGTAGCACGATGATTCCACTCTCTTATATCTCTCTCCCTTTGAATACACAAACGTGATGCCCCAGTCGAGGGCTTTTCATATGTATGTACAGTTGTGTGGATTCATACGCATTTGTCGAGGCAAGAGCCTTTTGCATAGGTACTATGTTAGCTAATTACTAATCCCCCGCATGCACATGTAAATTTGGAGAGATTTCTCGTGAGAAATCTCGTCTATAGCCCTACAGGTGCGAGAGTTAGAGCGCTTGCTGACCGACAAGCGAAATGGAGCCCGTAACAATGAATTACAGCATGCTGTGTATTTTTGCAAGTTTAGGGTTTGACCCTAATTGATCCCTAATGCTTCAGAAAGCTATGAGATCACTTTACATATGTTCCAATGCATTTTAAGGGTAAAAAACATAGAATTCAATGTGCTATATATTTTTGCCAGGTTGGGAAAGTGCCCGAATCCGCTTGGAAAGTCACCTTTTGCACTGGGATTTTGTTTGTGGAGCCTTCTACTGCGATTATGCTGTCGAAATCGGGCTAGAGTTGGTCATTTTCAGCTCTTAAAAATTTGCAGGTTTTCTCCCAAGTTTAATAAGAATAAAGAAATACCGAAAGGGGCGCCAATCTTTGGGGCCTACAGGGTGTCGCTGTCTACTTGGAAGCACTCGAGCTAACAAGCCATGCTTTGTTTGAAGTGTTAATTCAAGTCACAAGTTTATTCAGAAAGTTTCTCTGTGTCGTAAAGTTCAAGTAAAGTTTATCAAGTAAAGATTCGGGTGAAAGCTAAAGTCTACCACCATACGGGCCGGTTTCATTCCCTGTGCCGTGAAGCAGATCAATGATGCAGGTAATGTGCCCCGTGATCGCACCAATGCCATATTCCTTACTCATGCACTCAGAGAGTGTTTGAACCCTCTCTAATTGACATGCATGTCAGCAAGCAGAAAGGAGATTTAGGAATGTAATTTTATTGGGATTTTCTCCCTCTGTCAAAGCAGGAAAATGCACTTTGAGTCTCTCCGACTTGTGCATACCCAGCAATTAGAGCATTCAAAGTAACTGCATTTCTGGTTTGAAGCTTGTCAAGAACTTCTTGCCCTTTGGCTAGAAGGCAGCATTTGCCGTACATATCCACGAATATCGCTTTCCAGACCTTGTCTTGCAAGGTCTGCATGGACCTTGTCACTGTCACCAGTGCTGCCAGAAGCTTTCAAGATGCAAACATATGTGATTGCATTTGAAGAAATGCCCTGCCTTTGCATCTGCCGGAAACAATCTAGTGCCTTTTCACCAAAGCCATACTCAACATATCCACCAATAAGTGCACTCCATACAGCCGTGCTGCGAACAGAAATTTTGTCAACGAGCTCCTGGGCTTTTGACAAAAAGCCACACTTGGCATACATATCAACTAAGGAACTGCCAATATAACACTCTTGCTCCATGCTTTCCTGGCGATTTTAGAATGAAATTCTTGGCCCCCGTGTATGGCTCTTATTATTGCAGAAGCTTTCAAGACGCTGCAAACGTAACGGTGTAAGGCAGGACATTTTCCAGCTACATTTGTTCAAAGCGATCCAAAGCTTCCTGGCCACATTCATGTTCTGCATATCCTCCTATAAGAACATTCCAGGAAATCATGTCCTGAGTTGGAAGCAATTACTTCCTGCACTTTTGAAAGGAAATTACACCAGGCATACATATGAACAAGATGCTGCCAACATGAAGGTCATTCTCTAAGCCTCTTTTTGCAACATCACAATGAATTTCTTCACACTTATGCATGGATCCTGAGGCAGTACATGCTTTCAAAGCACAAGCATAAGTTAAAATATATAACAGAATACCCTCCATTTTCATTTGCTTGAGAAAGCTCAAGGCTACCTCATGAAGCCCATGTTCAGCATAACCTGCAATCAGTGCATTCCAGGAGACTGTCTCTATTTGGAAGATTGTCAAACACCTCTTTTGCATTTACAAGTATGCCACATTTAGCATACATGTCAATCAAGGTGTTCCCAACAAAGAGATTTTGTCCACACCCATGTCTGGCAACTTCAGCATGTATCTCTTTGCCCTTGTCTATGGCTCCCATACACTTTAATTGTACAAACAAACATTACTGCATTTGGAGTTACACCCAACATCTGCATTTGTTCAAAGCAATGAAGTGCTTTTTCAGCATGCCCATGTTCAACATAACCTGCAATAAGTGTGTTCCAGGACACTGAATTACGATCTGAAAGGTTTACAATAACCTCTGCAAGCAAGCCAATTTTGGCATACATGTGAAGTAACGCGCATCCAATGAAAATGTTTGTTTCCAGCAAACCTCTTTTTATGGTGTCAGCATGGATCTGGAGACCAATTTCCAAGTCCTTAGTGAGAGTGCAAGCCATGAATAGCGCCATAAAAGTAAGTTCACTAAGGAAATGAGACTCATCTTTTCTCACCGCCGCGTATGAGAAGATCGCCTCCTGGAACATCTTGTTCTTGACATAACCTATTATGAGAGAATTACATGGAGATTCATAACCAGATGCCGACTTATTGGGAATCCTCAGCCTCATGATTTTCTTTGGTCATGTACGGGTTGGCATCACTCTCTTTTGCAAATAGTGCAAGACGCGCATACATCCCTTTGCTGAGTATTGGCCCAAAACAACCCCTTTTCCCACATCCGCAATGGATGAAGAAGGCATCTGAAGGATCTTGCTCTCAATGTATTAATCTCTGATGGTGCCGTGATTCGCAAATCTGCATCCATGAAACAGTATGAACATGACCATAATCATCATCCTCACAAGAGAGGTTTCTGGGCAGGAATAATTTGAAGTTTGTCTATCCAACAAGTCGGGTGAGTGAAATAATGTGTGCGTAGCAGCTTCTGGGGGCAATGCAGAACTTCTGAAAGGACTTGCAGAAGAAGCGTAAGTGCAAAAGATCCTGTAAAGAAAGGGTTTCATTTCAACAGCAGAAACCATTCTGCTTCTTCCAGAAGAGCTGGTAGTGAGAGGATGGTAATTACAAGGCCTTGCTGCTGAAGAGAGGAAGTAGGCCAATCTCGCCATCGCTTGTTACGAAGCGATGATCGATATCCAAGTCTCTAGAACGATACAAGGTGATTGAGGATACTGGCTGTGGTCGGAGGTGACATCAACGTCGGATCAAGGCCTTGCTGTTGAAGAGAGGAAATAGGCCGCTCTCGCCATCGATCAAGGAGATGATCGATGATACGAGGTGATTGAGAGGGGGTACCCAGCTGGAGCAAATTAAAAAAATGGTGGAATTAGTTTGAAACGGAAAAGGGAATGGTGCACGGTGTGAGGAAAAAGGAAGGGTGTCGCACGCGTGGCTTGGCATGCCGTATCTCTCTCTCTCTCTCTCTCTCTCTCTCTCTTTGTCTCTGTGGAGCCTTGCAAGGTAGCTCGACAGAGCCCTATTTGTCTTCCTAGCATTGTGCTACAGGCCTCTCTCTCTCTCTCTCTCTTGTTGCCGTGCTGCAGAGGCGAGACTCCATAGGCACTGCAGAGTTTAGGCCTGGCAGAGTGTTTGCAATGCATCTAGTGTCGTTTAAGGTTGGGCTGCAAGAGAAAGTGCGCTCTGTAATGCTCCACCCCGCAGAGCAGCCGACATAATCACTGCGAACGGCATACCACAGAGGAAAAGTTTACTCTCATATTCCCCCTTTATTCCCCCTTTAGACTAAAAATTTTCCCTCATGGGAAGAATGACCGTTTTTTGACCCCACAAAAGGGAAAATTTTCCCAAGAGGTGATTTTTATCCCCACGTTGAAAAGAGTCTTTCCCTTAATTTTCCACTCTTTATTTGAGGGAAAGGAACTGGGAAATCCCTCTTTAACCCCAATTGGGAAAGCTTCCAAAGTTTCTTGTGTACAGCTAGCAAACCATCGCGGCCATTTCTGAGGGATTTAGGTTCTACAGAGGCAATTTTTGAGCTTTAGGCGAAGCCTCACCAAGAAAATCTTCTCAAGTAAATTTGGTTTTATTTAAAGAACACCCAGTAGTAGGTTCCCAATACTAGGGTGATATCAACTTCGAATCGGCGCTAGTTACGCAACGATCAAGGAGTCTCTAAAATGATACAAGGTAATCGAGGGATATCAACTTCAGATTGGGTCGGTAAAACCAAGGGTCGACTATATCAACGGTGCTGAACGCATCGACGTGGTAGCATGGATTGGCAAGCAAAAAATTTGGGTTGAGCGTTCACAGATTTGAACCCCCACCCAGCTCAACGCCTTATCCCTCTTGGAAAACATGTGCGGCGATTCAACGTCTTGGATCCTTCTTGTCCGTCATGGGCGCCCCTAGCCCTTGATCCCTTCACTTATACCCCATGTCACTTCTAGACAAGGGTGAACTAGGAGTAAACTACTTTTGTCAAGCCAAAGGTAAGACCGGGCAGCAAGCCAAGGGCTAGGATGAACATGCAGTACAGGGGGTCCCTATAATCGCTCTCGGTCGTCATCAAGATGCCAAGGGTAGGGGCATGACCCTGCATGGGTAGGACCCCTTATGAGAAGGCCTTTATAGCGGAGCAAGGCTGAGCAGAATTGTGGGGGAACGGCCACTTATGCAAGGGCAGCATAGCAAGTCAGAAGGCCTTTTTAGCGGAGGCTGAGCAGAATTGTGGGGGAACGGCCACTTATGCAAGGGCAGCATAGCAAGTCAACCCACACCAAATTGAGTGCAGAGGCCATCAGCGGGGTCGCGGGGCTGTGTGGGCCATCTCTCGACAATGAGGCGTGACGAATCGGGCTGCACCCTCCGAGATTTGTCTCTCTCTTCCTCTCCTGTATCGCTTGCGTCTCGCCATAGCCACGGTTGTGGTTTCTCTTTCACAAGTTACCTAGTAGAGTTATCGCCAATTACCCAATGCTATTCTGCGGACACCTAAATCCCATTTTGGGATTCTCACTCTTGTATCTTTTGGAACTCTATACACAATGCATCTTATAAATATTAGGAGCACGCAGTGCTAACCCTTGTATCATCATATTGACCATATTAATCATTCCAGAATACTATTGTCTAAACTTTAATGCTTTGAATTACTATTTGAATCCAATTGTTCATTCCAATTATCTATCATCTGAATATGTTATTCCTCTATTATCTAAAGTCTGTTTTGTATCTGAAGTTTGTCATTTGAAGTCCCTACTAGTGTGGCCGGCGGCCGAAGCCGCCTCTCTCTCTCTCTCTCTCTCTCTCTCTCTCTCTCTCTCTCTCTCTCTCTCTCTCTCTCTCTCTCTCTCTCTCTCTCACACACACACACACACACACACACACACACACACACACACACACAGGTGCACTTCATGACCAACTCTCCCTGAGATCCCCAACCTCAAAGCAGCCCCATTTCTTGAGGCTGAAGGAGAACCCATACACAATGGTAGGTGCACTCAGAAGCTGCCCTTTGGCTGGCTGCTTTTTCTTCTCAGTTGCTTCTACGTCCTTTTTCGGAACGCCTCTCAGCAACTCTGAGGGTGATTGTGCATTTCCTAATGGCCAATCATGATTCGCCTTTGCCAAGCTTACCAGACCTAACATTGCCCGCCCATCTGCACTTACCCTTCTTAAATGAAAGCATCCCTTAAAATCTCTTTCATAGAACCCCCAAGGGACCCCGAAAATGCATGAATCGGAAGGGCTCCTTCACAACATTATCATAGAAGAGTTTTCTGCTTTATCGAAGAGGTACTGCTAGGGCCTGCTGCATGCTCTTGGCTTGACAAACAGAGAACGAACTGAAGGGCACTTCGCCATCAAACTCTTTAGTTTTATACTTAGTGGTGCAGGAGCGGAAGCTCTCTCCATTGAAAAGCTCCAACATACTCACGGGGGGAGAGCGCAATAAGCACGACAGGAGTGACGGGCTATAGATAAAATATTGCCAATGTATGCAAGCCATTCCGGCCCAGTTCAGTGGACTCAACATATCAACAGCTTGCATCATTAAGGGGCCTCTAGCATTGCTTGGTGTGAAATGGAGCATCTTCGCCTTTGTTTCTAACCTTCCGTAGTGGTTGTGAGGCTTGGGACTGCCGGCTGGCTGATTGGGGGGGGGGGGGGGGGGGGGGGGGGAGAGAGAGAGAGATGGTATAGCTCATTCAGTACCTGAGCAAGTACTGTAGCATCCATATGCAGGATGAGAGCATCAATACAGGCATTATGGTGCTGGCAAGGCGTTGTGCGAAGAGCAAGTAGTGCCACGAACAGAGATGGTGACAGAACTTGCAAGAAAGGGAGGCATTGTTGAGTGCGAGAGCAGGAGGGGCAGGTCTTTTGAGGGCGCAAGTGATGTAGCCCAAGTGTGGGAGCTACAGGTAATGATCGCTATAACAGGTCGGATGCAGCAGAGAGGCCCCTGCCCAGTGCCAGCTACATGACGCAAAGGGCAAAGGGTAGTAATAGGTAGAGGGAGCAGGCACACCTCATGCAAGTGGCCAAGGCCGATCGACGCAATGCTCTATATCTCGTGCCAAATCCGTTGAAGTATCTCGCAACCCACTCACCCACCGGCACCCCGAGACATTTTGATGAGCAGCAAGATGTTAAAAATTATGCTCTAGAGCAGTGTTCGGGAAAAATCATTTTCCCAAACATACAAAATTCCTTTCCTTGAATTTTTCGAGAGGAAATTTGAGAAAATTAGGTCCATTTTTTGGGTTTTTACACTATTCTCTATTTTGGGGCCGAATTTCTCCTTTTCCCCTTGCCCTCAACCGGCATTTTTAAAATTGAAAATGGCACGATATTAAGAAAAGACACATTTTTTAGGAACTCTGCTCTTGCCTCTCTCTCTCTCTCTCTCTCTCTCTCTCTCTCTCTCTCTCTCTCTCTCTCTCTCTCTCTCTCTCTCTCTCTCTCTCTCTCTCTCTCTCTCTCTCTCTCAGACGTCTGAATAACAAAAAAATAAAATTTAAATATTCGACTCCTGGGCGCCAGAATTCCGTTGCCTGCTCTCGCTTTCTTGCAACTGCGCACTGGGCAGACATGAATCCTCTCCTTTCCTCCCCTCAAATCCTTATTCTGCGACCAAGGCGAGCGCGGAGATGCAGCTTGTCATGGCATACGGAAAGTCCCACGGTCTTCCCGTCATCACTACGCGCAGCAACAATGTCTACGGCCCTAATCAGTATCCTGAGAAGCTCATCTCCAAGTTCAGTACCCTTGCCATGAATGGGAAGCTTCCTCCCATAAGTACTGGGGATGGCTCCAATGCCAGAAGCTACTTGTATGTGGATGATGTCGCCATTAATGCATTTGACTTGATCTTGCATGCGCCAGCTGACCTGAGGCGACCCCTTCCATCTAAATCGATCTAAATCCCAATGGTTGATATTCGGAGAACTTATAAGTCTTGACCATTGAAATCTCTCGAGGAGGTCGGCATCCCTTGCTAGGGCATAGGAGATTAGCAGTAGGACATCGATGAAGAGGAAAGTGGCGCAGGGAAGGCGGTTGAGGGAGGATAGAGCGGTTACGCTTGAGGGTTGCAGAGAGTATTGAAGAAAGCGAATCTAGATGGGAGAGAGAGAGAGAGAGAGAGAGAGAGAGAGAGAGAGAGAGAGAGAGAGAGAGAGAGAGAGAGAGAGAGAGAGAGAGAGAGAGAGAGAGAGAGGTGCTTTTGCAGTCACGCGACAGGTTGATAGGATCAGTGGTTCAGGGAGCAAGTGTGGGTGCAGCGGGGTTGGGAAAGTTAAAGGGGAGGGGCAAGGTGTATGCATGGCAGAGAGCCCCCCAACGATGGGTGATCATGAGCAGCACAGAGAAGGTGGATTGGGTGACCGGGGCCGGAGGTTGACGGTACAACTCAATGAGCAGCGCTGCATCACCTGAAGCTTGGGTATATTGTTTGAGGGCGCATGCAAAGCAGTGAGCAAGTGTATAGAATATAGTAGGTTCCCGCATATCAAGGCCGAGCTTGAGCTTCACAGCCTCACAGGCTGCCCTTCAAGACCCGCAAATCAAGGCCGGAGCTGGAGCTTTGCAGGCTGCCCGTCAAAGATGCTTAGAGCTCACTGCCGTGAGGGCTCCGGACTGAGGAGACGTTCACATCGCCTTGAGGTGCCTCCCTCACCCTCATCATAGAGAGCAATGAGGAGTAGGAGCACGCATGGGTGGAGGTGCATGGAGGCCTAAGAGCAGGTGGTGGTTCACGTTCACCTTCAGGTGGTGGTTCATCTTCAAGCTAAAGAATAACGGGTCGAAGCTACTCTTGAGTTGCGGGGAGCCACATCCCTTCTGTGCACTTTGTTGTGCGGCCGCGCAGAGGTGCTGTTAGCCACGTGGATGCCTTCTTCCCCGCAAATCAAGACTTAATTTGAACCTCCACTCTTGCCTCCTTGCAACTCCAGGTGTGCACTGGCACGCTTGCTGGCTTTGCCACGATGGCCAAAGGGTGTGGGTTGTTAGCTATGCCAAAGGGAGGGAAAGAGCTCTGGCTGCACGCATTTGCAGCCACGTGGAGGCCACCCCTGCCTTTTTAATATAGATATAAGATATGTCATCTGGTCATCTGAGTCTGAATCCATCATCTAAACATCTAGAGTCTGAAGTCTGATCGGTGACTCTTGAGTCTTACTCAGTCCTCACTGATGTCTTACTCTAGAATAGCTATCAAAGCGATCCAACTCATTTCATTTTTAAGATGCCTAGCATCTAGAGTTCCAAAAGATACAAGAGTGAGAATCCCAAAATGGGATTAGTGGGTCTTATTTATAAGTGTCCACACTCAAGTCTAACTGGTCGCACACGCGTATCACTAGAAGCTAGTTCCCACCTTCTACATCCTCCTCCCGTTGCTTGAATTGTCATATACAAAATTTCAAATTTTGATCAGGCTTCATCACTTCGGCTTCGGCTTCCATTTATATGGAGCCTTCTTCACTTCAGCCTCTGAACAATTTGAGTTGGTGGTTATGTAGGTCGGACCACCAGTTAGGGAGTGATGGAGGTTGTGTTTTCCTTCTAGATGATTCGATATATGGATTCTTGGTCCAATTTCTCTCTTCCTTCTGTTAACATCTAGCTTATGACAAATAGAAGCACTTTGGATGATTCATTTGTGTACCTGATGAATTGGCTCACCTGGGATTTCCATTGGGTCATCATGCCTATGAAATTGATAAGGTCGTCTTTGAGCTTTGAGACTGTGTCCTTTTTAGTGTCAGTGAGTATTGACTTCCATGCTACCCATAAGGCGTTGCTCTGTTCATACCTTTCTCTAATCTGATCTACAACTTGAATATATCTCATTTTGTCTATTGGTTCATTTTAAATCGGATACAAAATTGGATAAAACCTTGGTAGCTCATCCTCCTTCATGGGTAGTACATGTAGCAAAACATGAGAATTTGACACAACCTCAATATAATTCATGTTCTTCTGTTGCATCATTTTTCAAAGGACTCTAGCCAAGTGGAACAAACTTTTTAGGTCTTGTTCCTCCTCTTGAATGGTCATTCTGGTGACCCTGCCTCTACTGCTAGATGGATTGCTTTTGAGCAGGGCAACTATTGTGTGCTCCAAGACTTGTCTGACAATCTGTAATTTTAGGAGTGTGCCTTCGATAAGCATAAGAGCACTTTAGCCACTGCTCCTATACTGCATATTGTTGATCTAGAAAAACCTTTTGTTTTGGAGATTGGTGTCAGCAATAAGGCTATTGGTGCAATACTACGTCAATACGGTAGACTACTTGCCTTTGAGAGTAAGAAACTAAATGGTGCTCAACAAAATAACTCTATGTATGAGCCTAAATTGTATGTTATTATTCATTCCCTGCGTAAATAGAGGCATTATTTATACGGTGCAAAGTTTGAAATTGTATTTGACCACGAGAGCATTAAGTGGATTAACAATCAAACTAATTTTAAGGATGGCAAGGCTAGATGGGTAGAGATCCTTCAAGAATGTGATTTCCCTTTACGGTACTGTAAAGGTCGGTACAATGTGGTAGTTGATGCTTTAAGCCGCATGCTAGAGATTATTGATCTTTCTTTCACAAAAAGTACGAATGAATTCTTGGCCTCTGTTTGAGGGAAATGCGGGCATGCTACATTATACAATATGTTATGGAGTCATGTAAAAATGAAGGATCCTTCTTACTCTAATGGGAGTGGATCTAGTAAACTTTGCCCACAATCCTACTTTCTCACAAGCACAACTGAAGCGATGGAAGAATTTCTCTATGGAAGTTGTCCCATAAGGGGAGAGTATGTGTATCCAGAGACTTAGACACTAGGTGCCAAGCTCTTTTTTAGTGTCACGATAGTCCAAGTATCGGTCATTGTGACATTCAGAAGACATATGCACTAGTATGAAGGCAATTTTAGTAGCCAGGTTTATAGAAGGACGTATATGAGTATTTGATACATTATCAAACATGTCAAGTGACAAAACCTTGAGCGTCTCAAGGTAGGTGGGCCTTTATAGCCATTAGAGATCCCAAACCAAAAAAGAAAACATTTTTGTGGATTTCATTGTCGTTCTACCTATGATAGTTCGTGGCCAAGACTCTATTTGGGTAGCACTAGACCGCTTGACCAAGTTACAAAGGCAATGGGCAAGGCTTCAAAATTAGCAAGGTTGTTTGTGGAAAATGTATATAAGTTATATGGCCTCCCATCTCATATCATTAGTGATAGAGATTGGAAATTTGATGGCCATTTCTAGAGAGTAGTACTCCGTAAGCTAGGGACTACTTTTAACTCGAGTACAAATGATCATCCTCAGATGGATAAACAAATTGAGTGAGTTAATCGGGTCTTAAAAGATGTGCTATGAGCGTATGTTAGTGAAAAGCAGATAGATTGGGAAGACTATCTGTCGATTTTGGAATTTACTTACAATAGTGCAAAGCATGTTACCACTTGTTTTAGCCCATTTATGCTAATGTATGGTTATCAACCTCAGTCTCCTTTGAACGTCGAATTAGCCAATGAACCTATACATTTGGCTAAAGATTTCTTGAAGGAATATTTTGATATGCTAAAGATTGCTAAAAGCAATGTTAAACAAGCTCACCATTGCTATAAGAAGTTTGCAAATGAGAAATGCCTCCAAGTCTCCTTCACAGAGGGAGAATGGATCTTTCTCAAGGTTCCAAAGCATTTAGATAGTTTAAAAGCTTGGCCCACACCTAAACTTTCGCCTAAGTAGTGTGGTCTATTTTAGATTCTTAAGAACATTGGTGAACGTGCTTATAAACTCGACCTACTAGCACATTCCAAAGTTCACCCTCTTGTCTTTCATATCAATCGTCTACAGAAACAGTTAGAGCAAGCAAATAATGTCATTTATTTAGACATTTTAGGTCACATAATTGAAACACCCTCTCAACCTCCTGAGCCAAAAAAGATTCTAAATCACCATAAGTTACCAGTACGTAATCATGTTTGTCAGCAAGTCCTCGTCAAGTGGAAAGACTCAGGAGGGTGCCTCTTGGGAAAACGTTAGTGTGCTTAAGGAGTTTCCTACTTTTTTTTTTCAACGTTTTCGGAGACGAAAATTCTTTTCCAAGGGGAGAATAATGTCATGACAAGGGTAGGACAAGGGGGACACGGCCCTAGGTTGAGCAGTTCAGGGGTTCCCTAAAAGTAGGTTAGAGATCTATAAAAGGGATACCATTGGATGAAGGATGTAGGCTCAGTCAAGGGTAGGACAAGGGGGACACGGCCCCAGGTTGAGCAGTTCAGGGGTTCCCTAAAAGTAGGTTAGAGATCTATAAAAGGGATACCGTTGGATGAAGGATGTAGGCTCAGTCCCGTGCCCTCTAACCTTGTTTCATGCCGTTTGAGAATGCAAAATAGGTCATCCAAATTGAAAAGAAGGTAGAGATCTGAAGATTGATAGAATTAACCAATAACAACTTTTGTTAGGATTTGAGGAGGGCAACTTGAATCTTATTATATATCAAATTTGGTGGCATTTTATGCGTGCCTGCTTTAAGGACCAGAAGGATTCTTTGACTTTCAAGTGAGCATTGAGAATGATTTTGTTACATAGCTCTTGGTGGAAGCTTACACGAAATCTTATGTGAGAAGATAGCGAACCAAGAAAACTCAAGTCACTTAGGATTATAAACCTCCTTTTGACACCGATGATATGAACCATTTTTTATATGGGAACCATGATATGAGCCATCCTTGGTGTAATGGGAATGGCCTATAAACTTTGAGAATAGCGGAATTAAGAGAATTAGAGTGAGCATTTTTGTGAGATTACTTTGAGAACATGGAGGGTGAACTTAAATGATGGAAGCAACATAAACATTGTATTTAATTAACTTGGCATGAACAATACTTTTGCAAGAGAGAGAGAGAGTATTAGAGAACATGACAATAGTCGAGGACCGTATTTACGTGGAGCCGGTCCCCCCTCCAAAAGGCGTTTGTATTATAGATTCTCCCATCAAGAGAGACTTGTTACAATACAATCTTTGTGTTCCTTGTGACCTTGGTGATGCTATGAAGATGGAAAGCTTCAAGCATCACGAGCATAACATAAACTTTTCAAAAAGCATTAAATATCCCAAGCTTCAGTTCCAAGGCCTCAAACACCTTCGAAGGTGGAGAGAGTTAGCGGGGAATGAGGGTAGGGAAGAGGAAGAAGAAACATTCCATACGAGAAAGAAAAAGTTCCTCACTTATCATCACTCTTCTTGCTTAGCATAGCATAATAGTATAGTAATGAAGATGAAGAAGATGACAAGCTTAAGCATTGAAGCATGGCTCTTGGTTGGATTTGCATTCCATAGCCAAGAGTGTTGGTGTAGGCTCTCCACTTCTCAACAAACTTGGAGAAGGAGATGGAGCTCTTGCACTTTGCATTCCACACAATGAGAGAATGTGTGTGTGGGAGAGTATACCCCCCTTTCATGCTTGGTCCATGTGTTTTCGTTTTCCTCTTTGAGAGAAAGAACTTAATTATTTATTTTATGTATCTAAATTCTCATTGGACCCCTTTAAAACCTATCCAATAGCATTTAAGCACATAATGAGAGCCACATGTGGAAGATCATTTGAACATGTGTCTTTTATGCTTATTAAGTCATTTGGTTGAATTGAATACCTCAAGGACTTAGTCAATCAAGCAAGCATGTGTCTTTTATGCTTCTTAATTTATTTGTTTTGAATTGAATACTTCACGTCTTAGTCAATCAAGCATGGACGTTCATGCCTTTTGAGAATTTATCATTTCAAAAACCTTAGTCATTTAAGCATAAAAATCACCTCAAAGCTTTGGGCAAGGTTCTCACAACCACTTTAAGCATCTTAGCACTTCATGCTTGGGTAGGATTCCCACCTCGAGGTTAGCCCTAGCTTGCGTAAGGTCAAAGGACTTTTTAACACTAACTTTTGGAGGTCTTTAATAAAGCTAACCCTAAGGTCTTTTAGGCTTCATTAGATGCATGTTGCTTTTTGATAGACTACCTCCGTTTGGACCCCTTTTGAGATGTAACCATCTCTCTTCTTGGTCCCTTGCTGAGGTAAATCTAGAAGCACTTATTGCACATTGCTCTTTGGTAGACCGTCTCCTGTTGGACCCCTATTGAGATGCAACCATTTCTCCTTTTGGTCTCCTGTTGAGATAGGTTTAGAAGCACATATATATATCCTAACTCTTTTCCTCTTTTATCTTCCCATATTAAGTGATCAATTTAATATGAGAAAATCATTTGATAAAGTTAGATATTATATTTTATGACACTTGGGACATGGCAACCTATGAGCCATTGTGAGACCTATAAGCTATTTTTACAATTATCATATTCTAAACCCCAAGAAAAGATCGATGAGAAAAGACTTAAGGCTATTAACTTACCCTTAGTATTAAAAAAAAGAGATGAGATGATATGAATGACATTACTTGAGATTAGATGGCTATTTGGTGCATGCACTTTCATGACTTTTGGACCAGACATATTGCTACTTAGAAAATCCATTTATTAAAAGATACCCCACGAATATTCTCTCTTCTTCCCCCGAGAGAGAGAGAGAGAGAGAGAGAGAGAGAGAGAGAGAATGTAATAATGTAATATTAACGTCTTCAAAAGGCCAAAATGACCTATGAGACCAAAAGGTTACATGTGAGAGAGAGAGAGAGAGCCACATGTCATTCTCCCTCTTTTTCCCTCACTGCCATCTGCCAGCCAGCTGCGACCACCATTCGACTCTTCTTTAGATTTTTTAGGAGCATCTAGTTTGCATTCCACTCAATTGTTCTTTTTCCGAAATCGTCCAGACATACTAAAGCCCCTAAGTCAAGCCCATTTGGACAAAAGTTTAATTCCTTCTAATACTATGAAAAAAATATGCTGCTAAGGCCCCACACCTTGTTTCACAACGCAAACCTTTGTGAAACGGGGGAGGGCGTACATGTGGACGGCCATGATTAAATGCTAGTGTAGGAAGGGCTACCCTCGTTACTAATTGACACCTCCCTAGGGAGGTGGGATCAATGACCTACATTAGGCGTCGCGAGGCGGATGCAATCCAGGCCGTCCAATCGCCGTTTGAACTAGATGTGAACTAAGAGTGAACTCCGGAGTTTTGTGCACCACACCGAATTTGGTGTGAACTCGATGTGAACTTGGAAGGGTGTTCACACCACTCCAAATTTTGTGTGAACTCAATGTGAACTCGGTGTGAACTTGGCTCCGATGCCGTGATCTCCAAACTTACCACACATACCCTTAAATGGATGTGCGATAGCTTAGCAGTTAAAATCAACTCCCAAGAGGAGAGGGTCGCTGGTTCAAACCCCGGAATCCAAAAAGTGGAAATCTTTTCCATTCCCTAGGCAAACCAACGGTCACAATCAATCGAGCGCTGGCGACACCGAAGGATCGTGTGGGGCTCAGAGACGTCTCTGTAACTAGGCTACCCCAAAAGGGTGACCTTATGGTTTTCTTTACTCGGCCACACCACCTGCCTCTTTCCCTGCAGGTAACCCTCGCTTCTCCTCTCGCCACCTTTTCGCTCTTGAACTGCTATCTTCGCTTAGGTTTTCTGTTTTTGTTTTCTCGTAAATGCCTGCGATCGTCAATTCAAGAGTGTTTTTGTTTAGCATTCCTGCTGTTTTTTATTTAGGGTTTCTTAGGTGCACTCCATGATGCAGAATCGCTTGTGAATTCATGTTGCTATAACAAATCATCTTTTTTGGGTTTTTTAAAGCTGCTTTTGTTTAGGAGTATAGTTGTGGTTTTTCTATGTTGCGAACATTTGCGAAGTATGTTTTGTAGGTTTAACTATTTTTAGGGTCAAATGTACTGATGGTATAAATGACTCAGAACTTGCTTGTTAAGGTCTATGCACCAAGCTATAGCTATTGAATCTATGCTTTTGTACGGAGCCTGCATGTGTCATTGATTTGTTTATTTAGTCTCCATCTGCCATAGTATAAAGTGCCAATTCACAAGTCTGAGCAAATCTGTGGATGCAGACTTGGTGTTTGTGTGGAGTTCTTTCCAGGCAGAGCACTTAAAGTATATTTTCTTGTTGTTGCAGGTATCCATTTTCTATTGTAAACCGATGTGTGTTAATCTATGCCATCGTCAGCGTTTCCGCTGTAGCAGCCATGGCGGAACAAAGGTTAAGATAGTTCAGGTGTTTTGGCTCTTAACAGAATTTCTTCTGTCAGAATTGACCCTTATTTTATAGCTCTTGAGGATCGGCACCAGAATTTAACATCTTTGGTTATTGCATTTGGCATTGCTGCCAATGGGAGTGTGGATGTAGACTTGGTGTTTCTGTGGAGTTCTTTCCAGGCAGAGCACTTAAAGGATATTTACTTGTTGTTGCAGGTATCCATATTTTAGTGTAAACCGATACGTGTGAATCTATGCCATCGTCGGAGTTTCTGTGAATTGTAGCAGGCATGGCAGAGCAAAGGTTAAGATAGTTGAGGTGTTTTGGCTCTAACAGAATTTCTTCTGTCAGAATCGACCCTTATTTTATACCTTTTGAGGATTGGCACCAGAATTTAACATCTTTGGTTATTGCATTTGGCATTGCTGCCAATGGGAGGTTTGAGCACTTTGCTACTCTAGCTAGCATTGTGTACATGACATTGTACACCAAAAGTTGGTGCTTCGTTGATAAAACTGCAGGCAGTTTTTTTCTCAAGATCTGACCTTATCACAATAGTGCAAAACTTTTGCATTAAAAGGGTGGAAGTTTATCCTCTAGAATTGTTAGCCAGCAGAATTCAAGCTTTGTGTTGTATCAAAATGGTGGAGAATGTAATGCACGATTTTTTAGTGGGCAACGCCCCTAATGCTATTTATCACTGCAATGGCGGTAATAAGAAGACCTACACAGAGGCGCCTGTGATATATAATCGCATTGGCTGCAGCAATGGTAAAGCGTCTGCAGGTTTGAAGAGGGTTCACTTGGAAGGCTGTTACACAGATCTGTCCGATGATTGTGTGCTATCATTAGTTGCTAAACACGCCAACTGTAACTCTATTTCCATCTGTTTCATGTGCGTCGAGGATGGTGTCTGACCTTCTTGTTGGCGCCAAAAACAGGCAGATTGATGGTGGATGGCGGGCGCTTGATAAACTTTTCCTTTATTGTGCTGGCTGCTATGAATCGGCTTTTCCTCCAACTACCAAATGCAGGCAGTTGCTGGTCATTTTGTGCGTAAGACCAGATTTTCGAGCACATCAGGTCGTTTTTCTCTGATACCAGAGCGTCGAAGAGATATTCTGTATGTGTCTGATCCATGTGAACATGCTAATAGTCCTAAGGACGTCGGTTTGTTCCGAGGAGTATTCAGAAGCTTTGACAAATCTGAAACCAAGAAGCTTCTCACTCTAAAGAGAGTGCCGATAAGCAAGGGGTATGGAACATGAAGCATGCGCAGATGATTCCCAAGAGTGCAATCACAAGGCTGGTTGCTCACATTGAAAACATAGACTATTCTGTTTGCCTGAATGGCCATGTGAATGGCAGATGTGGGTTGCTACACCTCTCCGAATCAGATGAATCTGACGAGGATAAGTCATCATTTCACAATATCATAAAAACAAGATAGAGAGAAGAAGAGGCAAGGCAATAGCAATGAAGCAAACAAACAAAAAACAAAAGCGATACTATGTAGTTAGTGTGGTACATGGAAAGAACAAGGTAAAAATCAATAGCTCACAAAAGGGCAGAATCGACAAGTAAACCAATAAGAAAAACTGTACTGCTGGGGTATTAGGTACAGAATCAGCCTTGTGTTGTGTATATGGCATGTGGTGTCTTCTTGGCATTCACACAGCATGCTCTTCGACTATCTTGAGAGACCTTCCCTTATGTACTTAAGTTAGAAGTACCACCTTCAGGAACTGACCGCGCATGACACGTCTATTGTATGATATTATGACTCTGCATTCTGCTCTATATGAAACAATCTCTTTTGCCCTCTGTGAAGAGCATTGTCTACCGTTTTACTGCATGGATGGTGTACTGGCTGAGAACAAGATTGTTTGTATGACTATGCGTCGCACCCATTTTATGTTTGGCTTTGAGCTTGGCTAGTGTGGTCAGTGATTACCGGAAGAACATCAATTTCTCAAGAAGGGTGGATGTATTTGGCCCAAGGTTTTGGGTTCAACCCGGGTGCCGGTGTAACCAAAATGACGTATCATCATATACCTAATACATATGTAGTAACTTGCCCACGCTCTTGTAGATGGTTACATATACACATCATGTTGTAGGTTTGGGGTGGATCGTTAAGACTAGCATTCATGGTGTTAACATGCCAATTACAAAGTTAATTATACAATAGAGATAGAGTAGAACGTAGGTGCAAAACTAAATTGATTGATTTAACCTGAAAGTGTTCATATAAGGCTTATTATATATAGATGGCTTAGGTATCTCATCTTGCATCACTGATGACATCATACGAAGGCTCCAAATCAGCCCATGCAAGTTGAAAACTCGTGGTTGACTGTTTAGGCCACTTTAGGAGTCCATTAATTAACTCTTAAGTGAGTCCACACCCTCTAGTAACGACCCCCATAGGTACCCACACCTATGAGTACCTTTTCTACATCCTACGACATGGTTCTCACATATCCTTCCCAGTAGGATAGAGGAGATACACACAAGCATAGGACAAAGCCCACAATTCGCTATGACAATAGAAAATAGCTATGTCAATCAATGCTGACCATCATCCCCATTCCAGAGGACCATCTCCAATCCATGGGACCATCTCCAATCCAAGAGACAACTACTTGAGCCAACAGAAGTTACATGATTGAAGACCAATTGTATAGATGATTGATCAAATATCCTTGCAAATATTTGGTAGAATGTAGATAAATGGATTTGGGTCTTTAAGTAGATCAAGCCAAAAGCTAGTCCAAGAGTCCAACATAGCTCTAGTCCAAGAGCGCAAAAACTTTAATTGCCAAAACTTCATCGTTTGTCCTCCTCCACTCCTACTTCTTCATCTTCCGACTTTGCTACCCGCATCATCTCGGTGCTTTTGTTGCCATGGTCGATGCCGCAGCTTGCTCAAGAGCATTATTGAATGAAAATGAAAAGCTATGTAACTCTAATGCAAAATAGAAAATTGATGTTAATTCTCCTCCCCTTGAAGGTAGATCTCTCTTTTGCTCTCCCATTGTGCATTGGAGCGGTCTTAGCGCTTGGTTTTTATGCCAAGGTAAGTGTCTAAACTCCGTACGCTAGAGCAAACCTTGGCTACTGCTGCAGCGCAAGAAAGGCCCCTTGCAAGGGCTTGGGGCTTTGCTCTTATGCTTGTGTGAAGGCACCCCTAGTGGGGTTGAGGCTTTGAGCAACGGGACGTGGAACAGGGCCTATCACCGTCGGATACCGCGTGTAGGTAATAGGGCAGCGCTGGCTGCCCCTAGGTAATGCAAGGGCAGGATGTCGGGCACTAGGTAGCGGCTCACAAAAGGGTTGACGCGTGTGAACGAAGCCTGGCGGACCCGCCAACGCTACAAGCCACAATTTACTGAAGTCCTCAAATTACATACGTTCCTCGATTGCTAAAATTGGATAATCAACCCCACGACCTGGTAGAGGCAAGGAGTACCTTTCCAATTTGAGCTAGCCAACAAAGCCCACAAGCCCACAAGCCTTGCTTGATTTATGCTTCGAATAAATGCAATATAACCTATTCCAGGCAAAGCTTCACACACACACACACACACACACCTATTTTTAGAAATAAAATTAAGTGGGATTGGTGTGTTGGATTAAAGGGCTCAAGGGCTCGTCGAAGAGAGCTCAGAGAGAACTACCTCCGCACACGGATAATGCAAGCAAGAGGTTTAAGGGGATGAAGCAATTGAAGAGCTTTAAGTGTAAGAAATCAATAAAGAATACAAATTAATGCAAGTGCAAACATACACTAAAATCCTTCATGCCGAATCTGTCAAGAAGGGTAGGCGCTCTATGGAATGGTCATGATTATGCTCAAACTTGACTGATTAGACCACAATTAGAGTACTAATTAGAGATGTGCAATTAGGGAGATTAATTAAAGAATGCTTATCTCACCAAGGCTCTGATACCACTTGTAGAGTTAGGGTTGATCGTTAAGACTAGCATTCATGGTGTTAACATGCCAATGACAAAGTTAATTACACAATATAGATAGAGTAGAATGTAGGTGCAAATCTAAATTGATTGATTTGTTGGGATATAAAGCCCAATATGGTCACCCAGGTAAGTGGGCAGGCCGCCAGGTATGTACACATATTCTTTTGTAAAAACCTAATAAGAACTCACTATGCTCTACACATTACAGTAGAGCGAGTTCACCATATTGTCGTGCTCTTCTTCTCGTACTCTCTCTCGCGTCGCACTTCCGCTCGTACTCCTTCAACTGGTATCAGAGCTTAGATCGAGGCTCGGGGCAGCATTTGCAGGTAGCCAGAGTCACCTGCTCAGATTGGAGTGAGATTCGACAGGCGAAGACACGGCCCAAATTTCTGTGGGCTGGCCCGAAGGGCTCGGTGTTCTCAGAATTTCATTCTGAGATCATCTCGGCCACCGTTCGGCTACGACAAAGTTCTGTGCAGGCCATTTTCGACTACGTGGTCTTGGTGGGTGCAGATCTGACTCTGCAAATTTGGGGTTTTCGGCCTACGACTGCAGGTGCTGAGGATATCGGCACTCCCAGAGTGTTGATTTGTGGCTGTCTACACATCGAAGGACGGCTCACAGTTCTTGGAGGCGTCACATACGACACGGACGCATCTACACACAGACTGTAGGCGACATCAACTAGTTCATCAAGTAGCTTGTGTTTGCTGTTTGATATTCCAGATTTCATCCTGACATTGCAGGTACTTCCACATGGAATGTATTGTCAGAGATGATGTATGTCTGTTGAGGGTTTGCTGGCTGCGAGTCACGCAACAAACAACCGCCGCAACGATTACAACATACAGTGGGAAATTTGTGGATGTATGACTTTGTGGGAAGTTTATGTACTGTCAGATTTACTGCAGCCTTAGTTGAGGGTCGAGTGAGGTTTTATTGAGCTGCGGGATTCTCGAATGTTGAGATCCTTTCGGTGATACAGGTCTTGGAGCGATCCCTCGAGCACCCTTAGATAGGCAGCTAGGATGTATTGACTGTGAGTTAGACAGTTGGGATTGCATCTTTGCTTTACTGCCGTTGAGGCATTGTCGCAGTCTATGCTTACAGGACAGTGACAGGACAGTACAGGTGCAGGACAGGTTTTCCCACAGCTTATAGTGTTAGAGAGACAGTGGTTTTTTGAGCTGTTTTTTGGTCTGTTTTTTGAGTACACCAGAGCCATTTTACAAAAGAGACTCTACCGAAATTTATGCAGAATCTGAAGCTTCTTGGTTCATTTGACAGGTTGATATTGGTTCAGAGGTCAGTTTACAGGGGAAACTCTGCTGAATTTTTCCCAGGAAAGTAAACTACTGTGAAGCGTAGCTATGGCTGGATCACAAGACACTGCTCTTTACAATATCAAGAAACTGGATGGAACCAATTTCTCATTGTGGAAGAAGCAGATTTGGCACGTGTTGGTACAAAAGAAGCAAATAAAACCTATAAAGCTCAAGGGGATAAAACCAGAAGATATGGACGAAGATGAATGGAGCGAAATGGATGAATTGGCACTTTCTACCATTATATTGACTCTGGCAGAAAGCGTTTACTTCAATGTAGCAGACGAGATGTCTGCTTATCAAGCATGGTTAAAGCTGAGTGATCTTTATGAGAAGCAGAGTGCAGCTTCACATGTATACTGGCTTAAGAAGCTTGTTGACTTGAAGATGAAAGAAGGGACACCTATGTCCAATCATCTGAATGAATTCAACACCATCTACAGTCAGTTGTCAGCTCAAGGTGTCAAGTTTGATGAATCTGTTAGAGCTATGTTCCTGTTGATCACATTGCCGGAAAGTTGGGACACTTTTCGCATAGCTTTGAGTAATTCTGCACCTCCAGATGGTTTGAACATAGCAGGTGTAGAAGGAAGTTTGCTTACTGAAGAAACCAATAGAAAGACAATGGACAAAGGCAAAGGAACAGCCTTAGTTGTCAGGGGAGGACCAAAGAAAAGTATAAAGGTGGAAAGAGGAATCAGTCTCGTAGTAAGTCCCGTAGTGCTAAAGGCAAGAGTGACATAGAATGCTACCATTGTGGCAAGAAGGGTCACATGAAAAGAGACTGCAGAGAATGGAAAGCAGAAAAAGGCAAAGACAAAGCTGAAGACCATGGTGAGAAGAACAAGTCCTCAGTGAAGATTCAAGAAATAAATGTGACAAACACTGTTGCAGAGGATGACAGTCAAGTGTCAGGAGACATCTACTTCTTGAAGAATACAATGGACTCAGCTCTTCTTACAGCATCTGATGGAAATGCACTGAGTGACTGGATTATAGACTCAGGGGCATCACTTCATGTGTCTCCAAACAAGGAGTTGTTTACCTCTTATGTGACCACTAAAGATCATGCTCTGCTAGGCAATGGGCAGACATGTGAGATCTTAGGTGTTGGAGATGTTCAATTGAAGTTTCAGAATGGCTCTTCTTTCACGCTGAAGAATGTGAGACATGTTCCTGCAATTACAAAGAGCTTGATCACCACAGATTTACTTGATGATGCTGGCTACGTCACCACTTTTGGACAGAACATGTGGAAGATATCCAAGGGTTCTATGACAGTAGCACATGGAGTAAAGTCTGGAGGACTTTACATGATTTATGTATCAAATGTCTCTAAAAATGTAATCAATGTAACCGAGCAGCCGAATGTTTCTTTGTGGCATAGCCGGTTAGGACATATCTCCAAGAAGGGAATGGAAATCTTGTCTCGTTCTGGTTATTTGCCTGGCTTGTCATTTAATGATTTTGAATTCTGTGAACATTGTCTGTATGGTAAGCAAACACAGCAGCCACATAAGCATAGAAGCAGTAGAAGAGATACACAGTTGGCACTTGTTCATAGTGATTTGTGTGGACCTATGCCTAACCTATCTCTAGGGGGAGCTTCTTACTTTATGACATTTATAGATGATTACTCGAGGAAAGTATGGGTTTACTTTCTCAAGCACAAGGATGAAGCGTTTAGTGTTTTCAAAACGTTTGTGACGCTTGTGGAGAATCAGAGTGGCAAGAAGCTTAAATGCTTACGCACTGACAATGGTGGAGAGTATGTTTCAAAGGCCTCTCAGGACTTTTGTGGGTCAAAAGGTATAAAACGTGAACTTACTGCTCCTTACAATCCTCCTCAAAATGGTGTTGCTGAGAGGATGAATAGGACCATACAAGAGAAGGTCAGAAGTATGTTGTCTAATACACAGCTGTCAAATGGGTTTTGGACTGAAGCTGTATCAACAGCTGTTCATCTTATAAATAGATCTCCTAGCAAGGTTTTGCAGAAGGATTCAGTGCCAGAGATTGTATGGTCAGGCAGGGTGCCCTCATACAAGCATCTCAGAGTCTTTGGTTGTGAGGCATATACTCACGTTGCAAAGGAATTTAGGAACAAACTTGAGCCAAAGAGTAGAAAGTGCATCTTTCTAGGCTATGGTAATTCTGGTGAAATGGGGTACAGACTTTGGGATCCCGAATCCAGAAAGGTTATCCGCAGCAATGATGTTCACTTTAATGAAGCCAAATATCATTCTAAACCAGAGAGGGTTGAGGAGATTAGAAGAGTTGTCTTCCAAGAAGATGGACCTGCACGTGCAAGACAAAATTTCAGGGCTCAAGAGGAGCAAGGACAGGATAGAGTGGAACCATAGGTTGTGGCTGAGCCTGAGCCACCTATTGTGCGTAGATCTGGACGTATCACGCGACCTCCTGATAGGTTTGTTCCATCTATGAACTATGTCATGTTGACTGATTGCAATGAGCCTTCATGTTACAAGGAAGCAGTGCAAATGAAGGACTCCGGGAATTGGCAATTGGCCATGCAGTCAGAGATGACAGCTCTGCATGAAAACCAGACATGGAAGCTAGTTAAATTACCATAGGGCAAAAAGGCAAATGGGTTTACAGGTATAAGATCACCACTCATGATAGTCAGCCAAAGTACAAAGCAAGGCTTGTTGCCAAGGGCTTTAAGCAATAACAAGGCATTGACTTTGATGAAGTCTTCTCTACGGTGGTCAAGATGACTACATTGAGATTCTTTCTTGCATTGGTTGCCATATTAGATTTGGTGTTGCACCAAATGGATGTCAAGACAGTGTCTTGCATGGTGATTTAGATGTGGAAATTTACATGCAGTAGCCAGAAGGGTTTGTTGAGAAAGGCAAGGAAGATTGGGTATGCCAGTTGTTAAAGAGTCTTTATGGCTTAAAACAATCACCGAGGGCATGGTACCATGAATTCCACAAGTTTATGCTTTCTCAAGGCTACAAACGTAGTGAGTTCGATCACTGTCTATATACAAAGAAGGCTAAGGATGGTAGTTGGCTGATCCTTATTTTGTATGTGGATGACATGTTGATTGCTGGCAAGCACTTGGAAGAAATTTCAGGTTTGAAGTCAAAGATGGCAAAATCGTTTGACATGAAAGACATGGGTGAGGCAAGTTATATACTTGGTATACGCATTGAGAGAGACAAATCAAAGAAGTTGATTTGGTTATCTCAAACAGAGTATATTGACAAGGTTTTGCAACGTTTCAATATGAAGAAGGGAAAGGCATTGAGTGTTCCATTGCCACCATATGTGAAACTTAGCAAACAAGATTGTCCTGTGTTTGAGGAAGAACAGGCTGAAATGGATAAGATTCCATATACGTCTGCAGTGGGTAGTTTGATGTATGCAATGATTGCTACTCGCCCAGACATTGCATTTGCAGTGGGAGTAGTAAGTCGATACATGTTAAACCCAGGCAAGAAACATTGGGAGACAGTGAAAGGAATATTGAGATACTTGAAAGCTACAAAGAGTATGCGCATATGCTATAAGAGTCAGGAGCTAAGTGTAAAGGGTTTTACAGACTCAGATTATGCAGGTGACTTAGACAACCGAAGGTCTACGTCAGGGTATGTCTTTACATTGGCTAGTGGAGCAGTATCATGGCGTTCTAGATTACAAGATTGTGTTACTCAGTCTACTACAGAGGCTGAATATGTTGCAGCATCAAAGTCATGCAAAGAATCAATTTGGCTTAATCGACTAGTAACAGATTTGGGAATCACAGAAGAGATGCCTGTGTTATATTGTGATAGTCAAAGTGCTATACAATTGGCTCGCAATCCAGTTTATCACTCAAAGACAAAGCATGTGGATGTGAAGTATCATTTCATCAGGGAAATGCTCGAGGATAAGCAACTTTAGCTTGTCAAAGTTCACACCACAGAAAATCCTGCTGATCTACTTACAAAAGGACTTTCCTTAGAGAGCTTTGCGCATTTTCGCAAGCAGTTAGGTGTAGGGTAGTACATCACTTCTCTACATCTCTTGTATATTAGCTTGTATAGTAGCTTCTCTCACACTTAAAGTACCACATTGGACTCTAAGTGGGAGGTTGTTGGGGTATAAAGCCCAATGTGGTCACCCAGGTAAGTGGGCGGGCCGCTAGGTATGTACACATATTCTTTTGTAAAAACCTAGTAAGAACTCACTATGCTCTACACATTAGAGTAGAGCGAGTTCACCATATCGTTGTGCTCTTCTTCTCGCACTCTCTCTCGCGTCGCACTTCCGCTCGTACTCCTTCATGATTTAACCTGAAAGTGTGTACAAAGGGCTCATTGTATAGAGCTGGCTTAGACATCTCATCTGGCAGCACTGATGACATCATAGAAAGGCTCCAAATCAGCCCATGCAAGTTGCAAACTCGTGGGTGACCTATCAGGCCACTTTAGGAGTCCATTAACTAACTTTAGGTGAGTCCACACCCTCTCATGGGTACCCACACCCTTGAGTATCTTTTCCACATACTCCATATGGTTCTGTGCCACATATGCACCAACATAGGACAAAGCCCACAATTCCCAACAACCCTCTTCTTGGGGTTTGGACTATGACAATAGAAAATAGCTACGCCAATCCAAGCTGGCCATCATCCCCAATCCGGAGGACCATCTCCAATCCAGGAATCCACCTCTAATCCAAAAGACAACCAATGATAAACACTCCAATCCAGGAGCACAACTTGAGTCCAGGTGTCCAACACAGCTCTAGTCCTAGAGATTGCAAAAAACTTTCATTGCCACAGCTTTTTTGGCTATCCTACCCGCACCATCTCTGTGTTGTTGTTGCCATGGTTGATGCCGTAGCTTGCTCAAGAGCTTTGTTGAATGAAAATGAAAAACTAAGTAACACTATGCAAAATAGAAAATTGATGTTGATTCTCCTTCCCTTGAAGGTGGATCTCTCTTTTGCTCTCCCATTGTGCCTTGTAGCGGTCTTAGCGCTTGGTTTTTATGCCAAGGCCAGTGTCTAAACTCCGTACAGATGCACATGATGATATCCTTGATGATGGATGTATAGATATACATTGCTTTGTAATGTACCAATTTGGAAAAGGTACTCTACTAATTGCTCTAAAACACTAAGAGAACCTTGAGAAAACAAGGTGAAAGTTCACATTGTCATTCTAAAACATTTGAAATAATTGGGAAATCAAGTCATGTACCTATATATGGCTCCCATTGACAAACTAAAACCTAGAGAAGATTTCAACCGTTCACATGAAAAGAACAATGCAATGAGAGTAAGAAATAAGAAAAGTCTGAATGTATGCCTCACTCTTTGCTCCTGTAAGGCTTTTTGTGTATGGTTCACACTTGACTCATATGTGTATACTTGGTAAATGTATGCAAGTAACAAATGAATATTAAAAGCCAATGTTAACAAAAAACTGGCCTTGAGTGTTCTCAAAAGTTGCAGAATCTTGGTTAGATTCCAAGCTTGCCTTGAAGAAAACCAACAAATTTAAAGGAAAGTTGGTGTCATTTTCTCCTTGTTCAAAAAAATTGCTTTTGGTGAGCCCCATTAAATGCTCCCATTGACAAACTAAAACCTAGAGAAGATTTCAACCGTTCACATGAAAAGAACGATGCAATGAGAGTAAGAAATAAGAAAAGTCTGAATGTATGCCTCACTCTTTGCTCCTGTAAGGCTTTTTGTGTATGGTTCACACTTGACTCATATGTGTATACTTGGTAAATGTATGCTAGTAACAAATGAATATTAAAAGCCAATGTTAACAAAAAACTGGCCTTGAGTGTTCTCAAAAATTGCAGAATCTTGGTTAGATTCCAAGCTTGCCTTGAAGAAAACCAACAAATTTAAAGGAAATCCTTGTTTAAAAAAATTGCTTTTGGTGAGCCCCACCAAATGCTGTTTGTTTCGCAAATTTGATGGGAAAAATTGGCCAAAAGGAGTCC
The DNA here is from genome assembly GCF_014529385.1 of Adiantum capillus-veneris. Classification (NCBI taxonomy): domain Eukaryota; kingdom Viridiplantae; phylum Streptophyta; class Polypodiopsida; order Polypodiales; family Pteridaceae; genus Adiantum; species Adiantum capillus-veneris. The sequence goes on along the minus strand of NC_140952.1, from coordinate 47,593,796 downwards.
TTTCTTGATACAGGCACAAATAGAAGGTACATTTTCGCTCAACAAAGTTGTCCGTTTTGCACATCACTCGCAGCTGTCCTGCTGTCCCACAGCTTTGTAAATCAACAACTCGATGCTGAGAGCACTAGAAGCGGGAGAAATGTAACGCATTCCAAACAATGGTTGCCCATCGTGTCATATCATATAAATTATGACATGACAACTGATGAGCTCATCAACCGTCGCCAACCTAGCTTTTTTGGCCTGCCCCAAAGGGGGGAGGCCTTAGAGATGGTTTCCCTTTTTGCTAATGAAAAATGGGAAGTTATTTTGAAATAGATTAAATTGAAAAATTTAGTGTGAAAATTGACATCTTTTGAGATGATGAGGTCTTTTAAGGACCAGAGTACGTAGAAGTCATGATTCTCTCCCTCTCTCTCTCTCTCTCTCTCTCTCTCTTTTCTCTCTCTCTCTTTTCTATGATAACTCAAGTCTCGATTCTCGAGGCACACAGAGTGCTCTTCTCTCTCTCTCTCTCTCTCTCTCTCCCCCCCCCCCCCCCCCCCCCTCGAGGTCCTGCACGCAGTGCTGCAAATCCCATTTCTAATTACAAAAGAGCAGTGTGCCATTTTTGAGCTCTCTTCCTCACATGCGTATCAACGGTCATCACTGAGTGGTACTCTCTCTCTCTCTCTCTCTCGGTGGACTCTAGTGAGTCTGGTCTTTTTTTTTTGTCTTGATGGAGTTTCTACGTTCTCTAGTCTTAATGGTGGTGTCGCCATTGGCATGGATGCTCTGTCATTTCTTGTCAAAGGAGGAAATAAGCATAAGCTGGGTGCTAACTTTTGTGTCTTTTCATGCCACCGGGCTGCTGTTGCTGTCGCTAGGAGTCCTGGTGGGCGACTGCAAGTGCCATGCGGTGAAGATGGAGTTTGGCGATCAGCAAATACCTGATTGGGCATTGGTGATCCGCGAGAGTGCGACCACCCCTTCCTCCATATATATTGCAAGGTATGACTTACTTTTTGTTCTGCCAGTCGCCGTCCCACAGACCCAAAGCAATGCATTATTCTGAACATGCCTTGTGCTTATGCTTGCATGAGGAGGTGATGCCGCCCGAGAGCAATGTGGAGGCAGTGCCAATGCACAAGCTCTTCAAGCCTATGGAATTTCACGGCAACGGGTAATTGCTGCAAGGCGTGACGCCAGTAGTGGGCGCTCTCATGCAGCCATGTACAATCTGCTGGGCATGATATTGGTTGTAAGGGAGAACGTGCCAGAAGCGTCATTAAAGACAAGCGGCCAGGGGGTGCTGTTCCTTTGTTGCCACAACACATGCATAGACCGGCCTGTGTTTCTCTTTGTGCACCGGGCAAGCAAGTGTCAATTGTGATGTACAAGGCTCACAGTTCCAGGCTGACGCGCAACAGGGAGAAATATGTAGGCAATATAAAGCTGCTACTGGAGGTGGGGCATTTAGTGAGAGAGCCGAAGCTGGTGCTGCTATGATTGCTTGTAGAGAGGACAGACTAAACAGTGCCGGTGGCGGTGCTGCCCAAGATGAGCATGTTCCATGGAATCACAGTGCAGGGCTAGAAGGCCTTCGACCGTTTCTTTTTCTCATGAACCCATGCCCACACTATGAGATCTCCTTCTTGCGCATGCATCTGCCGCATGATGCATGTCGGTGGAAAGTCTACCTACGAGGTGGCCAACTACATTCAAAAGATGCTAGCTACCAAGCTGGGCTTCCAATGCCGTTGCATCTGCACCTTCACCCTCCGCGACAAGCGTATTCTCATTATCATTCAAGCTGGCCATGGCTTCCTCACGCAATGAATTATGAATGACTCTCTCGCAGGCCTCGTGATTTTATGACTTGTTTAACATTACGTTGACATTCCGTTCCTGAATAGCAATCATGTTTTGAATTATATCCACTTGCTCACGCTTTCATGCTTGTCAACATGTTATCCTTTGGCATGCGCAGAGGGGTTGAAACGTCTCTCTCCCCCTCTCCTGAAAGCAATCATGAGCCTCTCAAACTCGGAAAATTTTTGAGCATCACAAATGATTAGCCATGCCTGCTTGATTATGCATTCATTCCTTGTGTTTTTGTTTGCATATTCTTGCATTAGCATACATGCAACACATGCACAAATAAGTTGTAGTATCTTTCTTGTCCACAAGCACTGAATGATCGACGGCGTGGGTTCCAACCATCAAACATTTCGCCATCTTTCAGGGGCAGCTAGGAGGGTAAAAGCCATACTCTTAGATTTGGACTCATGGACATCTTTACAATCTCTGTCGCTTTACATAGCTTCCCTGTCACTAGGCTGTGACAACCACTAACCTTAGTTGTTGGTTTCTTTCCCTTGATTTTTATTTGATTTTTGGGACCCTTTTTTTCCAATCACAAATGATCGGACATTGTGTGGCCAATGTGAAACGGTCAACGACTGAGGGTTTCACCCGCAGTCGTGAAGGGCAAGTCGCCATGAGATGGTCGGGCTAGTCGTGTAAGGTGCAGCGGAATGAATGTTGTATTTTCTCAAGATTAGTGATCTTTATTGCTCAAGGTTCCTTTTAGTTCTTAGGGAAGGAGAGAGCCTTCCGTCTTATGAAGAGTGCTATGATCACGAACAAAGTGAGTGGATATTGTGCGTGCAAGTGAATGAAGGAGAGAGAAGAGATACGACTCCGAGAGGTTGTAAAACCCTCCTGTGAAGGCCCCACTCTCGTCGGCGAGAGCGGTCTACTTTGATTGCACAAAGGTGTACAATGCGTATGCAATGGACTGATGCAATGGGACTATGCCGATGACGACGACGACTTAGGCTGAAATCTGTGATCTTCTAGTGGCTGAATTTCGTGGACTGTTTCGGGGCTGAAGTCAACTGTTGTACTGCTGTCCTTATGGCTGAGAATGATGGCTTTGTCGGGGTTCCTGCTGAAGGCGAAAAACGCTGAAGATCTGCACTTTTGGCTGCGTTTTTAGGTCAATATCCTATGCTGAAAAACGCTGGACAGCAGGTCTATCAAATGCTGGAAAAACGCTGAAGTGTGCAGCAGTGATAGCGTTAGTAAATTGCTGCTCTTGGCTGAAAACTGTGAGTCAAAACGCTGATGTTGCTGATGTCAAAACGCTGATGTTGCTGAGGTCAAAAACGCTAATGATGGGGGCTATTGGTCGCGGGAAATACGCCAAGGAAGAGTGCTTGATGGCGAGGCTCTACTGTGGAAGGAAAACGCCAAGAGATGGGAGAGGATGGCCTAGGGTTGAAAACGCTAGGGGTGTTGAGAGGGGGGGTATTGCTGAGAAGTTGCTTGTTGAGCGGGAAGCTCCTGTTGCCTCTTCTGCTAGAAAGTGCTAACTTGGGTTTGCTTATATATTAACTTAGCAAAATTGCCCTACCTACTTTTGTTGGAAAGTCACTTAAAAATAATAAGTGAAAATAACCAAAAATAGGAAAATAGGCTAAATGCACTGGAAAATTCCCTTGACTGAATCTGATGGATCCTCAAGGGAATACTGATGATCATGCTGTGTGCAACCTGAGGATATGCATCTATGCTAAGTGACTGGGCATGCACGGTCTACGAATAGACTCACAAAAGTGCCAGATCACTGCTAATCTAAACTTGACTGGACCAACTGAACCCTGCTGTGGTGTAGCTTGTCCACGGACACATAGAGTTGGGATGTGTCACGTGACAAGTCGGCATTGAAATTCGGGCAATAAAACACGACACCTATAAGTTGATGGGTACTAGGAAATTAACTCAAAAGAGGCAAAGTGGACACATGCCGGTACCAAGTCGACTTTCTAGACTTTCATGAAGAGGGGGCGGGGTGCCCAAATTAAGAGAGGAGGCTGATTTTGCACATAAGTGAATTCCAGTGGGTGCAGGTGATCACAACATTAAACCTTGCCTTCTCCCTTATCTTATGTAGCATGATGATTCCGCTCTGGTGCATATCTCTCCCCCTTTGAATACCGAATCGTGATGTCATGCTCCATGGCTTTTCATTCGTATGTACAATTGTGTGGGTTCATGCGCATTTGCCGAGGCAAGAGCCTCTTGTATAGGTATTGGATTAGCTAAATACTAATCCTTCACGGTACAGGTGAATTCAACGAGATTTCTTGCAAGAAATCTCGTCCCATTCAAAGGGCAAGTAGCCCTACAGGTGCGGGAGCTCGAGGACTTGCTACGGATGCGATCGGCACACAAAACGGAGGTAGAAACAATAAATTATAGCTTGTTGTGTATTTTTTTAGGTTTAGGGTTTTGACCCTAATTGCTAGGGGATCACTGTACAAGTGTTCCGGTTCATTTTCGGGGCAGAAAACAAAGAATTCAGCGCGTCGCATATTATTGTCAGGCGTGGAAAAATGCTCAAATGAATCGGGAAAATCACTTTTTGCACGGGGATTTGTCTGTGAAGCCTCCTACTGTAGTTATGTTACCGAAATCGGGCTAGACTAGGTCATTGTCAACCCGGTAAAAGCGGGACAGCTCGTACGAATTTGCAGGTGCTCTCTCAAGTTTAATAAGAATAAAGAAGGGCGCTAGTCTTTGGGGCCTATAGGGTGTCGCTGTCTACTTGGAGGCACTCTAGCTACAAAGCCGTGCTTTTTTTGAAGTGTTAATTCTAGTCACAGGTTTATTTGTGAAGTTTCATTGTGTCAAAAAGTTCAAGTAAAGTTTATCAAGTAAAGATTCGGGTGAAAGCTAAAGTGTCTATCGCCTACGGGCCGGTTTCATGGTTCCATCGTCGGGATAGGATCACTGTTTTCTTAAAGAGTGAGCCTTGGTTGGTTTGCAGTGAAGACACAGAGCACAGAAACTGAAATTACACTATGGCTGACAAGGCGAATGACACCAGGAAAGAGGCTTCCTCTTCACAGGATAGACAGTTTACACGTGGAGAAAGTTCACGGCCACCCCTGTCTGTACCTTTTATTGATTTCATAGCTCCACCAGGTCAAGGGTTTATGACTGGCAATTAGAAGAGGATGCATTCAAGACAAACTTGGTTGTTGCTGTGAATGTGTTTTCTCAGTCGGTATAGAATCCTAGGTTTATGGAATTTCTACAAGCACCACCAGTGTCACAGCAAACAAGGCAACTTTCTCATTGTAAGGTGCAGCGGAATGAATGTTGAACTTTGCTCAAGATGAGTGCTCCAAACTGTGCTCAAGGTTCCTTTTACTTATGGAAGGGAGAGCCTTCCGTTCTTAATGAGAGAGTGCAATGGACACAAACAAGCGAATGGACACTGAGAATGGAAGTTCATGAGATTGAGAGACAGAGAAGAGAATACGACACCAGAGACGTTGTAAAACCCTCCTCCGAAGGCCCCACTCTCGTTGGCGAGAGTGGTCTACTATTGATTGCACAAACTGGTACAAAGTGGATGAATGAGAACTGATGCAAGTCTAGGGCTATGTCGATGTCGACGACGTGGATGACGAGACCGACTCGATGGCTGAAAACGGATGTGTTTGCTCTGCTGTCCAAAAACGCCAATGGGCTGAAATCCGCTGCTGCAAAAACGCAAGTGCTGGAGCATGTAAAACGCTGGTTTGCTGCAGAATTTCAGTGCCTTCGGCTGCCCTAAAAAACACTGATTTGCGGGCCTTTGAAGTCCTCCAAAAGCGCTGGTTTGGCTGGTCTTTAAACGCTGAATTGCTGATGCTATGGCGCTGCTGAAAACGCTAGGGAAAGGGGGCGATGAGGCTAATGCTGAAAAACGCTAGGGTGCTGGACTTATGGCGATGATGGCTTGCTGAAAAACACCATGTGCTGGTCTTGCTGAAAAACGCAAGGTGCTGGCCTTGCTTGGAGGAAAATCGCCACCAAGGGGGAAACGGTCTTGCTTGAGAGAGAGAGGGGGAACTTGCTGCCTTTGGCCTGTGTTTTCCTTGCTCTTCTGCCAAATAGTACTAGCCTAGGTTTGCTTATATATTATCTTACCCAATTTGCTCTACTCAGTTCCCAACAAAAGTCACTTAAAATAATAAGTGAAAAATGTCAAAAATAGGAAAAATAGGTTTAATGCACTGGAAAATGCTCCTGATGGATTCTGTTGGATTCCGATGGTAATGCTGATGATCATGTTGTGTGTAACCAGAGGATATGCATCTACTCTAAGTGCTTGGGCATGCACGGTATGCGAACAGACTCACAAAAGTGCCAGAACACTTCCTAAACTAGACTGACTGGATTGACTGAACGCTTGTCATGTTGTAGCTTGTCCACGAACACATAGAGTTGGATGTGTCACGTGACATCCCCTCCTTTTAAAAATGAGGTACTGGTACCAAGCTGCATGGCTTCCTTGTAGTCTGCCAACAACTCTGTATAATCCTTGAAAAACTCTTCGTTGACCCACACCGCTTCGGGGTTCCTCGATCCTTGAACTTCAAGAAGTATTGTCTCACTTGCTTCTTCAAACCAAGTCAAAACCGATGCAACAACACTTGCTCTGTCTCCATGACTTTAGCTTCATCGATGATCTCTGGTTCTTCTTCTCCAAAAATGTCCTTTGGAGGTGTTCCCTGAAACACTTTCAACCAAGAAACATGAAAAACGTTGTGCATTGACCATGAGTTAAGCAACTGCAATTTCATTGAAACCTCATTTATTTTTTTAATGATTGGAAATGGACCATACATACGAAAAGACAACTTTGGACACTTCTTTCCAACTTGCGTAAGACGTTGCTTCATGATTCTTAAATACACCCAATCTCCTTCCTTGATCGAAACCACCTAACGATGCTTATTAGCCTACCGTGAATAAGATTCCTGAGCCTTGCTTAGCCGAAGCTTCACACTCTCAGAAATCTCATCCAATGACTGAGTTTCAGCATTGGCATCAGTCATTTGATTGACCGAGCGAGTCAAAAGTGATTGGAATGGACGGCCAAAAGCTGTCTCATACGGAGTTCGACCAATGGCAGAAGAAAAAGAGTCGTTCAAAATAGCCTGAACCAATGGGAGATAGAGCTCCCACTAAGACTGCTGATCATGCACATATGATTTTAAAACATCAAAAGCCAATTGATTGTAAATCTCTGTCTGACCATCTGACTGTGGATGAAAAGCTAAAAAATTTAACTTAGTGCCAAAATTTTCAAAGAGTGCGTGCCAAAAATTGGACGTGAGCTTAACATCCCTATCTGAAACAATTCATTTTGGCAAACCACAGAGGGGGTACCAATGCTTAATGAACAACCGTGCTACATCTTGTGCAGTGACTGTGGCTTTACAAGGAATCAATATGCAAAACTTGTTGAAACGATCGACAATTATCAAACATCGAGTGTTCCTTGAATGCAAACTTGGTGGAAGGTTAGTCACAAAATCCATGGAAATATCTTGAAAAGGTCCATCGAGAATAGGCAACGGAAACAAGAGGCCTTGCTGCTTACCCCGAGGAGCTTTTACCTTTTGACATATAGTGCACTGTGTGACATAACGAAACACATCCTTTCGCATTTTAGGCCAATAAAAGAATCTTTCTATTTTTTCTAAAGTGGTGTTCATTCCCCTGTGCCCACCCGTGAGAGAATCATGTGCATCATGCAATATGGTTGGCCTGAGAGAGGGAAACACACATAAATGTTGATGAAAATACAACAAACTATCACGAATGAGATAGTTGCTTGGCCCTTGGGAAGCAAGAGCCTGCAATCAATGCTTACCAAACTCGGAATCCGCATATTGATTCTTCATGCTGTCGAAAGACACACCCTGAATAGAAAATGTGGATCTTGACTCAAGAGCCAAAATCTGTCCTTTGCGACTCAACGTATCTGCAAACAGGGTTAGCTTTTCTAGGCACATACTCAATCAAACCTCCAAATTGCTCAAAAAATTGTGACCACCGTACCTGGCGGTCACTCCAATGTGCACTAGGCATAGATTGGAGCCACTTAAGGGCTTGATGATCTGTGCGAACTGTAAACTCTCTACCATAAAGAAAATTCTTCCAATGCTTAAGAGAGTGAATGACAGACAAAAGTTCTTTATCATAAACTGAATAATTCTGTTCAGCACTATTGAGCTTCCGGCTAAGGAAAGCTACAGGACGACCATGCTGCTGAAGCACAGCGCCTATGGCGACATTGCTCGCTTCCGTCCATACCTCAAAGGGATCATCCCAAGAGGCAAGGATAAGACATGGTGCTTCTGTCTCACTGCAACCCTGAGAGCTGCGAAAGCCTCAATGGCTACTTCGAGCAAGTCTATGCGCTGACGGCGAGTCTTGACCCCTTTCAAAACATCAGTCATAGGTGCAGCAATGGGTGCAAAATTCTCTATGTGCGAACTATATGCTTGACATAAACCAAGAAAAGAACGCACATCATATGCAGTTTTGGGCAAATCCCAATTACGAACCTGTTCCATCTTCACGGAATCTAGCTTGACGCCTTCCGCAGAAATGATATAACCCAGATAAGTGACTTCAGTAAGAAAAAATTCAGACTTCTTAGCTGCAATGTACAAATGACACTTATTCAAACGGGTTAGTACCCTTTCGACATCCCTTTCATGTGTTTATCTTTTTGGATGATATTCTCATTTTTTCTGCATCGTGGGAACCTGTCAATCCAAAAGGCATAACAATATACTCCCATTGCCCTCGCTCGGTGCGAAAAGCGGTCTTGAAGATGTCGCCTTTGAATACCCGTACCTGATGGTATCCACTCTTGAGATCAACCTTGCTGGAAACCTTTGCCCCATTGAGCCTATCAAGGATATACTCAATGCGAGGCATCGGAAACTTGTTCTTGACGGTCATCTTGTTCAATGCCTTGTAATCAACACACAAACGAGACGAACTATCGTTCTTGCGAACAAACAAAATAGGGGCAGCACAAGGACTTACACTATGACGTATGAATCCTCTAGCCACCAACTCCGTGAGTTGTTGCTCTAACTCTTCCTCGTGTGTCTTGTTCAAACGATAGGGAGCCTTACCGACAGGCTATGCCCCCTCCATAAGCTCGATGCGATGGTCCTCCGGCCGCTCGGATGGAAGACGGGGTGGAAGATCATCCTGCAAAAAGAGATGTTTAAACTTGGTAAACAAATCTGAATACTTTGCCGGAGCCTGAATGCGCTAGGAAACTGGAGCAACACAAATGAATGCCTCTTGTGCTCCTCGTCGTAATTCACGCTTTACCTGTACATGAGAAATGAGAGGAAAAGAATGCAAACCCTCCTCAGCACGAATGATGAGGGGGGAGTTAGTTTTGGCGTTTAATGTGAGAGTGTTAGCCTCCCAATCAATGAGAGGGTTGTGCTCATGAAACCATCTAATGCCCAAAAGCATATCATATCCTGAAAGAGGAGACACAAGAAATTTCCTACGGAAAGCAGCTTGTTGAACTGTAAACATCACATCAAGGCACTCTTTCGTGATGAGAGAGTCCATACCAGTGGCGAAGCCAGAAACCTCGAGAGGAGATTTCTGACTAACCTCTAGGCGGGCTCTTTCAACAAGAGAGGCACTAATCAGATCATGCATACTGCCTGGATCAAACAATATGATAAAACGCTGACCCTTTAAAGTTTACATGACCATAACACTTCATGAGAGACTCATCAATATGTGTGCTAGAGACATGAGAAGATTCAGTTTGGTTCATTAAAGTGCTTGTGGTTGTTGTGGGTGCCTTTGGTTCTTTAGGTGGGGCTGTCTTACGACAAGCCTTCTTAATGTGACCCTTGACGTGACATTAATAACATCTACCTTCCTTAGCATAAATCACTTGTTCTTCAGCCGTGATGTATCCTCCTATAATTCCTTGTGCAGCTTTTTCATCCGGGGTTAGCTTAGGTTTTGCAGGTGCTTTAGCCTTACCCTTAGATTCATTGTTAGAGTTCTTTTCCGAAGAATTAGAGGAAGATGGCTGAAGAGTTACCATTCTTACCATTCTTACTGTTCTTACCATTCTGCGTGTTCTAAGAAGTCTTGAGGGGTTCCTTGAGAAGTTTTGTTCTCCTTAGGCTTTCCTTTGTTGTGTTTCATCTTCTGTGCGAGAGCAATCGCTACTGCCTTGTTGAGATCGATTGGATCAAGCACCTCCACATCAAACTTGATATACTCATCCAATCCATAAAGGAATGCCTCCTTGCGCTCCGCATCCGATTTGCGTAATTGAGTGCCGAGCTGCAAAACACGATTAGAGAAGACATAACTGGCATACCATTTTGCTTGAGTGCGCGCCAATCGTCCTTTAATCGTGTGAGGTACTGAGGAGGCATAAACCGCGCCTTGAGCTTGTCTTGGAAATAAGCCCAATTGAAGGAAAGGGACGTGAATTCGTCGGCTTCCTCTAGGTGCGCGGCTAACTATGCCTGTTGCCATGTGTGGTATCAATTGATGGCATCACCGGCAAGGTACATAGCTGCCCTCAAAACCTTGCTATTTCCTGTCTTCTTAGTTGTCGCAAAATTAGCATTAAATTGATGCAACCAACAATGAATAACCATAGCATCCATCTTACCATCATACTTACTGAAAGTCAACTTCTTTGTGACTGGGTTGTTGGAGTCCGAATCGTGGCTTGCGCCACTTGAGGAACTACCAACATCTTTGGTTGGTTCGGACTTCGAGGCAAGAACCTGTCGAACCAATTCTTGAGTGCGTAGGTCTCTTTGAACCTCACGATTGGCCTCCAAGGCTGCTCATCTTGCTTCGGCTTCCTCCTTTCTTTGTGCTTTTCTTTCTTTTCGTGCATCGTGCTCGCGTTCCAAAGCAATGCGAGTCGCTTCTTGTTGTTCTGCTTTTCTTTCTAGTTGTGCCATCGCAATGCGATTCGTTTCTTGTTGTTGTGCCATCATCTCCAACATCAATTTGACCATCGCCTCCATAGGATTTGGTACAACTCGTGGCGTAGATGGGGAAGGGGGAGGGTCGGAAAAACCTCCTAGTGGGGAAAATTCTTCATCGCCTCTCTCATGCTCATCACCTCCAAGCGAAGTATCCATTCCGCTTCGAGTGATGACCATACACTGTGATCTTGGGTTCTTAAGTTCACGAGGAACTTAGGTTCTTGTGGGTCTTGGGTTCTTGAGGGTCTTGGGTTCTTAAGGTTCGTGAGGGTCTTGAGGTTCTTCCGTTGCTTGCAATCTGTGCTAGAGAAGGATCTTCTCTTCACCCGAGTTCTGCTCTTTTCCGCGGGCGCACCCCTTGGCGGTATTGCGCTCACACCAAGGTTGCTTTTTCCCACCTCACGTCGATTGGCCGGCCGCTAAGTGCACGGTCCGCTCTCAATGAGTGAAAAGAGGCACAAGGGGAGGCTGGACAAGCCCTTCTTTCTTGGGTTTCCTGTCACTCTTCAAAAACACGATTAGGAATCGACATGCCCAAGAGAACTTGGGTTACGTGCGACCGCAACAAGCAAAAAAATTATAAATTCTCGTGATTCTTGTGGTTCTTTCCTTGAATGATACAAAACACTGCCAAAGCTCTGATACCAATGTAAGGTGAAGCAGAATGAATGTTGAACTTTGCTCAAGATGAGTGCTCCGAACTGTGCTCAAGGTTCCTTTTACTTATGGAAGGGAGAGCCTTCCGTTCTTAATGAGAGAGTGCAATGGACACAAACAAGTAAAAGGACACTGAGAATGGAGGTGCATGAGACTGAGAGATAGAGAAGAGAATACGACACCAGAGACGTAAAACCCTCCTCCGAAGGCCCCACTCTCGTTGGCGACAGTGGTCTACTATTGATTGCACAAACTGGTACAAAGTGGATGAATGAGAACTGATGCAAGTCTAGGGCTATGTCGATGTCGACGACGTAGATGACGAGACCGACTCGATGGCTGAAAACGGATGTGTTTGCTCTGCTGTCCAAAAACGCCAATGGGCTGAAATCTGCTGCTGGAAAAACGCAAGTGTTGGAGCATGTAAAACGCTGGTTTGCTGCAGAATTTCAGTGCCTTCGGCTGCCCTAAAAAACGCTGATTTGTGGGCCTCTGAAGTCCTCCAAAAGCGCTAGTTTGGCTGGTCTTTAAACGCTGAATTTCTGAGGCTTTATTGCTGAATTGCTGATGCTATGGCGTTGCTGAAAACGCTAGGGAAAGGGGGCGATGAGGCTAATGCTGAAAAACGCTAGGGTGCTGGACTTATGGCGACGATGGCTTGCTGAAAAACGCCATGTGCTGGTCTTGCTGAACAACGCCAGGTGCTGGCCTTGCTTGGAGGAAAATCGCCACCAAGGGGGAAACGGTCTTGCTTGAGAGAGAGAGAGGGGGATGATAAATGGATTTCTAAGGTACATAAATTTATTTCTACTTTAGAATGTTTGTTGTACAATGCTACGATGTTTTTAAGTGGAAATCAAGGTCATTTCCAAGTTTCAGACATTGTGTTTTGAGAGCATTGCTTGTAGCGTATTTGAGCTTCTAGCGTCTTCTCTCTCTCTCTCTCTCCCTCCAGCGTTTACCGCGCGCGTGGGCTCTCTCTCTCTGCTGCTCACTCTCACATGGTATCGGTCGCCAAGTTTGGGGAACACTAGCAATCCACCTTCTCAGGCCTAGCGCTAGCTTTACTGCATCAATCTGTCGCGGAGATTTGCCTAGCGTTTTTCAGCCCCTTGCATTTTTGGACAAGGCCAGCGTTTTGCTGTTTCAATCCTTGATTAGCATCTCCCCTTGCAGGCGCTCCCGTCCTTGCAACAAATCGCACCAAAAATCACCACCAGATCTGTCTAGCGTTTTCTAGCCAAATCTGCGTTTTTTGGACAGGCTGCACTTTTGAGTAGTTGCTGCGTTTTTCAGAAAACTCTGAGCTTTTACTTCTTGCGGGAGCGACCTACACCCTCAATACTTCTCCATCGCATGGAACCTGCAGAATCCAGACTTTGGTTAGGTATCTGCAATAAATTGACATTTTGGTTAGGTATTTGCAAGAAATTGGCATTTCTGGACACCATCTACTTGCTGTTTTTCCTCTGTTTTCAGCCTTTTACAAGGCCCTCAACACCGGGACTCCTTGAAGGACGCGGTCTAGACATTCCGGTACCAATCCGGGAACTTGGAGCACGCTGAATTTTCTGTTTTGCAGCGATTTTCAGCCCCTCAAATTGGTGGACAGCAGCAAACCCCTTTGTGTTAATTGCCTCTTACCACGGGATCCTCTACGGCGACTTGAGATCTTATCCATTGACGCTTGGGACCATTCTTTGAGCACGCGACATGTTGACTCTGAAGCAGAAGGTACAACAATCCTAGAGGACACCTCCTACGTCAACTACCACTACGACGACTTCCACTTCTGCGGCTACGTCGGCATTTGCCAAGGCAACATCCAACAACTATGCCCTCACCCAGTTTGTTGAGGAGAAGAAATTGGATGTACACAATTATGATGTATGGAGAACACGAGTACGCACAATCATTGCCTACCATACACAAGGCTGCCTTTCTAAAGCAGGCATCCAACAGAGCTTCGGCAGCACTCGCACTTATTCACATTGATCTATGTGGCCCGATGAGCACTTCTTCATTTTTTGGCTCACAGTATATGCTTGTGCTTGTTGATCATTGTAGCAGGTACACTTGGGCTTCGTTTGTAAAGCTCAAGTCGGAGGCTTTCAGATCCATTCAGGATTGGAGGACGATGGTCGAAAAGCAAGACTTGCATGTCATATGTTTTCGAGGGGGTGAGTTCACTTCAAAGGACTTTGCATAGTGGTGCAAGTCAGAGGGCATCCAATGCCATCTGACTACTCCTTCCACTCCTTCCTAGAACGGAGTTGTTGAGCGGAAGAATTGGACTATCATGGAGATGGCTCGTGCGATGCTGGCACATGCTTCTTTACTCGGGATTTACTGGGCGGAGGCATGCAACACGACGGTTTACATCCAGAACCGTCCTCCTACTCATGCTTTGTAGGACATGACTCCCTATCAGGCCTACTACGGGTGCAAGCCCTCGGTCTCACACTTTCGAGTTTTTGGGTGTCCGGCCTTTGTCCAAGTGTTAAAGGAGAAGCGACAGAAGTTAGACTTCAAGTGGAAGAAGCTCACCTTCTTGGGCTATTCACCGGAGTCTGATAGATACCGGCTTTATGATCCTGACGCCAAGACCACCATAGTTAGCTGTGATGTGACTTTCAAGGAGTCTTTGAACACATTTGTAGAGAGGGCAACATCCAAGCCTATACCTTCCCTACCTCCTCCTCCACCTCCCACACCTGACCCCACCCCTACCCCAGTCCCTGTACCTTCTACACAGCAGCAAGTTACTTAACCCAATCATGCCTTGTCGGATTTGGATCTTGAGATGGATGATGGTTCTCCTGCAGTGGCGGCGGTCCCACCTCACAAGAAGTTAGTACTTTGTTGTCTCTACACTACGATTTCTTCCTCTGGAGTCACGGAGTTACCAGCACCGCCAAATTCTGGACAATCTCGACGTTCTGTACGCCTCAAGGTGTAACAAACTGCTGACGTTCAAAGCCTTGAAGAAGAGAGCCAACTTGCAGATGTCGGCCGAGGGACCTAAACCCTAAGAAGAACAAGTAACAGAAGAAGAAGTCCTACCAACTTATGGGGACCCCGTCCGATGGGGCCCCAAGTGACATAGAGGATTAAAATAAAGCAAAACCCGCACACACGCAAAAACTGATGATGTGGCAGATTTCCGAAAATTGCGATGGCATGATGACGTGGCAGGTTGTACGGATTTCCGCGTTTTGCGCTGGCTGAGGACATGGCAGCTGTATAGATTTCTGTGATTTACGCTGACAGCTTTTGGCATTGCTTTTTGGACAGAAGCTTTTGAATTTTGAAGGCTTTTCACTGTAAATTGTTTTTTAGGCCAAGGGCCTTTAAATATGAGGTTAGGGCTCATTCTCTGGCATGCTTCCTGGAGAAGGTGCAGAGCTTGGAGTAGCGGCTTGTACCGTGTTGATGCAATACAAAGAAATATCGAAAGGGGCGCCAAGGTTTGGGGCCAATACTCTCTGGGGTGGAATTCCGCCACTCCGTGTCGTGTGTCGTCTATCTCTTTCAGTTCAGTTGTTATTGAAGTGCTAAAAGTTTGTTCAGTTTGCTCTTTTCTATTGGCACGTGGTGCCCGTCTTGTGACAATGGTATCAGAGCATTAGGCGTGTGCTTTTCTGAAAGCATACCACAAAAGAGCAAACAGAGTTATTGGAATTTTATTTGAGGTATCTTCGCCCTCCAACCCGGACTTACTAGCCACTCCCACCCTTACTTCATCGCGCATCGGGCGCGCTCCCGTTTTCACGTTTCATGTCTTACAAGGCATAAGCCATTAAGAACCCAAGACTTGGAACTCATGGATTCAGCAGAATATTTGCAGTTTTTGCTCAATGAACTCCACGACATTTTTTCGCGGCATCCTCAGCAGAATCTTTCGATGCTGGTAACAATTTTTGAACTACATGTTACCCCTCTGATGCCCCAGGTGGTACCTCCTCCTCCGGCACCAGAAAGTACGAGAGCTTTCAATCGGCAACCTTCTCAGCCGTTTGTTCCGATCAGGGGAGTCTTCAGGAATATGGTGCAGCCACCCTGATCCAGTGCAACCGCCTTTGCCATCGCCATTGCCCTCACCTCTACCACCACCGCCACTAGGCTACAATGGTTGGAGCCCATATGGATACCCTTATTATCCATACATGGGATATGCACCTAGCCAACCCAAAGATTTCAAAGATGGTGGCACGACAATCAAATTTTTCACTTTTTCCGGGGTGAAAGATCACAAGAAAGCATTGCAGTTCCTACAGCAATTCGACAACATCTATGCTTTAGGGAACTATACAGAAGAATCCAAGATTTCTCGTGCAGCGGGATTTCTTAAAGATAATGCTATGCAATGGTGGAGTTCAATCGCGATACAGCCGCATGCTCAAAGGACCTGGCAAGCTTTCAAGACATTTTTTGCATGTAGTTAAATGACTTCTATGTTTGAAGTCCAGATTTTGGCAGAGTGGGGCAACTTGAAAATGCTTGCCACCACTGAAACCATGGACGAATATAACCAAAGGTTTTTCGACGTGTACCTTCCAGTGTCCTTCTTTAGATCTGTTCCCTTGGAGGCCCAATGAGAGCGATACATCATTCGACTACCATCACCATTGCAGGAATATTGTCTATCCAAGCAAGTCTCTACCATGCAAGAACTTATGGACCACGCCGCGGTCGGCTACAAACTAATGAAGGGAAAGCTAGAGTTTACCACAGAAGAATCTCCGGCCACTAACCACAACTCTCGGCAACAACGAACAAATTTTCGAGTGTCGTGAAAATCAACCGCAAAGGCCTTGTTTGACGCCTCAACAACGAGACACCTTACTACAGGAAGGCCGATGCTGTGGATGCTTTCAAACAGGGCATAATCATTCTAATCGTCCCAAGCGCATTGATAGACCAGAGGAGCCGATGCCCGTACGAACGGCCGACAGAACCTCAATGCCACCTTCTGCTAAGAGAGCTAGACCCGCTATTGGACTAGTTCTTGATATTTATGGCATACGCCTTGAGAGTACAAATGAATTGTGTCGAGCATATGGCAAAGTCAATGGCTTCAAAGCCCTTATTTTCTTTGACCCCATAGCTACAGAGAACTTCATCCATCCAGAATTTTTAAAGCAGATGCACTTTGATTATGATGCAGGGGGTGGAGAAATTGAAGCTGAGCTAGCCATAGGGCAAACTCAGAAAGTAGTACCGCTCATTGGTGCTCTTCCAGTGACTATTCAAGATTATCATGGAAAAGCTGATTTCCACATCATGAAGTTGGGCAATTGTGACGTTCTATTAGGCATGCCTTGGCATGACAAGAATGATGCGACTCTCCAGATCTGGATCCGAACCATCACCGTGATGCAGAAGGGCAAGCCAGTCGTCCTCAAAGTTTGGTTGTTCGAACAAAACCCTGAATGAACTCTCTAGTCGTTTTATAGTTAGATACTTTTGAACTTTGTTTGAGAAAGTATTGTTTGAAATGGATAATATCTGTTTTGAACCTGTCTTGGTGCCGATTTGAAATGTTTGACTCTGGTTTGAAAACTGGTTTCAATGATTGGTGATTCTACTCTCGAGTGGAGTAGTGAGAAATGATGTTTGAGAATGCTTGTTCATACTCATGGCCCGGACCCTTGTGGTTATCTGCGGGGGGAGTATTGAATGATTGAAAAGTGCTGTTTTTTTACTCATGGCCCGGACCCTTGTGGTTATTTTCCGGGGGGAGTATTGTTGTTGTGACTCTCGACCCGGACCTGGATGGTTATGCGGAAGGAGTATTAAGAGGTCTGAGCAGTGGTTACTCTTAGCACCTCCAAACGACGCAGGCTGCGGTTTGGGGGGCGTTTGGTTGTAAAAGGCCTCTATATCTCCCGGCCTGGACCTTTTTAGGTTATGCGGGAGGAGTGATGAGGGAGTCGTTGAATATCTCTCGGCGTAGACCTTGTTAGGTTATGCGGGAGGAGTGTTCATCGGCGGCTTCATGTTTCTATGTCTTGTAACATGCATATGTAAGCATTTGTGTTGCATTGTGATGTGCCAATTACTGAATATTCCTAATTGGATGAGATTGTCTGGGTATGTAATTTTAGTGCATCAAGACACCCGTGGAAGATCAGTACGGTCTGGGTGTGATGGCTACTTTTACTACGTCGGAATATCAAGAGTATCGATAGGGAAGAAAGGCGAAGCTAACTCCTTCATCAAAATAGCCGAAAGGAGAAGCTAACTTCTTGATCAATAGAGCAGAAAGGAGAAGCTAACTCCTTAATAAAAAGAGCACACTGATTGTCCCTCGGAAATTTTTGAGCTAACTTGAGTTGTTTTGCAGATATGCTGTAATTGCAGACGATTACTCTCTTTCAAGAAGGGGAGATGTAACAAACTGCTGACGTGTCAAAGCCCTGAAGAAGGGAGCCAACTTGCAGATGTCAGCTGAGGGACCTAAACCCTAAGAAGAACAAGTAACAGAGAAGTCATCCTACCAACTTATGGGGACCCTGTCCGATGGAGCCCCGAGTGACATAAAGGATTAAAATAAAGGAGGACCCGCACACGCACAAAAACTGATGACATGGCAGATTTTTGAAAATTGCGTTGGCATGATGACGTGGCAAGCTATACGGATTTCCGCGTTTTGCGTTGGCTGATGACGTGGCAACTGTACGGATTTCCGTGATTTACATTGGCAGCTTTTGGCATTGCTTTTTGGATCAGAAGCTTTTGAGTTTTGAAGGCTTTTCACTGTAAACTGCTTTTTAGGCCAAGGGCCTTTAAATATGAGGTTAGGGCTCAAATCTCTGGCATGCTTCCTGGAGAAGGTGCAGAGTATGGAGTACCGGCTTGTACTGTGTTAATGCAATATAAAGAAATACCGAAAGGGGCGCCAAGGTTTAAGGCCAATACTCTCTGGGGTGGAATTCCGCCACTCCGTGTTGCGTGTCGTCTCCCTTTCTTTCAGTTTAATTGTTATTGAGGTGCTAAAAGTACGTTCAGTCTGCTCTTTTCTATTGGCACGTGGTGCCCGTCCTGTGACACAAGGAGAGGCAAATTTATGACGGCACAAAGTTTGTGAACTTTGCGTTCATGTCCCGGATTCATGTAACAAACTGTTGACGTGTCAAAGCTCTGAAGAATGGAGTCAACTTGCAAATGTCGGCCGAGGGGCCTAAACCCTAAGAAGAACAAGCAACAGAAGAAGAAGTCCTACCATCTTATGGACGGGGCCCGAAGTGACATAAAGACATTAAAAATAAAGCAGAACACACTCAAAAGACTTTGCATATCAAAATATGATGATGTGTTATATGTACGGACGTTCCGCAATTCGCGGTGGATTTTTAGGAAAATCCCGAAATTTTAGGAAAGTGTTTTTTTGGGATCAGCTTTTCATATTTGATGCTTTTAGGCTTTGGGACTTTAAATATGAGCCTTGGGGCCCTCTCTGACACTCTTCGGCGGGCAGATTGCAGAGGAGGTGCTCCTCGGCTGTTGTACTTTAAGAATCAGCAGTAATATAAAGAAATACTGAAAGGGGTGCCAAGGTTTGGGGCCAATACTCTTTGGGGTGGAATTCCGCCACTCCGTGTCGCGTGTCGTCTCTCTCTTTCAGTTTAGTTGTTATTGAAGTGCTAAAAGTTTGTTCAGTCTGTTCTTTTCTATTGGCACGTGGTGCCCGTCTTGTGACAGTGGTATCAGAGCATCAGGCGTGTGCTTTACTGAAAGCATACCGGTCCTACAAAAGAGTAGACAAAGCTATTGGAATTTTATTTGAGGTATCTTCTCCCTCCAACCCGGACCTAGTAGCCACTCCCACCCTTACTTCATCGCGCATCGGACGCGCTCCCGTCTTCACCGCTCATGTCTTACAGGGCATAAGCCAATTAAGATCACTTGCAAGAGAAGGATCTAGATTTGTTTCAAGTCACTGTTTTTTCTCAGAATCAGTGCCATGCAGATCTTGATGTCTACAACTACCAAGCAGCATACTCCAAGTACTTGGCAAGCTTTCAAGAAAATTTTTTGCCCAAAGTTATATGGTTTCTAACATCTTTCTTCGGAGTGCAACTTCTGGCAGAGTGTGGTATCCTGAAATGCTTGCCATGGGAACCCTAGCAGATTATAACTTGAAATTTCTCGACATCTCTCAGTAGATGTCTCTTCACGAGCAGATGATCTTGGAG
Organism: Adiantum capillus-veneris; assembly: GCF_014529385.1. Lineage (NCBI taxonomy): Eukaryota > Viridiplantae > Streptophyta > Polypodiopsida > Polypodiales > Pteridaceae > Adiantum > Adiantum capillus-veneris. Next base: position 47,574,106 of record NC_140952.1, on the reverse strand, counting down.
GTCGAGTGCGATTGCTATCTTGGGACTACCATCGCCGTCAAAGAAACACTGTTTGTCCAAGAGCTGATGGACCATGCTGTGCTCGGCTACGACCTCATGTAAGGAACCTAACCCTAATTTTTGGTGCAGGTTTCAGGATGGAAAGTCAGCCGACTTTTCGAGCTCGATTGATGTCGAGATTGTTTTTTTTTAAGTTTGAAATCTGTTAGAGAACTTGTTTTGGTGATCCTGATTGGAATTTGTTTGAAATGGATGGTATCTGTTTTGAACCTGTCTTGGTGCGGATTTGAATTGTTTGACTCTGGTTTTAATACTGGTTCCAATGATTGGTGATTTAACTTTCGGGTGGGGTAGTGAGAAATTATGTTTGAGAATGCTTGTTCATACTCATGGCCCGGACCCTTGTGGTTATTTGCGGGGGGAGTATTGAATGATTGAAAAGTGCTGTTTTTTTTACTCATGGCCCGGACCCTTGTGGTTATTTACAGGGGGAGTATTGTTGTTGTGACTCCCGGCCTGGATTTGGATGGTTATGCGGGAGGAGTATTAAGAAGTCTGAGCAGTGGTTACTCTCAGCACCTCCCAACGACGCAGGCTGCAGTCTGTGGGGCGTTTGGTTGTAAAAGGCCTCTATATCTTCCGGCCCATACCTTTTTAGGTTATGCGGGAGGAGTGATGAGGGAGTCGTTGAATATCTCCCGACGCGGACCTTGTTAGGTTATGTGGGAGGAGTGTTCATCGGCGACTTTATGTTTCTATGTCTTGTAACATGCATATGTGAGCATTTGTTTTGCATTGTGATGTACCAACCACTGAATATTCCTAATTGGATGAGATTGCCTCGGTATGTAATTTTAGTGCATCAAGACACCCGTGGAAGATCAGTACGGTCTGGGTGTGATGGCTAATTTTACTATGCCGTAATATCAAGAGTTCTGATCTGGACGAAAGGAGAAGTTAACTCCTCGATCAAAAGAGCAGAAAGGAGAAGCTAACTCCTTGATCAAAACAGCCGAATCAAAAGAGCAGAAAGGAGAAGCTAACTCCTTAATAAAAAGAGCAAACTGGTTGTCCCTCGGAATGTCCTTCGGATTTTTTTTTAGCTCACTTGAGTTGTTTTGAAGATATGCTGTAATCACGGACGATTACTCTCTTTCAAGAAGGGGAGATGTAACCAAGTGCTGACGTGTCAAAGCCTTGAAGAATGGAGTCAACTTGCAGATGTCGGCCGAGGGGCCTAAACCCTAAGAAGACCAAGCAACAAAAGAAGTCCTACCAACTTATGGGGCCCCCGTACGATGGGGCCCGCTTTTACTTACGGAAGGGAGAGCCTTTCGTCCTTTAATGAGAGGGTGCAAGTGATCACAAACAAAGTGGATAAACGCTGTGAATAAAGGTGCTGAGACTGAGACATAGAGAGAGAAGAATACGACACCAGAATGTTGTCAAAACCCTCCTCCGAAGGCCCCACTCTCTATGGCGAGAGTGGTCTACTATTGACTGCACAAATCTCCACAATGCTATGGACTTGCCGACGATGAGGAGGACGACGAGACGGGCTGAAATCTGAAAATGCTAAGGGCTGAAATCTGCAAATCTTTATCTGTTGAATTCTGACTCTTATGTCGGTGACGATGTCGATGACGACGGTACGATGACGACGCGCTGAAAACGTAGATGCTGAAATCTGCGTTTTCCGGGCTGAATCTGCAAACTTCGCGGGATCTGACCGTGCGGCAAGGATCTGCTGCGGGAAGGTGGGATCTGCGAGGCTCGGGACTTCTTCTGCGGGTTCTAATTGCTGAAAACTGAAAACGCTGGTCTATGGGCTGATTCTGTCGCGAAGATCTGCAAAAACGTTGAGGGTGTTAGGTTGATGCAAAAACGCTAGGCTGATCTGGTCTCTACTGTGGAAAATCTGCTAACGTTGGGGCTTTTGCTGTGTCTTACTGTGGATCTGCTGTGCCTTGCTGTGGATCTGCTGATCTGCAATGCAAAAACGCCAAGGCTGAATTTGGATCTCCTTGCAGAAAAAGCTAGGTCAACTGCTTGGGGGAGGGGGGGTCTTGCTGAGAAGGTGCCTGTTGAACCGAAGCTCCTGCTGCTTCTTCTGCCAGAAAGTGCTAGCGCTAGGTTTGCTTATATATTTGGTTTGCTAGTTTGCCCTACCTAGTTCCCAACAAAAGCCATTAAAAAATAATAAGTGAAAAATGTTAAAATTAGGGAAAATAGGTCTATGCACTGTAAAAATGCTCCTGATGGGTTCTAACTGTAATCTGATGATCATGCTGTGTGCAACCGGAGGATATGCATCTAATCTAAGTGTCTGGACATGCACGGTCTGCGAACAGACTCACGAAAGTGCCAGATCACTTCCTATTCTAGACTGACTTGACAGACTGACTTGACTGAACTGAACCCTGGTCATGCTGTAGCTTGTCCACGGACACATAGGACTGGATGTGTCACATGACACGTGGACTTTGACAAGACCTTTGCTCCCACCGCTCGCATGACTACCATACGCTTAGTGTTTGCATTCGCAGCTAACTCTGGTTGGCCTATCTTCCAGATGGATGTCAAAAGTGCGTTTCTGAACGGAGATCTGGTTAAAGAAGTTTATGTGGAGCAACCTCCTGGCTTTCGAGTACCAAACAAAGAGGATTGGGTTTATAGGTTGTGGAAATTTTTTTTTGGACTGAAGCAGGCTGGACGACAGTCGTACCTCACACTAGACCGGTTTCTTGTGAAGCTGGGGTTACGACGCACCTCATCAGATTCCAACTGTTATGCTGACTCTGATGGCTCTCTGGTTGCAATAGTGATTGTCTATGTGGATAATCTCATTTTCACAGGCTCATGTAGCGAACCTTGGCTTCTCACCTTTGACTCATCTGTGTTGTCTCAGCATCCAGTGTTGAGAGGGGGTGTTAGAGTTACACTGTTGCTTCGACATTTTGTACGGCTAGTGATTGTTCTAGGCTGGCCACCCATTGCACATCACGTAGGTTGTATGGGCAGGCACTGTGCGGCTGGTCATTTTTTAGTCTTGCTTGGTGCACAGTCATTTTATGGGCTTTATATTTTTGACCAGCTACACATTTTTGCCCTACCTCAACCCAACATCGTAGAAAAGGAGTGCTTGGGGTTTCATATTGAGACATTGTGTATTGAGAGCATTGCTTGTAGCGTATCTGAGCTTCTAGCGTTTTCTCTCTCTCCTCTCTCTCCCTCTACCGTTTTCGGCGCGCGTGGGCTCTCTCCCTCTGCGTTGCTCATTCTCACATTTACTCCTATCAGGATGAAGATAAAATTTGATGAGATGGCAGAATTGTTTATGTACAATGTGTTAAAGTACCATGTTATGCTACAATCTATTGTCGGTGATTGTGATCCTCGTACGACGAGCCTATTTTGGAGAGGCTTATTTGAAAACATGGGCACCACGCTCAAAGTTTTCCTCCTCATATCATCCACAAACTGATGGACATTCAGAAGAGGCTAATTCTGCTGTCTTAGATCTGTTGAAATGCTATGTATCAGATTATAAGGGCAAGTGCGAACAGTATCTACCCATGCTTGAGGATGCGTACGACAATACGGTGCATTTGTCAACATGCAAGGCACCTTTTGAGATTGTTGAGGGAGGCAAAAAGGTTCCTCCCATTTTGCACACAAAGAACAAAATTTTCGAAGCAGATCGATATGTTGACAATATGGATGAAATGTACAAGAAAATCAAGCTTGCCTTGGAAGAGACTTGGGAAAAGCTGAAAAGGGTTGCTGATCGTCATTGACGTGAGTTGTTGTTTTCACTTGGTGCTTGGGTACTCTTATGGTTTGAAAAGGCAAGGTTAAAGAAGATGAAGAGCAAGGAAAGGTTATTTCCCAAACTTAGCATGCATTACTATGGGCCTTTTCAAGTGCTTGACAAGATCAACGATGTTGCTTGTAGGTTGATATTGCCCTACACTTGGAAGATTTATAATGTGTTTCACGTGAGTCTTCTAGGACCCTTCGTGGTAGATGTGCCAAATGAGGACCAACCAAAAGTTGAGGAACCTGATGAGATCTTGGTACTTGAGTAGATTTTGGCACATAAGGAAAGAAAAGTCAAGGGAAAAGTTGCGCGATGGTATTTTGTGAAGTTTAAGAACTATCCACCTATGGATGCAAAGTGGATGGAAGAGTGTGAACTGCTAGAGTCACCGAATGTACTGCAGCTTTACCTTGAGGCCTTTTGGCTACAACCTACGTATGCCCCAACTCAACGTGTTTGAAAGAGGGGTAATAATGGAGCTAGTGTGACAAATTGGTGACGTGGTTGGCCCTTGGACACACACACCTTGTTGGCTCAGTCCCGAAAAACGCGTCGGAAATCGCGTTGACAGGGCTGACACGTGGCAATTGTACGGACGCCGCAATTTCCGTTGACTGCTAACGTGGTAGGTTCTTCACAAAATGCGCTGGGCTGTTGACGTGGCAGAATGTACGGAATTCTGTAATTTGCGCTGGCTGCTTTTAGCTGGCAGTTTTTAAGTGAATGCTTTTGGGACAGTTTTTTATAGCTAGCAATAAAGCTAGTGAAGACTCTTTCAACTATTTGCTTCAAGCACTCGGCATATCAACAAATGCTACACATGGAGATCTGCTTTGAGATTGCAGTACAAGATTTCATAAACTATTTTTTCCAATTTAGTGTCATAGATTTGTCATCTTTTGTCTATTGTCAACACCATCATACACTTTTTAGTCAAAGCCTCTGTTACTTTATCTTTGTCAATCATGCCATGATAAAAACTTTTACGGGTTAGACACTGCCACACATGAGTGGTAAGACCTCCCAAACTATCAGTTTTTTGTTCAAGTCCTTTTTTGTTCTGCTTCTCATGAGGTTATTGGGTACTCCTTAAACCCAAGGTTTGGCAGTGAACCAAAAACTCCATTTGTTGGTAGCCTAACAGAGGCACCAGGTTATGGATACACCAAAATCCTTGGTTGTGAGAGAACCTAAAACTCACGGTTGCCGAGTATATCAAAAACTCGAGATATCATGAGAGTGGTCTGTCTAGTTCGGGCTTGAGGGGGGGATTGTTGGGTTCAAGCCCCGTGGACTAATCCCGTGGGAATTACCTCTTTTGGAGCATGCAGATCAACTGCACTCTTTTTTAGAAATTTGCATGGCTATGAGGCTTTATATGTAAAAGGATATTGAGAATAAAATACGACATATAGCATGTTTTCTTTGCAGTGTCGAATCTCTCTCTCTCTCATTCAATCTCTCTGCATCTCTTCTCTCTCGCCATGGCCTGCCCAAGGTGCCACCCACTGTCACCAGCGTGTGACTACTATCTATCCTTTTTGTTGATTTCTTTCTTATTATCTATTTACTTTCACTTTTTGGAAACACCCCTCGGGAAATCTAACTGCCCTGCATTGCATAGCTAGTGTGGAACTGTCCAGAGGGAGTCCAGGCCTGAGGGCAAGAGAGCACTAAGGTTGGACAAGGACTATGGTTAGCCAAGTGGGGTCATTGACTAGCCAAAGTGGAATCCTTTGCTACAGAGGCTACATTTCAGTTTTGGATGTGGCCACAGTGTACAAAGAGGGTCGGATGACCTAGAAAGATATAATGGCAGCATCTCCTAAAATTTAGGGAACTGCTATTTTGGGACCTGAAAATGTGTTGGCGTCATTACCTCCGGAATGACAAAGGGAACATTTTCTTACTCTGCCGTGAAGTCAACTGGGCAACCGGTTGGGATATTTTTAGGCGGCAACCCCGAAACGGGAAAATGCTTGTAAATGTGCCAAGTGGCACATTCTGGTGCAGTTTCCAATGCAAGAAGGAGTTGGCGCTGAATTTGAAGGGAAGAAGGGCTCATTTGCTGATTTTGTCACAGGTTAAGAGCTATGGAGTGCTTGCTTTCCCTCTTATGCACAGTGCGGTGCCAGGAGTGATGCCCTGCACGCTACGCACTGCCCTCTCTCTCCCCTTTGGCAGTATGTTATGCCCCTCTAGTGGGCTCTTCATTTGACCAATGTACAGTTGTGTGGGTTCATGCGCGATTGCCGAGGCAAGAGCCTCTTGCACAGGTACTGGATTAGCTAGCGGCTAATCCCCCCGCAGGTACAGGTGAATTCGGAGAGGTTTCACGCCAGAAATCTCGTCCGATTCAAAGGGCAAGTAGCCCTACAGGTGCGGGAGCTCGAGGACTTGCTAGGGATGCGACCGGCACGCGAAACGGAGCCCGAAACAGTGAATTACAGCCTGCTGTGTATTTTTGCAGGTTTAGGGTTTTGGCCCTAAACGGACCCTAATACCCCCAGGAGGTTCGGGGACGCAAGGGGACCGCTGTACAGGTGATCTGGCGCATTTTCAGGGCTGAAAACAGAGAATTCAGCGTGCTGCAGATTCTCGCCAGGTTTTGCAAAGTGCCCGTATGCGTCGGGAAAGTCAGTCAATGCGTGGGAATACTGACCGTGAAGGGTTCTAGTACAGTTATGCTGCCGAAATCGGGCTAGAACAGTGGAAATTCAGCCGAGTTTGTGCGGGGCAGCTTGTAGGAACCACAGCGTTTATTCCCTCTTTTGAACAATAAAGAAATACCGAAAGGGGCGCCTAAGTTAGGGGCCAATCTGGTGTCTGTCTACTCATACAGGTGCAATCTAGCAGCCTGTATCCCTCTCCCCTTTGTTGTGTCTTGAAAGTACAGGTAAAATAGACGACTAATAATGGGTGAAAGCTAAATCAAGGTTTAAAGTAAAGTCTACCGCCCTTTTTGGATCATACAGGCCGGTTTCATGGTTCCATCGACGGGATTAAATCACTTTTTCCCATAGAAGTGAGCCTTGGTCAGTTTTGGGCTTGAAGACACAGGGGATCATAGACGAGACACAGGGAATTGTAATTATGGCTGACAGACCAGATGATGTGACTGAAGAGGTTTCCTCTTCACAGGGTCAACAGACACATGAAGTGGGTGAGTCCTCAAGACCACCACAGACTGATGATGATATATTCAGGACCCAGTTGGCTACTGCTGTGGCTATGTTCACACAAGTAATGCAGAACCCAAGGTTTTTAGCCTTTCTGCAACCTCCTGTTCCGTCTCAGCAAGTTGGGTCACTGGATCATATTCAAAAGCCTGTTAAGGCTCGAGCACAGGTGATTCATACCGCACAGTCAATGGAAACACCTATACACTTGACGGAGAACATGCAGTCTCCACAACCTGTGCCTAAGGTGCAAGAACAGGTGGCTGAGATGCCAGTTTTTCAAGCTGTACCAATTCAGCCCGCCACCTTTCAGCAGCCTATAGCTGGTTCTAATGGGCAGGGAAGCAACTTACAGGCTATGCAACAGGTCTTCCCACCACCTTCAGTACACCCTGGCTATTTTGGAGGTGGATCCGTATTCCAAAGCATGGCTGGTCATGCACCTGGAAATCAGTTTTATACGCCAGGAACAGTGTTTGCGGGTGCTCAAACGATGATGCCTAACCCCATGTACAGTGTCATGGGTATGCAACCAGGGTTTCAAAGCACTCAGGGACAATTTGGGATGCCACAAGCAAATTTTGGTATGGCTGGAATTACAAATCAGCAGCCAAATATGGCATTTCCAGGTCAAGTTAATAGCGGCCAAGGAACACAGATGAACCTTAATAGTGTTCCCATGTTTCAGTCACTTCCATATGACAATCTAACGCCGCTGGAGAGGCCAACTCCGTACAAAGAAGGTGGCAAAGGTGTGACATTCACGACCTTTACAGGGTTTGATGACAGGAAGAAGGCTCTTTCATTCCTCCAGCAATTTGACAAGGCCTATGCAGGGGGAAACTTTACAGAGGCTTCAAAGGTCCGCAAGGCAGCCACTTTCTTGACAGGGAATGCGGGACAATGGTGGACAACTTTATTGCTTCAAGGGCAAGCTCCGTCCACATGGATTTACTTCAAGCAGATTTTTGCAGCAGCTTGGTTATCTGATGATTTCGAAGCAGATGTCATGACAGAATGGCACCAGCTTAATGCTGCCACTTGCAGAAATCTGGATGATTACAATCGGAAGTTTTGGAAAGCTCTACTTCCAGTAACTTCCTATAGGTTTGTGCCATTGACAGAACAGATTGAAAAATACTGTTGTGGCCTACCTAAAGGATTGAGAAAGTACTGTACGAAGACAAAAGTCACTACTTTGACGCAGCTCATCGAGGTAGCAAACACTGGCAATGGTTTGCTCAAGGGAGAAGATTGTGAATTTAACACTGGCGTCAAGGCAGGATCAGGCAAGAAAAATTCAGCCAAGAAGCACGTTCCCAATGAGGCTCCTAAAGGGACTCAGGAGTCGGCCAACGCAGGGAAAGACAAAGCTACGGCTGAATCAGAAAAAGGACCAGCAAAGAAATGGAAAAGACGTTTTCCTCGCAAGTCAGAAGAGCAAAAGAAGGTCCTGAGGACAGAGAACAAATGCTTTATATGTGAGCAGCCTGGCCACATTGCTTACAACTGTCCTACAAAGAAAAGGCCAGCTGATTCTGAAGACAAGGAGGACAGGAAGGGAAAGAAGCCCATGGCTGGTCTAGTGCCAGATATGGTGGGCGACAAGCCAAATTCAGATGCAAGTGAGCTTTGCAGAGCATGGGGAAAGGTTAGGGATCAAACAGTGCTTATCTTCTTTGATCCAGGTGCCAAAGCCAACTTTATTTCCCCAGAATTGGCTTCAAAGTTGGGAATCAGACCTGAAGAGATGGGGTATACAGCAGAGGCAGGTTTGGCATGTCCTGGCCATACAGAGGCTGTGACACCCATCATTGGAAAGTTGCGTCTACATATCCAGTCCTATGTAGATGCTGAAGAATTTTACATCATGCCACTGGACGGATGTGATGTGTTGTTAGGTATTCCTTGGTTGTTTCGTGTACAGGGAATCCTGGATGCCTACAACAAAAAGATCACTGTACAGAGCAGGGGAAAGACTCATATTCTGGATGTAAAGCTTAAAGGGGAGTCTATTCCTACTGTATCAGCTTCTGCTATTACTTCTGTAATGAAAAAGCATCTTTCTGCGTACTTGATTTTTGCACGTGAAGTGTCAGATTGTGATGAATCAAATTTATCTGTGCTAGATAAAGAAAGGTCAATGTTTTTACAACAGTATAGTGACTGTTTTTCCGATTCATTACCGTCTCAATTACCGCCAGAGAGACCCGAGGACCATGCGATAGATTTGGTGCCAGGCAGTAGCCCACCAAATAAGCCTCCGTACAGGGTTAGTGCGGCTCAGCAGAAAGAGATAATGGGCCAAGTACAGGAGTTGTTAGAAAAAGGGCTGATTCAGCCCAGTTCATCTCCATTCTGTTCTCCAGTGTTGTTGGTGCAGAAAAAGGATGGCTCATGGCGTATGTGCATCGACTACCGTGCACTGAACAAGAATACCATCAAGAATAGGTTTCCTATACCTAGAATTGATGATATTATCGACAAATTAGAAGGAGCAGCTATGTTTAGCAGGATAGATCTAAAGAGTGGGTACCATCAGATCCGCATTAGATCAGAGGATGTGTACAAGACTGCTTTTAGAACAACGTTTGGCCTTTACGAATTTTTAGTGATGCCCTTTGGTCTCACAAATGTTCCTGCTACGTTCAATAGGATGATGGACAGAATTTTCCGTCCACACCAGCAGTTTGTTGGTACGTTCTTTGATGACATGATAGTCTATTCAAAGAATGAAGAGGAGCATAGGCATCACTTGGCCATTGTGTTGAAAGAGCTACGCAGTCATAGGTTGCTCATCAATGCAAAGAAAAGTGAGTTTTTTCTGGAAGAGATTCACTTTCTGGGACACATTGTCTCAAAGGACGGTGTCAGAATGGATCCTGCAAAAGTCGAAGCGATCAAGTCATGGCCAAATTTGAAGACGGTGCATGATGTCCGAAGCTTTTTGGGACTATGCTCCTATTACAGAAGGTTTATCCGAAATTTCGCTGAGATTGCTTCACCTTTACATGCTCTTCAAAAGAAGGCAGTCACCTTTAGATGGACACAAAAAGAGATTTCAGCTTTTAATCTCTTAAAGGAAAAGATGACTTCAGATCCAGTCATTGTGTTGCCAGATCTTAGGAAGTCATTTGTGGTCCAATGTGATGCCTGCGGTAGTAGCATTGGTGCAGTGCTAATGCAAGATGGCAGGGTAGTAGCCTATGAGAGCAGAATTTTGCAAGGGCCAGAGATGACCATGCAGGTCTATGAGAAAGAGTTACTGGCTGTGATTCATGCGCTCTTAAGTTGGAAACACTACCTGCTAGGTGCAAATTTTGTTGTCCAAACGGATCATCAGACCTTGCGATACTTCTTGACACAGACAAAGTTATCTGAAAAGCATATGCGATGGGCAAATATCTTGTCCATGTTCCATTTTCAGATTGTGCATGTGGAAGGCAAGAAGAACGTTGTGGCTGATGCCTTGTCTAGGAAGCCACAAATTTCAGCTGTGTCAATTCCTTATCATCATGAACTTGATGATATGAGAGAACAGTATGCAAATGATGAAGATTTTGCAAGGGTCTTCGAGCAACTAATGGATGGACAACGTCATGAACACTATCTTCTTAAAGACGGGTTCATGATGATGCATGGCAGATTGTGTGTCACAAAGCCATTGCGACGCAAAGTTATGGAAGAGAGTCATGTCCCACCGTATGCAGGGCATCGTGGTATCGATGCTACAGTTAAAGCGGTTGAGACATTCTTCTATTGGCCTACATTGAGAAGGGATGTGGATGCCTTTGTGCGAGAATGCCTAATATGCCAAAAAGTCAAGTTTGACAGGCAAAAGGCACCAGGGTTATTGCAACCACTACCTATTCCAGATAAACCATGGGAAAGTATTGCTATGGATTTTATCTTTGATCTTCCAAGAACGCAGACAGGAAATGATGGTATTTGGACCATTATTTGCAGATTCAGCAAACAGGCTCATTTTATTCCTGTCAGGAAGAAGATAAAGCCAGATCAGATGGCACGCTTGTTTATGAGCAATATTTTCAAGTATCATGGCATGCCACAGTCGATTATTAGCGACCGTGATCCACGCATGACTAGTTTGTTCTGGAGAGGCTTGTTTGAGAATATGGGTACCACGCTCAAATTCTCTTCGTCATTTCATCCTCAAACAGATGGGCAGTCAGAAGAGGCAAATTCTACTGTCCTAGATCTGCTGAAGTGCTATGTGTCAGAGCATAAAGGAAAGTGGGAGCAGTATTTGCCATTGGTGGAGTATGCATACAATAATACAGTGCATTCATCAACTGGCAAGGCACCTTTTGAGATAGTTGAAGGTGGCAAGAAAGTTCCTCCCATACTGCATACAAAGGACAAGATATTTGAAGCAGATAAGTATGTTCAGGACATGGATGAAATGTACAAGAAGGTCAAAGTGGCCTTAGAAAGGACTCAGGCAAAGCAAAAGAAAGCAGCTGATCGTCACCGTCGTGAAGTGGTATATTCACTTGGTGATTGGGTGCTTCTACGGTTTGAAAAGGCAAGGTTAAAGAAGATGAAGGGCAAGGAAAGACTGTTTCCAAAGCTCAGCATGCGTTACTATGGGCCTTTTCAAGTGTGCGACATAATCAGTGATGTTGCATATAGGCTGAAATTGCCTGACAGTTGGAAGATTCACAATGCGTTTCATGTGAGTCTTCTCAGACCCTATGTGGGTGATGTGCCAGAAGATATGCCAGCTGAAGATCAGCCGGAAGTCGAGGAACTTGACGAGATCTTGGTCCCTGAACAGATTTTGGCACACAAAGAAAGGAAAGTGAAAGGCAAGGTTGCTAGGCGTTACTTGGTAAAGTTCAGAAACTATCCACCAATGGATGCTAAGTGGATGGAAGAAGGTGAACTTGCAGAGTCACCAACTGTGTTATCACTTTACCTGGAAGCCTTCGATTTGCAACCTACCTTGACCCCTTGAGTTTCAAAGCTACATGGATTGTCAGTGTGACAATGGCTTCTGAAACAAATGATGTACATGGTATTTAAAGTGAGCTCAAATGAAATACCTGTTACATGAATGTTAGAGCTGTACAGATTGTCAGTTTGGCAATTGCTCTTATGGAATGTCCAAAAGTTTGGTTAGTGCTATAGAAGTGAGTATTTCTTGTCAGTTTGTCAAGGATACAATGATTGCTTCTATTCAGGAGTACATGTGTAACTGCATTCTTAAACTGTCGGTTTGGGTATGCTCGAAAGTGTTACGGGATCCAACGTGTACTATAAGACAGTGGCAAAATGTGCAGCTACCATTTTGTCATTGGAAAGTTAGTGACTCAAAGCAATGGCAGAGTGCGAAGCTACCACTATGTCATTGGGACAGGGTTCACACGCAGGCAATACATGAGTCGACGAGGTGTTGAATACACCAGCGTTGACAATGAGTATGTATGTGTCGTATATGTGTCGACAGATGTTGAATACATCAGTGTTGACAGTGAGCATGTACGACATAGATGCAAACGAGGACGTTTGAGATTTCAAGAGGGGGGTATGTCACCAGCGTGTGACTACTATCTATCCTTTTTGTTGATTTCTTTCTTATTATCTATTTACTTTCACTTTTTGGAAACACCCCTCGGGAAATCTAACTGCCCTGCATTGCATAGCTAGTGTGGAACTGTCCAGAGGGAGTCCAGGCCTGAGGGCAAGAGAGCACTAAGGTTGGACAAGGACTATGGTTAGCCAAGTGGGGTCATTGACTAGCCAAAGTGGAATCCTTTGCTACAGAGGCTACATTTCAGTTTTGGATGTGGCCACAGTGTACAAAGAGGGTCGGATGACCTAGAAAGATATAATGGCAGCATCTCCTAAAATTTAGGGAACTGCTATTTTGGGACCTGAAAATGTGTTGGCGTCATTACCTCCGGAATGACAAAGGGAACATTTTCTTACTCTGCCGTGAAGTCAACTGGGCAACCGGTTGGGATATTTTTAGGCGGCAACCCTGAAACGGGAAAATGCTTGTAAATGTGCCAAGTGGCACATTCTGGTGCAGTTTCCAATGCAAGAAGGAGTTGGCGCTGAATTTGAAGGGAAGAAGGGCTCATTTGCTGATTTTGTCACAGGTTAAGAGCTATGGAGTGCTTGCTTTCCCTCTTATGCACAGTGCGGTGCCAGGAGTGATGCCCTGCACGCTACGCACTGCCCTCTCTCTCCCCTTTGGCAGTATGTTATGCCCCTCTAGTGGGCTCTTCATTTGACCAATGTACAGTTGTGTGGGTTCATGCGCGATTGCCGAGGCAAGAGCCTCTTGCACAGGTACTGGATTAGCTAGCGGCTAATCCCCCCGCAGGTACAGGTGAATTCGGAGAGGTTTCACGCCAGAAATCTCGTCCGATTCAAAGGGCAAGTAGCCCTACAGGTGCGGGAGCTCGAGGACTTGCTAGGGATGCGACCGGCACGCGAAACGGAGCCCGAAACAGTGAATTACAGCCTGCTGTGTATTTTTGCAGGTTTAGGGTTTTGGCCCTAAACGGACCCTAATACCCCCAGGAGGTTCGGGGACGCAAGGGGACCGCTGTACAGGTGATCTGGCGCATTTTCAGGGCTGAAAACAGAGAATTCAGCGTGCTGCAGATTCTCGCCAGGTTTTGCAAAGTGCCCGTATGCGTCGGGAAAGTCAGTCAATGCGTGGGAATACTGACCGTGAAGGGTTCTAGTACAGTTATGCTGCCGAAATCGGGCTAGAACAGTGGAAATTCAGCCGAGTTTGTGCGGGGCAGCTTGTAGGAACCACAGCGTTTATTCCCTCTTTTGAACAATAAAGAAATACCGAAAGGGGCGCCTAAGTTAGGGGCCAATCTGGTGTCTGTCTACTCATACAGGTGCAATCTAGCAGCCTGTATCCCTCTCCCCTTTGTTGTGTCTTGAAAGTACAGGTAAAATAGACGACTAATAATGGGTGAAAGCTAAATCAAGGTTTAAAGTAAAGTCTACCGCCCTTTTTGGATCATACAGGCCGGTTACACCCACCATAGCTCCACACCTAGCACTACGCCGGGCTGTGTCGTCTTTTGTGAATTGTTTTAAAGTTATTCTCTCCTGTGTCGCGGTAGAATCTAGACTTGGGGTGTCCAATTTTGTTACAGTAGTATCAAAGCGTGGCTGATTTCTCTTCTATTGGGAAATCTGGTCCTTTTGTCGCGACACTTATGGACTTCTTCTGCATCTGCTAATGCGGGAGGAGATCACGAAGAAGATTTTCATGATTTAACAGAGGAAGAGTACGGGCCACCTCGGCCTACTCAGTACAAACTTCAAGAGATGGAACGTCGACAGCAGGTTGACGAGTGCACAAAGCAGATGATTAAATTTGCGGAGGATCCTCAGTTTGCAAAATTTTTGTCTCAACAATCCATCGCAGAAGTGCACACCCAGTGGGAGAAAGCCATAGAACCACCCATTAAACCGGCAATCAAGAAACCTCCTTCTGCGAGGATGTTTACAGAATAAGAATTACAGGAGGTGGTTCAGACACAGATCAGTCGGCTTTTGGATGCAAACAATCAATCCAAAAAGCAAGTGAAAAAGCGCAAGAAGGGGACTGAGTACCCTGGTTATTTGGGCCGTCAATCTTCTTTTGCATTTGCAAGAAAGCAGAAGAAGTGTGTACGATTTGAAGGACTACCCAGTTCTTCTTCTTCTTCTTCTTCCGACAGTTCTTCTAGCTCTTCTGACTCGAGCGAGGACAGAAAAGGGAAAAAGCAAAGCAAAAAGCAAAGCTTTGGAAAGGGCAAGAAAAAGGCAAAGAAACCGAGATTTCGCCAAGAATTACAGGAGGTGGTTCAAACACAGAACATTCGGCTTTTGGACGCGAACAATCAATCCAAAAAGCAAGTGAAAAAGCGCAAGAAGGGGACTGACTACCCTGGTTATTTGGGCCGTCAATCTTCTTTTGCATCTGCAAGAAAGCAGAAGAAGCGTGTACGATTTGAAGGACTACCCAATTCTTCTTCTTCTTCTTCTTCTTCTTCCAATAGTTCTTGTAGGTCTTCTGACTTGAGCAAGGAGGACAAAAAAGGAAAAAAGCGAAGCAAAAAGCAAAGCTTTGGAAAGGGCAAGAAAAAGGCAAAGAAACTCAGATTTCGCCCAGTTTCTAATAGTTCTACAAAGGAGTCATCCTCTGACAGTTCGGACTCCGATGACCATATGTTTTATGCAAAGAAGAAGCATTTTTACAGAGCCAACCTATATGACTTCCTAGAAGACAAAAGCAAGAAAGTATAAGAATTCAAAGAAGGTGGACAATCGATTAAATTTGAATCCTTTTCTGGGTTCCGAGATGCTCCGAGGGCTTTGGCCTTCATTGAGCAGTTTGACATAGCCTTCACTGGAGGGCACTACTCAGAGCACTCCAAGATTAGGAGGGCTACATCTTTCTTCAAGGAAATGCTCGAACATGGTGGTCCACTCGTCTTCTGAGAAAGGAAGCTCCAGTTAAGTGATTGAAATACAAAAGGCTCTTTATTTTTTCTTGGCTAACTCGGAAATACGACCGAGATATACGAACCGCTTTGAATCATCTTCGGATGACCAAGGGAGATTCTTTGGACGCTTATTGCGAGAGATTTTGGAACTCTTTTCTACCAACCTCTTCGTTTAAGAAGGTTTCTCTTAAGGAACAGATTGAGCGGTTTTGCTGCGGACTCCCTATAGAGATTCGAGACTACCGCCTGGAACAAAAGTCAAATTCTATTCAAGAATTGATGGGTCATGTGAAATGGGGTTTCGCGATACATTCGGGAAATTTGACTTAACCCATTGATGAGATCTTGACTCAGAGAACCCAAGAGACCTCTAACAATGAAAGTAGAAGGAGAAAGAGTTCCCAAGAAAAGAAAGATAAGGATACACGACCCCGGCCCACCCTTCGAGAGAGGGCCAATTACATCAAAGATGGGAAGTGTTTTGGTTGCGGGGAACATGAGCACGTCTCCGCAAAGTGCCCCAACAAGGCACAACAAGAACAAAGTGAAGACATGCCAGAGACTTCGAGAGTAGAAGAGGAACGTGGCACAGAAGGCAAGATGAAAGCAGGAATGGTACCAGATTGCATGGGTACTTGCCCAAGCCTGATTGATGAAAGTACATAACTTTGCCGAGCTTGGGACAAAGTGAAAGATCAAAAAGCCCTGATTTTCTTCGATGGAGGAGCCAAGGCCAACTTCATTTCACCCAAATTGGCGACGCGGCTCTAGATTACACCCGATAGGATGGGACCACCAACAGAGGCAGTTTGAGCGGCACCCGGACGGGACATAGCCATTACACCTGTTAGTGGCAAACTTTGGTTGCATTGTAAGGGGTATTTGGGGCACGAGGACTTTTACATAATGCCCTTGGAAGGTTGTGACGTCCTCCTAGGAGTCCCTTGTACCATAAGAACAACGCCGTGATCGATTATCGGGCAAAGAAAGCAACTTTGACGAATGAAAAGGGCCGAAAAATTGTACTTGATGTAAAACTGAAGGGCGAGTCTGTCCCTATTGTATCGGCTTCCGCCATTTTCCAAATTAATGAAATCCAGTCTCTTTGTTTACTCGATCTACTTGAAAGAGTTAAATGATGCAAACAACACGAACATGTCTGAACTTGATAAAGAACGCCAAGATTTTCTCCACTCATGTCGATTGCTTCTCTGAGGGCCTGCCAGGCGAGTTGCCTCCATCTCGTCTTGAGGATCACACCATTGATCTGATACCTGGAAGCACACCACCGAACCGGCCACCTTATCGTGTTAGCCGAGCCCAGGATGAAGAGATTATGAACCAAGTGAAAGACCTTTTGGACAAGGGTCTTATCCAGCCGAGTACTTCACCCTACTGCTCTTCGGTGTTGTTGGTTTTAAAGAAAGATGGATCTTGGAGAATGTGCATTGATTATAGAGCTCTCAATAAAATCACCATCAAGAACAGATTTCCGATTCCAAGCATCGATGATATTCTTGACAAACTACAGGGATCCTCTTGTTTTAGCAAGATTGATTTGAAAAGCTGATATCATTAGATCCGAATCGTGCCGGGAGATGTCTACAAGACAGCCTTTCGGACGACCTTTGGTTTATATGAATTTTTGGTGATGCCTTTTGGCCTAACCAATGCTCCAGTGACTTTCAAGTTTCAACCGAACGATGGATAGAATTTACAGAGAGTATAGATCATTTGTTGGCACTTTCTTTGATGACATTATAGTCTTCTCCAAGAATGAACCTCAGAACATAGACACAATCTGCTACAGGTCTTTCAGGCATTGCGAGATCACAAGTTAGTTATCAATGCCAAAAAGAGTGAATTGTTCTTGTCGGAGATACATTTTTTGGGACACATCGTCTCAAAAGCAAGAGTACAGATGGACTCGGCCAAGATTGAGACTATACATGATTGGCCCGATTTGAAGAATGTGAATGAAGTTAGAAGCTTCTTGGGCTGAAAGTTTGCAGAGGTAGCTTTTTCAGACATTGAAAGAGAAATTGACTGCAAGAAGGCCATGTGATTGCTTATGAAAGCCGATTGTTTTCAAGGCGAGAATTGACAGCACAAATCTATGAGAAAGAGTTTTTGGCAGTGATCCACGCTCTTACTCAGTGGCGACACCACTCGGAGCCGATTTTACGGTCTTCACTGGTCATCAGAGTTTACGCTACTTGTCACAGAAGCAGCTTTCGGAAAAGCAGATGCGGTGGGAACTTGGTGGTAGATTCTTTGTCTCGGAAGCCGCTAGTCTTGGCTATTTCCGCAATTTATCATATAAGCTTCGAGGACATGGTTGATCAATACACCACAGATGCTGATTTTTCAGATGTCTTCACTCCAATACATCATGGGGAGGTAGTAGCGGGATATTCCATACGGGATGGTTACTTGATGAAGAAAACAATGTTTTGCGTTACACAGCCGCCGTTGAGGGTGAAGGTTGTGACTGAATGCCATTGTCCACCTTTTATGGGCTACCGCGGCATCGACACCACCTTGAAAGGTGTGGAGCGTTACTTCTTTTGGCCGAGACTCGAGAAAGATGTGGACGACTTTGTACGCAGTTGCTTGGTATGCCAAAAGGTTAAGTTTGACAGGCATAAAGCACAAGGATTGTTACAGCCTTTACCCATTACCACCCGCCCCTGGGAAAGTATTGCTATGGATTTCATTTTTGATTTCCCAAAGACACAAAGTGGGCATGATGGCATTTGGACTGTCATCGATAGATTTAGCAAGCAAGCTCACTTCATTTTAGTGAAGAAAACAATCAAGCCGAATCATTTAGCGAGACTGTTCATTGCACAGATATTCAGATTACATGGCATGCCTGAGACAATAGTCTTTGACAGAGATCCCCGATTCACGAGTTTGTTTTGGAAGGCTATTTGGGAGAACATTGGCACACGGTTGCAGTTCTCGTCATCTTTCCACCCGCAGACAGATTGCAAATTCAGTCATACTGGATTTATTGAAGTCTTACATTTTTGATGAGAAGACTCAATGGGAATTTTGTTTGCCCTTGGTGGAATTTGCCTACAATAACACGATCCACTCTTCGACGGGGAAGGCGCCATTTGAGATCGTTGAAGGTGCTCCAAAGGTTCCATAGCGCGAAAGATAAGATTTTTGAAGCCGACCAGTATACGAGGGACTTCGACATTGCTTTTGCCAAGGTGCGACAGTAGATCGACACCGTCACGATTTGACATTAAAGGAAGACGATTGGGTGCTCTTACGTTTTGAGAAGGCACGCTTAAGAAAGAAGAAGGGAAAGGAGTCGCTTTTTCCAAAGCTTAGCATGAGGTACTATGGTCCTTTCCAAGTAAAAGAAAAGATAAATGATGTCTCCTTTAGACTGAAGCTGCCCGATACTTGGAAGATTCACAATGCTTTTCGTGTGAGTCTATTGAAGCCTTTTAAAGGCGATGTGCCCGATGATGGGGAGCCAGATGAGCAACCCGAAGTGGAGGAAAGCGAGGAGATACTCGTTCCTGAACAGATATTGGCACACAAGGACAGAAAGATAAAAGGTAAAGTGATTAGGCGGTTCTTGGTTAAGTTAAAGAACTATCTTGCATTGGATGCGAAGTGGATGGAGGAAGAGGAGCTAGCAGATACTCCTCAGATTTTGGAACTTTACCTTGAAGCATTCGGTTTAGCATAGTCTACTCCTATAGAACTCCGATTTCAGCATGGGGTGAATCTAGTGCAGCGGGTTTGCACAAGAGGGGAGTCACTCCGCTCCTTTGTCAACGGATTACCCCGATCTTGAATAGAGTCACTGATGTCCCCCTTTGGCTTTCAGGGATATTCATGGGCTGACAATATTCTACAGTATACTTTATAATAAGAATTTTCGAAAATACTGGGAGAATCTACTACTGGGAGTTCTTTTAAAAAATTCATTTACTAGCAAGATGCCCCAATAATCCCAAGGTTAAGCAACGACGTCGTGCGGTAGTGACGAAGGAGGCTGAGCCTCTGGTCTCGCGAGTGCTCTGTTGAGGCAGCCTCTAGTAAGCCCCCCGCCCTTACGAGAGAGGATTCTCTCCTCTGCCGCATCTCTATGACAGCGCACACACACAGAGAGAAGAAAGAAAGAAAGAAAGATTTTTAACGTCTATGTCAGGCCGAAATCGGCCTATGAGACAAATCAAATGTACATGGTGTGTATGTCATCCGTCTATCGGAAAGACAAATGAAACAAAACTGATACAAAACTGAATTGAATGTAGGTAATGGAGTATCTGAGAAGGGATGGAGCTCTATCTCTAGGGGTATATGCATGTCTATATGCTCAAGGTAGTACAATCATGAGAATGCATCAAGCTATCTAGCTCTCTATCAAGCTATCTAGAGAGAGAGAGAGAGAGAGAGAGAGAGAGAGAGAGAGAGAGAGAGAGAGAGAGAGAGAGAGAGAGAGAGAGAGAGAGAGAGAGAGAGAGAGAGGAGCAGCCTCTACGTCGAGACCCTGCAAACATTGTGTGTGTGTGAGAGAGAGAGAGAGATGAAAAGGGAAAGTAAGCACATGGCCTCCAGGTGACCGTCCCCCGGCCCCTCCTTTTCTTTTGGTTTGTAAACCCTTCCTCTTTCCTTTCCAAACTAATACCATCATTTTATCAATTTCTCGAGCTATTTTATCAATTTCTCCAGCTGGTACCCCATACTAAGAATTCCCAAAAATGAAAATGATTGATTTGTACTTGACTTGTTTAAGTGCAGGAACTGAAAGACAAAATGATTGCAGCATTTCGGTCTCATAAATCTCTATAGACATGATTGCAATAAGGATCAGTCAATCGGGCATCCGTGAGGTCCGGAATGGATCTAGATGCGATTACTAAATACTTTGCCGATTAATCATGGTATGAGATTTGTAACGAGTTTGTATATGATTTGTCATGTGATGTCATATGATGTCAAGTGATGTCCTGTGATGTTCGGTGATGTGACTGTCGTTATGTACAAGTGCTAGATGTGTTGTGTCTAGTGCATCGGTACTAAAAGTCAGTGTCTTCTAAGATAGTTTATGGCCTTTGTTTGTTTTGCAGGTGTAATCGAGGGCGATTACAATTCTTTCAAGAGGGGGGTATGTCACAAACTGGTGACGTGGCTAGCCCCTGGACACACACACCGTGCAGGCTCAATCTTGGAAAACGTGCCGGAAGGCAGCATCTCAAGACGCAGGAGCTCCTAGGTGTCATGCCTTGGCAGTTGCTTTTCAAAACGTTGCTGCAGAGGTTGGCTTGGTAACTAGAAGGGGATTTCAAAGATAGCTAGGCTTCGTTCGACGCTTAACAACGAGCATCTCAAAATGCCTACTACAGAGGGGGATGAGGTACAAGTGAAGGTAACTAAGCTTTTATCCATTAGCTCCCAAACGAGTATTACGCTCTTGAATATTGCAGGCCTCCCAAGGTTTCTAATAGTGTTAAATATGATTGAGGTCTTGAGAGGTGATCATATTAAGAACTCTCCGTGTATGTTGCAAACGCAAGAGCAGAAGCTATGCAATCTACCTTGCAAAGTTGACAAGGTAGATCTTACCGCAGAAATGGTAAACAATTATCAACGTGATTATCCCCTTGGTGTCAAGATACCCATTCCTAAGGGAGATGAAAACCGCCCTAATCGAAAGTTTTGCTACAACAAGTTGGTCAACCAACACATGCAGAGTCCACAAACTATTTTCATCTACTCAGTGTCATAGAAGTTTTTTGTCTATTGTCAAAACAATTATATACTTTTTTTTAGTCAAAACCTCTTATACCTTATCTGTTTTTGTCAGCTATTGTCATGCCAAAAATTGCACGGGATATAGACATTGCTACACATGAGTGGTAAGACCTCCCAAAATGTTTGTTCTCAACCCATTTTTGTTGCACTTCTCGTGAGGTTACTGGGTACACCTTAAACCCAAGGTTTGGAGTGAACCAAAAACTCCATTTATTGGTAGCTAATTTTTGACCTACACCCTATTTGTTCAAGGGGGGGGTTTACTATCATAGCATCAGGTTATGGATACACCAGAAATTCTTGGTTGTGAGAGAACCTAAAGTCACGGTTGTCGAGTACACCAAAAACTCGAAGTATCACGAGAGTTTGTCTAGTTCTGGCTTGAAGGGGGGGGTTGTTGGGTTCAAGCCCTGTGGACTAATCCCGTGGGAATTACCCCTTGGAGCATGCAGATGAAGCTTCAATTACTTTTAGAAGTGTGCATGGCACTTTTGCTATTTATTGTAAGTTTTTACAAAGGAAATCAACAAAGCATAGAGTTATTTTTTGCACTACTGTGTCGAATCTCTCTCTCTCTCTCTCTCTCTCTCTCTCTCTCTCTCTCTCTCTCTCTCTCTCTCTCTATCGTTCTCTGCTCCTCCAAGCCATGGCAGTTCTACGCCATCATCCAGCCTAGCTTCGCTCTTAACAAACAAGACATGCTCTAAACTACTCTTGGTTCACTCTCAAAGTGAGAGTTAGTACTCTCAAAGTTTGCAAGCTTCAAGCATTGCATGCCGAGATTGCTTGCTTTGAAGGCCATGAGGAACCTTTGATGAGTTAGCAAACTTTTATAAGGTAAACTAGGTCTCTTGAGGGGATTTGGATGCTTTGGAAGGTGATAAGAGGGCTCACCTCCCTTTAATAGAGGAAATTGTAGGAGAGAGAAGAATGCCATCTTTGTGATGCATATGGTGGCAGGTGTAGTGCTTATTACCTGTAAGTGCACATGAGTTGCTACACATGATAGCAAAATGCAATGGTGTTTACCTAGATGCATGCAAGAGGTCATCTTAGAGTTGCAGATGGTAGTAAATATTCTACATGTATGCATACATGATGTCATCCGTGTGATGCATAGGGTAGCACAAATCTCCAAGGACGAGATGGTCAATTTTACCGCTATGATGAGTCATGCTAGCAGATACAGTGGAATTGGGTGTCCTCGTTTACTCTATATATGTCTACATCTTTACGTGGTTGCCAATCCTCATGCTCCAAATTTGTGATAGTAAGTGGACTGAATGAATGATTATGTTCAACCAGCTATGCATATTTGTGGTCTCATATACGTACCTTTTTGAGTATCCGATTGAAAACCACACTTAAGGGGAGATTGCCTTACTATCTTCCACTTATGAAAAAGTAGAGTGCTTTTAATCGCAAAAAGAAACTAATTATGTGGCCTAGTTCTAGGTCATGTGTGGTGTAGAAGAAGGTGGGAACTGACTTCTAGGGATGCCTTGCATAGGGGTTTACTTGGACAAGTTACCTAGTAGAGTTATCGCCAATTACCCAATGCTATTTGATTGTGTGACCAATCAGACTCCATTGCGGACACCTTTGGATAGGACCCACTAATCGCATTTTGGGATTCTCACTCTTGTATCTTTTGGAACTCTTTACACAAGGCAGCTTATAGATATTAGGAGCACACAGTGCTAACCCTTGTATCATCATATTGACCAAATTAATCATTCCAAAACACTATTGTCTGAGCTTTAATACTTTGAATTACTATTTGAATCCAATTGTCTATCATGTGAATTTGTTATTTTCAGCTCCTCCTCTATTTTCTAAAGTCTGTTTTGTATCTTAATGAAGTCCCTATCTGTCATCTGAGTCTAAATCCATCATCTAAACATCTGGAGTCTGAAGTTTGGTTAGTGACTGTGAGTCTTACTCTAGAATAGCTATCAAAGTGATCCAGCTTTAAGATACCTAGCATCTAGAGTTCCAAAACATACAAGAGTGAGAATCCCAAAATGGGATTAGTGGGTCTTATTTATAAGTGTCCGCACTCGAGTCTGATTGGTCGCACATGCGTACCCCTAGAAGCTAGTTCCCACCTTCTACATCCTCCTCTCGTTTCTTGGATTTTGCTATAGACAAAATTTTAATTTTTGATAAGGCTTCATTGCTTCCGCTTCGGCTTCCACTTATTTCTTCTTCACTTCAGTTTTCTGAACAATTTGAGTTGGTGGTTGTGCAGGTCGGACCACCAATTAGGGGTGATGGAGGTTGTGTTTTCCTTCTAGATGATTTATGTCACAAAGTGATGACGTGGCTACCGACAGCAGAAACCCTAAAACCTGCAAACCCTAATTTCTGCCAAAAACCCTAATCTATAGAAACCCTAATTTCTGGAAACCCTAATCCTAACTGCTGGCTGAAACCCTAAGTTTGGCAGTAGAAATGCCACGTGGTAGCAATACGGATTTCCTGGTTTTGCGGTGGATTTTTCGGACGCTGATTTGCAGCTTTTGAGCGACGCAGTGTTGTTGCTTTTCTCCACGCAAGTTGTGTGTGAGAGAGAGAGAAAGATTCTTGCTTTATTTTAAAAAGTGCTCAAGAGAGCGCTTGAGAGAGAGAGATTTTGCTTATTATTTGGAAGCTTTTGGGGCTCTGCTTTTGGGCATCCCTTGTAAACTTTAAATAAGCGGTGACGGCTCACTTTGCAGAGCATCTGGACGCAGAGTCTGAGAGTGAAACCTTAACCGCTCTCTTGTACTTTGACATTGATTAATACATAAAGAAATACCGAAAGGGGAGCCAGTCTTTGGGGCCAATATCTCTAGGCACGGAACTCCGGCGGGCCAGTGCAAATCTATTGTGATTTGTGAATTGTTTTGAAGTGGTTATTTGGTGCTGTCGTGATTGATTCTTGACTTGGGAGTGTCCAAGTCTATTACAGTGGTATCAGGGCACGGCCGATTTCTCTGCTACGAGAAATCCGATCCCCAATTTTTTTTTCCGCGGCACCTATGGCTTCACGCAAGGATCAGTCGACTCCCTCTGCATATGGAGATGCGGGCAGGGATCACAACGAAGATTTAGGCAGAGAGTATGGCCCGCCTCGGCCTACTCAGGCACAGCAACGAGAGATGAAGCGTCATCAATTGATCGGCGATGCAACAAAGATGATGCTCAGTTTTGCGAAGGATCCGAAATTGGCAAAATATATGAGCAAGACTTCTTTTCAAGAAGTGCATGCGCAGTGGCAGAAAACCACACCACCCCCCCGAATCCCGCTCTCAAGAAACCTTTTGATCACAAGCAATATTCAGAGAAGGAATTAGACGAGGTGGTTGATGCACGGATTGCTCAGCATTTTGATGCGCAAAAGAAAGCCAAGAAGCATGGCAAAAACCAGAAGAAAGGCACTGACTTCCTGGGTTATTTGGGTCGTCAGTCGACATTTTACAAAGCAAAGAAACAGAAGAAGCGTGTTCACTTTGAAGGAGTACCCAGTTCTTCTTCTTTTGATAGTTCTTCTAGCTCTTCAGATTCGAGCGAAGAAGACAGAAAAGGCAAAAAGCGAAGTAAGAAACAACGCTTCGGAAAGGGCAAGAAAAAGGCAAAGAAGTCTAAATATCGCCCTATGACTGACAGTTCTACTGAGGACTTGTCTACAGACAGTTCAGACTCCGATGACGGAAACTTTTATGCGAACAAGAAGAATTTTAATAAAGCCAACCAATATGACTTTCTGGAAGATAAAAGCAAGAAAGTCCGAGAGTTTAAAGAAGGTGGACAGTGGATCAAATTTGACAATTTTTTAGGATACTCAGATGCTTCGAAGGCTTTGTCTTTTATACAGCAATTTGACATCGCTTTCGCGGGAGGACGCTACTCAAAGCACTCCAAGATTCGGAGAGCTGCCTCTTACTTTAAGGGGAATGCTCGAACTTGGTGGTCCACGCTTCTATTAAACAAGACCGCGCCAGTTAAATGACTGAAATTTAAGAAGATTTTTATTTCTTCTTGGTTGACGCAAGAGTATGAACGCGATGTACGAGCTGCTTGGAACCATCTTCGGATGACCAAGAGAGATACAATAAATACTTACTGTGAGAGATTCTGGAGCTCATTTCTACCCGCCTCTTCAATTAACAAGATCTCGTTCAGAGAATAGATTGAGCGGTTCACCTTGGGTCTACCTACAGAGACCCGAGATCACTGCTTGGTACAGAAGTCAACTTCTATTCAGGAGTTGATGAGTCATGCGAAGCGGGGCTTTGCCATTCACCTTGGCAGTCTGACCTACCCCACCGATGAGGCCATGACACAACGAGCCGAACAGACTTCTGGGAATAAAAGTAGAAAGAGAAAGAGCATCCCAGAGAGGAGGGATGCATGACCCAAGCTTACTCTTTAGGAGCGAGCTGGTTCATCAAGGAGGGGAAGTGCTTTGTATGTGGGAAACATGGACATATCTCCGCGAAGTGCCCTAAAAAGGCACAGAAAGAACAGAATGATAAGGACGACCACAGGCCTGAGAGTTCGAGAGCAGCTGAGGAACGTGGCAAAAAAGGGAAGATGAAAACAGGACTTGTTCCAGATTGTGTGGGACCGATCCCAACACCATGGACGAGAGTACAGAACTTTGCCGAGCTTGGGGCAAAGTGAAAGATCAAGAGGCCCTGATGCTCTTTCATTTCACCAGAGTTGGTGGCGCGGCTCGAGATCACTCCCGATCGATGGGACCACTTGCGGAGGCAGTTCTAGCGGCACCCAGCAGGGACGTAGCCATTACACTTGTCATTGGCAAACTTCGGTTGCATTGTCAGGGGTATTTGGGCATGAGGACTTTTTCATAATGCCTTTGGAGGGTTGTGATGTTCTCTTAGGGATTCCCTACTACCACAAGAACAACGCCGTGGTCAATTATCGGGCGAGGAAAGTGACATTGACTACAGAGAAGGGCAGAACCAATGTATTTGATATTAATCTTAAGGGCGAGTCTGTCCCTATTGTATCGGATACGGCCATTTCTAAATTAATGAAATCCAGTCCGTTTGTTTACTCGATCCTTATGAAAGAATTGAGCGATAATGATAGGACAAATATGTCTAAACTTGATAAAGAACGCCAAGATTTTCTCCACTCTCACGCTGATTGCTTCTCAGAGGGCCTACCAGGCAAGTTACCACCTGCTCGTACTGAAGATCATACCATTGATCTGGTACCTGGAAGCACACTATCGAACCGGCCACCTTACCGTGTGAGCCGAGCACAGAATGAAGAGATTATGAACCAAGTGAAGGACCTCTTGGAAAAGGGTCTTGTCCAGCCTAGTACTTCACCGTATTGCTTTCCAGTGTTGTTGGTTTTGAAGAAAGACGAATCTTGGAGAATATGCATCGATTATAGAGCTCTCAACAAAATCACCATCAAGAATAGATTTCGGATTCTTAGGATCGATTATATACTCGACAGGTTACAGGGATCCTCTTTCTTTAGCACGATTGATCTGAAGAGTGGATATCATCAGATCACGATCGCGCCGAGAGACGTCTACAAGACAGCTTTTCGGACAACTTTTGCGTTATTTGAGTTTTTGGTGATGCCTTTTGGCTTAACCAATGCTCCTGCGACATTTAACCGGATGATGGACAAAATTTTTCGAGAGTACAGGCTATTTGTTGGCACTTTCTTTGATGACATCATTGTTTTCTCCAAGAATGAGGCAGAACACAGAGATCATTTGCTTCAGGTCTTTGAGGCATTACAACATCACAAGTTAGTGATTAATGCAAAGAAAAGTGAATTTTTCCTACCAGAGATACACTTTTTGGGACACATTGTCTCAGCAGCAGGAGTACAAATGAATCCAGCCAAGATAGAGACTATCCGTGATTGGCCCGATTTGAAGAATGTCCATGAAGTTGGAAGCTTCTTGGGACTGTGTTCGTACTATAGGCGGTTCATTCGAAAGTTTGCAGAGATTGCTTCCCCTTTGCATATCTTGACACAGAAAGGAGTCCCTTTCTCGTGGGGATCCACAGAGTTGACTGCCTTTCAGTCATTGAAAGAGAAATTGACTACAGGACCAGTTTTGACTTTGCCGGACTTGCAGAAGTCATTTGAAGTATATTGTGATGCTTGTGGTCGTAGTCTAGGTGCGGTCTTAATGCAAGAAGGCCATGTCACTGATTACGAGAGCCGATTGTTCTCAAGGCCGAAGATGACAACACAGATTTATGAGAAAGAGCTTTTGGCGCTTATCCATGCTCTTACTCAATGGCGGCATTACCTACTCGGAGCGGATTTTACTGTCTTTACAGACCATCAGAGTTTGCGCTACTTCTTGTCACAGAAGCAGCTCTCGGAAAAGCAGATGCGGTGGGCAAACATCTTGTCACAGTTTCACTTCCAGATTGTCCATGTGCAAGGACAAAAGAATGTGGTGGCAGATGCTTTGTCTCGGAAGCCGTTGGTTCTGTCTATTTCCGCGATACATCATAGGAGCTTCGAGGATATGGTCGACGAGTATGCCACAGATACAGATTTTGTAGATATTTTCACACGGATACGGGATGGGGAGACAATAGCGGGATACTCCATTCGGGAAGACTACTTGATGAGAAAAACCATGTTGTGCGTTACACAGCCGTTGAGGGAAAAGGTTATGACTGAATGTCACTGTCCACCTTGTACGGGTCACCGCGGCATTGCTACCACCATGAAAGGGGTAGAGAGATACTTCTGTTGACCGAGACTCAGGAAGGATGTGAAAGAGTTTGTGCGCAATTGCTTAGTATGCCAGAAGGTCAAGTTTGAGAGGCATAAGGCACAGGGATTGTTACAGCCTTTACCCTTACCCACCCGTCCCTGGGAAAGTATTGCAATGGATTTCATTTTTGATCTCCCGAGAACATAGAGTGGACACGATGGCATTTGGACCGTAATTGACAGATTTAGCAAACAGGCTCATTTCATTCCAGTGAAGAATACAGTCAAGCCGGATCACTTAGCGAGACTGTTTGTGGCCCAGATCTTCAGATTGCATGGCATGCCTGAGACGATTCTCTTCGACAGCGACCCCAAATTTACGAGTTTGTTTTGGAAGGCAATTTGGGAGAACATTGGCACGCGGTTGCACTTCTCGTCATCGTTCCACCCGTAGACTGATGGGCAATCCAAGATTGCAAATTCAATGGTTCTAGATTTATTGAAGTCTTATATCTTGGATCAGAATACTGAATGGGAAAAGTACCTACCTTTGGTGGAATTTGCCTACAATAACATGATACACTCTTCTACGGGGAAGGCGCCATTTGAGATTCTTGAAGGTGTTGCGAAGGTTCCACATTTCCTAAGCACGAAAGATAAGATTTTTGAAGTGGGTGAATATATGGGAGACTTAGATATGGCTTTTGCCAAGGTTCGCGAGACTTTGCAGAAATCTCAAGAACGACAGAAAAAGGCAGCGGATCGCCATCGTCACGATTTGAAATTAAAGGAGGATGATTGGGTGCTCTTACGTTTTAAGAAGGCACGCCTGAGAAAGAAAAAGGGAAAGGAGAGGCTTTTTCCAAAGCTTAGTATGCGATACTATGGACCTTTCCAGATTACTGAAAAGATAAATGATGTCTTCTTCCGATTGAAACTGCCAGATACTTGGAGGATTCACAATGCATTTCATGTGAGTCTTTTGAAACCTTTTAAGGGTGATGTGCCTGATGATGGGGAGCCTAATGAGCAACCCGAAGTGGAAGAAAACGAGGAGATCCTTGTTCCTGAACAGATTTTGGCACATAAGGATACAAAGAATAAAGGTAAAGTCCGAAGGCGGTTCTTGGTTAAGTTCAAGAACTATCGTGCATTGGATGCGAAGTGGATGGAGGAGGAGGACCTAACAGATACTCCTCAGATTGTGAAACTTTACCTCGATGCTTTTGGTTTAGCATAGTCTACTCCAAATGGAACCCAAAATTCAGCTTGGCCGGAGATCTGGTGCAGTGGGATGCCCAAGAGGGGAGTCACTCGGCTTCTTTGTCAACAGATCCCTTGATTTAGATAGTAGAGTCACTGATGTCTCTTTAAGCTTCAGGGATATTGAAAGCTGACAGTATTCTGTTGTTTGACTTTATGAAATGGAATTTCGGATATACTTCTTTTAAGTGGAGAAACTGATAGACGAGATGATTGCAGCATTTTGGTCTGATTGATCTCGAATAGACATGGTTGCAATAGGGGTTAGTCAATCGGACATCGATGAGGTCCCGTTTGGATCTAGGTGCGATTGCTAGCTACATTGCCGATAAATCATGGTCTAAGATCCGAATGAATGTTGAATGTCATGTGATGTCTAGTGATGTCCTGTGATGTGACTCTCGATTGGTACATGTGCTAGATGTGTGTTCCTAGTACGTAGGTACTAACAGTCAGTGTCTGATAAGACGATCTATGGCCTCTGTCTGTTTTGCAGGCGTAATTGAGGGCGATTACAATGCGCTCAAGAGGGGGGTATGTCACAAAGTGATGACGTGGCTACCGACAACAGAAACCCTAAAACCTGCAAACACTAATTTCTGCCAGAAACCCTAATCTGCAGAAACCCTAATTTCTGGAAACCCTAACCCTAACTGCTGGCTGAAACCCTAAAGGTGGTTGAAACCCTAAATCTGGCGGCAGAAATGCCACGTGGCAGCAGTACTGATTTCCAGGTTTTGTGGCGGATGTTTAGGACACTGATTTGCAGCTTTTGAGTGACGTAGAGTTGTTGGTTTTCTCCACACAAGTTATGTGTGTGTGAGAGAGAGAGAAAGATTCTTGCTTTATTTTAAAAAGTGCTCAAGAGAGAGCGTGAGAGAGAGATTCTGCTTTTGATTTGGAAGCTTGTGGGGCTCTGCTTTTGGGCATCCCTTGTAAACTTAAATTAGTGGTGAGGGCTCACTCTAAAGAGCATTTGGAGGCAAGGTCTGAGAGTGAAACTGTTGCTAAATTGGCTTTATCTTACAGAAAAATAATTCGAAATGAATTATTGGATTTATAAGTGAGAGGGTTTTCTCGCTTGGAACACCAAGGAAAAATATTTCTAAATGAATTATTGGAATTTTAAGTGAGAGGGCTTTTCTCACTGGAGACATCCGAGTACAGAGTATTCCTAGTGCGTCATTTAAAGTAATGACGGGAACACTGAGAACGGGAATATCTGTAAGGCCACTAGGAACGGGTACTTGTGATGCGTCACATCGGATGGGTGACAGGGAGCATCGGAAAGAAGTATCCGACCATCCGGGAACGGACATCTCTGATGCGTCATAGGATGGGTGACATAGAGCATCGTGAAGGAGATTGTACCGTAAGTTCGGTAGGAAAGGACTAGGTGATGGGTATTCCTGATGCGTCACAAGATAGGTGACGGGTGCACCGGAAAGGGAATATCCATAGTCGAGAGGAAATTCCGAACTGTGTTGGAATTGTGCACAAGGAAAAGCAAGCACTTGAATGAAGATCGGTTCAGAGGAAACATTGAGGAAAAACAGATGCTTTTTGAAAAAGCGGGATTGCCTTTCGAGAAAACAGATGCTTTCTCGCGAGGAAGTCTATGTTTGCATTGCAACTGTGCATGTGATTGCATCCATGGACGCCTGGGAAGTGCTGTGAAAGCATTGTTTTCAGCCTTTAAGGTTTTATTGAGTTTTTGGACAGATTCAGACCATTTTTAAAGGTGACCGACCGCCCACTTACTAAGTGGGCAGCCATCTAATAATTAAGGCAATAGATCAGCCAGCGTCTTCTCTCTCTCTTTTTCTGGCAGAGCATCGAAAAAAAGAATATGAAAATTTTGAAAAAAAAAAAAAAAAAACGGCCAGGATCTCTACGCGAGCAGCTATTCGTGCCCGTGGCTAGGAGCTATAAAAGCATCACATGCCCCTTACTCAGAGGGGAGGACTAATCTTTGCAAGGAGGAGATGCTGCTGCAGATTTCAGCCGTAAAGAAGACGTTGCCGTTGATGCCCGTGGCTACCCCAAGTGTACCGGATGTCGCCAAGACCTAGTGCGCGAGTAAGTGCGTACGAATCGTGTTTCCATCGCGACAAGTTGCTGTTTTTCTCTGTTTTCAGCCCATAAACGTCGTAGACGGGGCTGATTTACGAGAAGGAACCCGAGAACACACCTCTTTTGTGTGTAGAATTGGAAGAGAGGATTTTCTATGGAGAGGTCTCTTCCGGGGAATCGCTTTTCGAGAATGGAGTTGCGTTTCGAGCGTCGAGACTCTGAAGGTAACGATTTTCATGTTATGAACTCTGAGTATTTGTTTGCAGGTGTACTTCGTCTTAGTGAGGGAGTAGCAGCAGAGGAAGGTATGAGCCTCTGCAGGAGAAAAGCGCTCTGAGGAACTAGAGCCAGATTAGCCCAGGGGTTTCGTACCCGAGTTTGGGAAGTAGATCCACGGATCGGAGAGAGGTAGTCTCTCAAGTTGCGATCCGGAAGTTGGGATTCCCAAGTAAGGACTTCGTGTCCGGGAAAGCAGAGTTGTTCTGCGGGAAGAGGACTCTGGAAATAGAGTTCTAAAAGAGAGTTGCAGGGATGTCATGCCCTGAGTTTGGAAGGTGAGATCCAGAGGTGAGAACCTTGATTCTCGAGGAATTGGAATAAGGAACGGAAGTTCCTTGGAATAGGGTTTTGCCCTAGGAATCGGAAGCTAAAGCTTCCGGGAACCATCAAGTCTTATTCTAGAACGAACGTGGAATACGTTCGGTTCAAGTGCTTGTATAGACTTCTCCTCAGTAATAAAGATACTATTACGGGGGGGACCAGCCTATCTTCTGGTCCCCAATACTGTGTCGATCTTCTCACTTTATCTCTCTCTCTCTCTATCTATTTCTCTCTATATCCTCTGGCTTCAATATTAAGTGATAAATTTTATTTATCCTAGTATATTTTATATTGCTATGCGCTCCCGTTTGTGACAGAAACCCTAACCGCTCTCATGTACTTTGACATTGATTAATACATAAAGAAATACCGAAAGGGGCACCAATCTTTGGGGCCAATATCTCTAGGCACGGAACTCCGCCGGGCCAGTGCAAATCTATTATGATCTGTGAATTGTTTTGAGGTGGTTATTTGGTGCTGTCTTGATTGATTCTTCACTTGGAGCGTCCAAATCTGTTACAATTCGATATATAGATTCTTGCTCTTGTTTCTTTCTTCGTTCTGTTAACATCTAGCTTATGGCAAATAGAAGCACTTTGGATAATTCATTTTGTGTACCTGATCAATTGGCTGGGATTTTCATTAAGTCATCATGCCTATGAAATTGATAAGCTCTTCTATGAGCTTTGAGACTGTGTCCTTTTAGTGTGAGTGAGTACTGACTTCCATGCTACCCATAAGGCGTTGCTTTGTTCATACCTTTCTCTAATCTGATCTACAATTTGAATATATCTCATTTTAATTATTGGTTCGTTTTAGATCGGACACAGAACTAGATAAAACCTTGGTAGCTCATCCTCCTTCATGGGTAGGAACATGAGAATCTGACACAACCTCAATATATAATTCAAAACAGTCTGATTCTTTTGTTGCATCATTTTTCAAAGGACTCTAGCCAGGTGGAACAAACTTTCTAGGTCTTGTTCCTGCTCTTGAATGGTCATTCTGGTGACCCTGCCTCTGCTGCTAGATGCATTGCTTTTGAGCAGGGCAACTATTGTGTGGTCCAAG
The DNA here is from genome assembly GCF_014529385.1 of Adiantum capillus-veneris. NCBI lineage: Eukaryota > Viridiplantae > Streptophyta > Polypodiopsida > Polypodiales > Pteridaceae > Adiantum > Adiantum capillus-veneris. The sequence continues at coordinate 47,541,116 of NC_140952.1, read as the reverse complement.
ACTTGTCTGACAATCTGTAATTTTAGCAGTGTGCCTTCGATAAGCATAAGAGAACTTTAGCCATTGTTCCTATATTGCGAATTTTTTATCTAGCAAAACCTTTTGTTTTGGAGATTAATGTCAGCAATAAGGCTATTGATGCAATACTACTTCAAGACGGTAGACTACTTGCCTTTGAGAGTAAGAAACTAAATGGGTAGAGATCCTTCAAGAATGTGATTTCTCTCATTGTCCTCATCATTCTTTGCATCTGGCTCAACGTGTGCGGTGTCATCCTCCTTTTCATCATCTGCTTCCTTATCTTCCTCCTGACTAGGATGAATGTGCTCTAGTAGTGCTTGATTAGCTAAAGCACTAGTGTAAATTTTAGATTTTCCTCGAGGGACAGTGGTAGATATACTTGTCTAGGACATACTTTTTCATGATAGTGTGGACCTCTAATAAGCTTTATATCACTACCTGCTTCTGGTCTATCATGGACCTCTTCTCTTTCAGTTCTTTGTTGAGATTCCATTTTTCAGCATTTAGGTTTGCATTAATCATCTTCACTTGTTCATTTTGATCTTGCAACTCTTTAGTAGTCTTGGTATTGTCATCGAGGGTTTCCTATTCTTACTGTCGTTAGAGACAATCTATATCAAAGCTTTGATTGTTGGTTGAACTTCCATCATTTTGCCTACAACATTAACAATAGCATTCTGGCCTGGATCATGGCTATCACAAACTGGTGACGTGGCTGGCCCTGCAGTGGGGCAGCAGAGCATACACACACCCTCCCCGGCTGGCTCCACCCGGAATTCACGCTGTAAGTGGTGATGTGGTAGTGTACGGCAGACCCGGATTTTGCGGCGACTTTTCCGCTGACAGGCTGACGTGGCTGAGCGTACGGAATTCCGTGATTTACGGGCAGCTGTACGGAGATTTGCTTTACGCAAGGGAAAAAGCCTACGCAAGGGAAATTGGCAGCTTTTGGAATAGTTGCATTTTGAAGCTTTTGGGGCTCTGCTTTTAGTATCCCTTGTAACCTAAATAATGAACCTAAGGGGGCTCCCTGTGCAGAGCATTTGGACGCAGAGTCTGAGAGCGAGCTCCCGTGGGAGTTGTACTTTGCTCAAAGATTAATATAAAAAGAAATACCGAAACGGGCGCTAGTCTTTGGGGCCAATACCTCTTGGCACGGAAGTCCGCCGAGCCTTGTCGCATCAATTGTGAATTGGCGAACTGTTTTGAAGTGAATCTCTGCTGTGTCGCGGTAGAATCTTGACTTGGAGTGTCCAAGTTTGTTACAGTGGTATCAGAGCACAGAAAGATTCTTCTTCTACGAAGGATCCGATCCTTTTAATAGCGCACACAGCTTTTGGGAAAGAATATACGTGCCCTGACCCCGGACTTATTAGCCACTCCCACCCTTCATACATCGTGCACGCTCCCGTCTTCATCGCTCTGTCTTACAGGGCATAAAGCCATTAAAAATCCGAAATTACACATGGGTCCTGGTGAAGAATCTGACAGAGATGACACGTCTGAGTGGGAAGGCAAAGAAAAGTTGAAGATCCGGCGCGAGAATTGAATAAAAGAATGAAGATTTGAGCAAAAGTTTTTCGGACAAGTTTGCCAGAAAAGGAGTACAAACGTCAACTGTAGATTGGCATATGTGTGAACAGAAGATTGATTAAGTACTCTAAGGACCCGAGATTGATGATACACCTGAAGAATTACCCGATTGATAAGATTTACTCGAGATGGCGTGTGGCCATTGCTTCTCCTCTCAGGTAGGGAGTTAAGCCGAAAAGACAGACGAGTGTAGAAAAGCAGAACCTGTACTCACAGAAAGACATGAACAAGCGAAGCAAAAAGCAAAGTTTCGAAAACGGCAAGAAAAAGGCAAAGAAGCCTAGATTTCACCCAGTTTCTGACAGTTCTACCGAGGACTCATCCTCAGATACTTCGGACTCCGACGATCACATGTTTTATGCAAAGAAGAAACATTTTTATAAAGCCAACCAATATGACTTCCTGGAAGAGAAAGTCAAAGAATTTAACGAAGGTGGACAATCGATTTGAATCCTTTTCTAGGTTTCGTGATGCTCGAACATGGTGGTCGACTCTTCTACTGAGAAAGAAAGCTCCAGTTAAATGGTTGAAATTCAAACGGCTTTTTATTTCTTCTTGGCTGACTCGGGAGTACGAACGAGATATACGAAACGCTTGGAATCATCTTCGGATGACCAAGGGAGATTCTTTGGACGCTGATTGCGAGAGATTTTGGAGCTCTTTTCTACTAGCTTCTTCCTTTACGAAGGTCTTGTTTAAGGAACAGATTGAGCGGTTTTGCTGCGGACTTCCTACAGAGATCTGAGACTATTGCTTGGAATAAAAGTCGAATTCTATTCAAGAATTGATGGGTCATGAGAAATGGGGTTTTGCCATACACTCGGGCAATCTGACTTACCCCACTAATGAGATGTTGACTCAGAGAACTCAACAGACTTCTAATAATGAAAGTAGAAAGGGAACGAGCTCCCAGAACAAAGAAAAGAAAGATACATGTCCTCGACAAACTCTTAGAGAAAGGTTTATCTATCTCAAAGAGGGAAAGTGTTGTGGATGCGGGAACATGGGCACATCTCCGCAAAGTGCCCCAAAAAGGCACAGCAAGAACAGTCTGAAGACAGGCCAGAGAGTTCTAGAGCAGCAGAGGAATGTGGCAGAAAAGGTAGATGAAAATAGAACTGGTACCACATTGCGTGGGACCCGAACCAAATCAGATGGACGAAAGTAGAAACTTTGCAGCACCTAGGGCAAAGTGAAAGAACAGGAAGCCCTCATTTCCTTTGATGGAGGAGCCAAGGCCAACTTCTTTTCACTTGAATTGGCGGCTCGATTTGGAATTACGCCCGACAGGCTGAGGCCACAGGCGGAGATAGTTCTAGTGGCACCCGGACGGGATGATACCATTACATCGATCATTGGCAAACTTCGTTTGCAATGTCAAGGGTGTTTAGGGCACGAGGACTTCTATGTAATGCCCTTGGGAGGTTGTGACGTCCTCCTCGAAATCCCTTGGTACCAACAGAACAATGCCGTGGTTGACTATCGGGCTGAGAAAGCGACTTTGACAAATGAAGGGCACAAAGATTGTACTTGATGAAATTCAGCTTCTTTCCTTGATTTTCTGGAGAGAACTGAATGATGATTGAAGGTCGAATATGTTTTGACCTTGATAAAGAATGCCATGATTTTCTCCACACTCATGCCGATTGCTTTTCAGAGGGCCTGCCAGGCGAGTTGCCACCAGCTCGTCCTGAGGATCATACCGTGGATCTGATACCTAGAAGCAAACCACCGAACCGGCCACCTTACCGTGTGAGCCAAGCCCAGAATGAAGAGATTATGAACCAAGTGAAAGACCTCTTGGAAAAGCATCTTATCCAGCCAAGTACTTCACCTTACTGCTCTCCAGTGTTGTTGGTTTTGAAGAAAGACGGATCTTGGAGAATGTGCATCGATTATGGAGCTCTCAATAAAATCACCATCAAGAACAAATTTCCTATTCCTAGAATCGATGATATTCTTGACCGACTACAGGGATCCTCGTGTTTCAGCAGGATCCATTTGAAGAGTAGATATCATTAGATCCGAATCGCGTCGGGAGATGTCCACAAGACCGCTTTACGGACGACCTTCGGTTTATCTGAATTTTTGGTGACGCCTTTTGGTCTTACCAATGCTCCAGCGACTTTTAACCGAATGATGGACAGGATTTGACGACATTATTGTCTTTTGCAAGGATGAGGCAGAACATAGAGAACATCTGCTATAGGTCTTTTAAGCATTACGACTCACGAGATCACAAGTTGGTGATTAATGCGAAGAAAAGTGAATTTTTCCTACTATAGATACACTTTTTGGGACACATCGTCTCAGTAGTAGGAGTGCAGATGGACCCGGCCAAGATTGAGACTATACGTGATTGGCCGATTTGAAGAATGTCCATGAAGTTGGAAGCTTCTTGAGCTTATGTTCTTACTATCGGCGGTTCATTAGAAAGTTGTGCAGAGGTTGCTTCCCCTTTGCATATGTTGACACAGAAAGGAGTCCCTTTCTCGTGGGGATCCACAGTGGTGACTGCCTTTCAGACATTGAAAGAGAAATTGACTATAGGACCAGTTTTGACTTTGCCGGATTTGCAGGTCATTTGAAGTATATTGTGATGCTTGTGGTCATAGTCTGGGTGCGGTCTTAATGCAAGAGGGCCATGTTAATGCCTATGAGAGCCGTTGTTTTCAAGGCCGGAATTGACAACACAGATATATGAGAGAGAGCTTTTGGTGGTTATCCATGCTCTTACTCAGTGGCGACATTACCTACTCGGAGCCGATTTTACGGTCTTCACAGATCATCAGAGTTTACACAACTTCTTGTCACAGAAGGAGCTATCGGAAAAGCAGATGCGGTGGGCAAACATCTTGTCACAGTTTCACTTCCAGATTGTCCATGTGCAGGGACATAAGAATTTGGTGGCAGATGCTTTGTCTGGAAAGCCGTTGGTTCTGGCTATTTTCGCGATACACTATAGAAGCTTCGAGGATATGGTCGATCAATATGCCACAGATCCAAATTTTGCAGATGTATTCGGTCGAATACAGAACGGGGAAGTAGTAGCGAGATATTCCATTCGGGATGGCTACTTGACGAAGAAAATCATATTGTGCGTTACACGGCCATTGATGGAAAAGATTTTAACCGAATGCCACTGTCCACCATTTACAAGTCACCGTGGCATTGCTACCACCTTGAAAGGTGTGGAGAGAGACTTCTTTTGGCCGAGACTCAAGAAGGATGTGGACGATTTTGTACGCAGTTGCTTGGAATGCCAGAAGGTCAAGTTTGATAGGCATAAATCACAGGGATTGTTACAGCCTTTACCCATACCCACCCGCCCCTAGGAAAGTATTGCAATGGATTTTATTTTTGATCTCCCGAAAACACAGAGTGGGCATAATGGTATCTCGATTGTTATTGACAGATTTAGCAAGCAAGCTCATTTCATTCCAGTGAAGAAAATAGGCATGCATGAGACAATTGTCTCCGATAGAGACCCCAGATCCACGAGTTTGTTTTGGAAGGCTATTTGGGAGAACATTGGCACACTGTTGCAATTCTCCTCATCTTTCCACCCGCAGATAGATAGGCAATCTGAGATTGCAAATTCAGTCGTACTAGCTTTGGATCAGAAGACTACATGGGAAAAGTATTTTGCCCTTGGTGGAATTTGCCTACAATAACATGATTCACTCTTTGATGGGGAAGGCGCCATTTGAGATTATTGAATTTGCTACGAAGGTTCCACCCTTTCTTAGCACGAAATATAAGATTTTTGAAGCCGACCAGTTCACGAGGGACTTGGACTTGGTCCGGGAGGCTTTAGAGAAATCTCAAGAAAGACATAAGAAGGCAGCAGATCGACATCGTCACATTTGAAATTAAAGGAGAACGATTGGGTGGGTGCTCTTACTATTAGAGAAGGCATGCCTGAGAAAGAAAAAGGGAAAGGAGCAACTTTTTTCCAAATCTTAGCATGAGATACTATGGACCTTTCCAGATTTCCGAAAAGATAAATGATGTCTCCTTTAGATTGAAGTTGCCGCTTCCGTCTGATTTGCAGGCGTACTCGAGGGCGATTACAATGCTTGCAAGAGGGGGGTATGTCACAAACTGGTGACGTGGCTGGCCCTACAGTGGGGCAGCAGAGCATACACACACACACACACACACCCTCCCCGGTTGGCAGCACCCGAAATTCACGCTTCAAGTGCTGATGTGGCAGTGTACGGTAGACCCGGATTTTGCGGCGCCATTTCCGCTGACGTGGCTGAGCGTACGGGATTTCGTGATTTACAGGCAGCTGTACGGAGATTTGCTTTACGCAAGGGAAAAAGCCTACGCAAGGGAAATTGGCAGCTTTTGGAATAGTTGCTTTATTTTAAGATGTTTTTAGAATTGGAAGCTTTTGGGGCTCTGCTTTTAGCATCCCTTGTAATTTTTATAATGAACCCAAGGGGGCTCCCTCTGCAGAGCATCTGGACGCAGAGTCTGAGAGCGAGCACCCGCGGAAGTTGTACTTTGCTCAAAGATTAATATTAATATAAAAAGAAATACCGAAAGGGGCGCCAGTCTTTGGGGCCAATACCTCTTGGCACAGAACTCCGCCGGGCCGTGTCGCATCAATTGTGGATTTGTGAACTGTTTTGAAGTGAATCTCTGCTGTGTCGCAGTAGAATCTTGACTTGGAGTGTCCAAGTTTGTTACAATGGCTATCCAGCCATCTATGATGGTGTCCATGTCTTGACTCGTAGTCTCATATCTGATTATTGGTACATTGTGTGGGATAATCATGCTTCGTGTAGTGTCAATGATCAGATTCCCAACCATTGGTTGCTTTTGTAGAGCTTGGAGCTCATTGAGGACTTTTTTCACTACAGTTCTGATGACAATGGTCGATTGCTTAAGACTGGTATGTCCAAATGTCTCCGGCGTTTCATTTGTCTGGGCTGGACTTCTTTGCAAATCAATAGCCATTTATGGGATAGTACTATGGCCATGGCTACTAATGTTCCTTTAGCTTGTGTAGTTGTCACCCATACATTTTCTACCCAGATGCTCTTATTGCTTTCTTGGTCTTGGCAGTTAGTTGGTCCTAGTATTTCTTTGAAAACCTCTATTTCTTACTAGCTTATTGAGATTTTCAGCCCATGCTTCTTCATGGCCGGTGTAGACTGATCAGGTTTCCCTTTCGGTCCTGTGAGTGAAGTGAATTCGATCACTTCAGATTATCATGATTTACAATGTCTTCTAGAGATGTACCCCATAGATCCTGGCTTTTCTTCTGTTTGAAAATGATGGACTTAGTAACTTGTAGCAGGTGAAAAGTCACTATGGCCTACATAGAAAGTGACACCAGTACTTTAACACAGGTCTAAAAAATACTTGTCTGCACAATACTTGTAGCGATCTAAAAATAGCGAAAACTTGTCACCACTTGTGGCCACAATATGTGTACATATATCCAAACGCTTGTTCAACACTACTATACAGTATTTGTGAACACTGCAGTACAAACTTAGATGTCTACATCTATGGGTGGTGGTGCATGGCCAATCTTAGTTGGTAGAGTGATTTGTCTAGTGAATTCCGTTAACGAATGTGACCTCAACCTGCTAACTAGTTACATGAAGGATTCTCTTCGTGGCCAACTTCTCAAGTCGGTGATGCCCTTCGATTTTCGGGCCGCATACACATCACACTAATGAATTCAACGACTTTACCACCTAGGCCGACAAGCCCGGGTAATCTTTTGAAATTTCATCGTGATGGGATACATCATTGCAATTATTGATCTTCAACGAGGAATTCCTAGTAAGCACGAGTCATGAGCTTGCGTCGCCTACATCCCTACCCTTTCTTCCGTCGTTCCTACCGATTGAATGCTCTCGTGAAGTTTTCAGATCGCGACAACGAACCGTCAGTGACATTGTGAGAAGCTCATTAAGCCTTATCATTTAGAGGAAGGAGAAGTCATAACAAGGTTTTCGTAGGTGAATCTATGGAAGGATCATTGACACCCATCGTGTCAAACAATGTGAACTGTACTTAAAATGTAGGGAAAGGGGCCGCGCCCAAAGACGCGATCACCCCTGCCTCGCCCTAGCTCCAAAGCTGAGAGACCATGGGCGAGGCGCCCGGTTTGACGGTCGCACGGCGGGGCGCAGAGGACTGACCTCCCCCTCGCCAAGAGATCGTGGGTGAGGCGCTGGGCCGGGGTTGTCCGACGGTCACGCAGGGGGGCGCCGGGGAGGGGTGCCTCCCTCTCGGTGCCCGCCACATCAAAGCCTCTCCTCCGTGTCGAAAGGTACGGGGCCGCTTGATAAACCTTATGCCACCCTTCCCAGGGTAGCATGGGGCACACACTGGACAATCTATAATGGATTGAGATGGCCCTCTTCGGGGCATCACATACTCTAAAGCAAACAACTCTCAACAATACAATATCTTGACTCTTGCATCGATGAACGCACGGAGGGCGGTGCGGTGGATGTGGCCATCCGAGTACACTACCATGGGGGCAACGACTGCAGGGCTAGGGAAGTGTCGTGGTTGGTTGAAATGCATTGATGGCACGGTGTGACGACTTCACCGCAAGGGTGGTTACGCTCCCAAAGAGGTACGTACGCCCTCCACGGAGAGTGGCTTGTGCGAACGGGGTACGCTGGTGCCCTTGCATTGAGAAAGGGTAAGGCGGCCAACGCTGGGTGAGGGGATGATTGCCCCTTTCTCCCGTCGAGGCTGTATTCAAACGCACAGATCTCAAATCAAGCAAGGCTACCCGTTGAGTTTAAGCATATCACTAAGCGGAGGAAAAGAAACTAACCAGGATTTCCCGAGTTCGCTCGGTGAGCGAACTCGAAAGAGCCCAACTTGACAATTGTGCGGCCTCGCCATGGGAATTGTAGTATAGAGAAGCATCCTCTGCGATGGACCAGGCCCTAGTCGTCAAAGAGGGTGAGAGCCCCGTTGAGCTCGGATCCTGTCGCTCCACGAGGTGCCATCGACGAGTCGGATTGATTAAAGAATGCAGCCCTAAGTGGATGGTAGATTTTATCCAGGGCTAAACACGGGCAAGAGACTGATAGCGAACAAGAACCGCCAAGGGAAAGATGTGAAGGACTTTGAAAAGAGAGTTAAAAAGTGCTGGATATTTGCTAGGCTGCTGATGCACCCCGGTCGGATGCGGAACGGCGTGAGCCGGTCTGCAGCTTGACACAGAACGCTGGTCAGTGTGGGCTTGGGCGACGGGATAAGAGCGGGCTTTTGTTGGCCCGTCGATGCCATCTCTAAGAAGCTGGAACCTGCAACTACCTCAATCAACGAAACATTGTTGTAAGTGAAGCCCATCGAAACATCTTTAGCAAATGTTTTTGAACTTCTATAGTCTGCAAGGTTCAATACTTGAGCATCCTGAGAAGTTTAGCAAGCTCCTGGAGCAATACTTCACAACAAAGCAGCTGTCAAGTCCTCTTCCCTCCTCTCTAGGCAAAGTAGGCCAACAACAGGATTTCCTACTGAATACAAAGTATCTAGTTTCTGAGAGTTGCACTAATCTCTGCGTCTTTCCAAGCTTGATTTGGGCAACAACTAGCTCCAGCAAGCCATCCCAAACAAGCCACAGGTTAGAGCATCAGGGTTGGTTTAAATAATACATTTACAGCTTCAGCATGGCTATGCTGTCTTTGGATAGATGTGAACCTTCTACCCTCACATAATCCTCTCGATGGCCGAAACATCAAATGAGGTCAGAACCTTGCAGCTTGTAAAGAGGATCGGTTTCTCTTTCAACAGGGTACTTCCTGATAGCTTCAATGTTTGCACCTGAAGGTTTAACTTGTGCAATAGACAGAGAGGTTTTTGCACATGGCAGTGATAGGGGTGACAAACATCCAGCTACACAACTTAATTATATTCTGCAATGAAGTAAGGTCATCACAAACAAGAGTCGAGGAGCAGAGATAGAGACTGATGGTGGTTCTATGGTTGTGAAAATCTCGAAGTTCATTGCATCAGTAAACTAGTCAACTGATAGTTCCAGCAATATATATGGTTTGAGTGCCGTAATCTGCAAAATTATACTTACATCGCTAGGAGCATATCTGGCATCTTAACAATGAAAAACACTACATAGCCAAAAAGGCATAAGCTTTCCAGTCAACAAGCTGGAAGCTCTCATGCATGTCGCTGCCATCGCTCATTTCTTTTTTGAAAAAAGCAGGGCTGTATATCTGAGTACAAAATCCCCCTGAGATGCTAGATGTAGGCTGTAGCCGTTCTCCTATATCTACTTACCTCGCAGTGTATATCCCATCAAAGAGTACAAACCCAACCTTGAGCCGTGCACCCAATAGTCCCTATATTTCAAGCTGCAAAGATTCATTCCAGCTACAAGAAGAAGATCACTAGTAGCCAAAAATCCCTGTTCCAATACAATTCCCTCGCAGACCTTAAGTAAAATACAACAAATAGAGCAAGGATATTATTTATAAAGGTCGCATTGTGAATCAACTACTTTACCTTTTGTTTAAGTGTTGGTTACAGTATGAGAGATTCCAATAGCCTAGAAAGCAGATGGATGACAATTGCCTAGACACACAGTGGGAAAAGTTTTAAAGTAATGTTCGCCCCACAACGAATACATGAACACAAGGCTATAAATTCCGCCGTGTTTTTTTGAGGACCCTGCAAGGAAGAAACTAGGTGAGAAAGAAAGGGTATAAAATTACATGATATCAAACAAACAATGCACATGAAATCAAAGGTACAAGTGAAGTACGCACTATATCGAGGAGGAGCATTCACAACCATCTCTTTTGATCTGATGCAAACAAAGTATAGAAAACAATTTGGCTGTCTTCCTACATGCCACCATCTTGAATAACACAAGCAAGCACCTCAACAAAGGTATCACCTCACCTTCACAGAAAATGGAAATTCTAAAAACCACGCAAGTCGGTATTTCACTTGACAAAAGTTAGTGTTTTGGTGCTTGCATCAGCATTTGTGTGAGAGCGAAAGCAAACACAGAGAGTAAGTTGTGTACAATTATATGCAAGAAGCAACAAAACACATAACTGAATCACTGGAGCATATTGCGGCAGCTACAAATGCATATGATCAGAAAGGCCGGAAGTTTGACTTGTACTCAAAACTCGTCATTTGTTTCTCGTTACATGAATATTTACATGCCTTTGGAATCAAAATTTACATTTTGGCTTTAAAACTCTGAAAATCGCATACGATCCCACAGTTCCTGTTTAAAAGCAGGACCAATGATCAAAATACACACACACATGCTTGTGTGTATCTATGCATGCATGTGTGGGAGCGCTTGGGTGGTCCCAGTTTTTGCAAAGTAAGCAAGCCCATCAAACTAGCCATGTGGATCAACCATGAAAGCAACAAAGAACACCAATACAATGATGCACACCAGGACCAAATAAAAGTTACTCTATCTACCCTAGCCTCGCACCCACAAAAAAAGACTTGACACGTATCAGACTAGGCCTAAAGCAAGCCTCCTGTATGCAGCATAGACAAGATGCCTTGAGAACAGGGGCAACACTACGCACAACACTAGGCAAAGGTGGTGGAGCATAACCAGTCCATTAAACTCAACAAAAGTTAGGGAATCTGTCTAAAAGCAGAAGTACATGAATTACATCAAGAATATTCAGGGGCTTGTTAGAAATGAGGACATGCAAACAGTAATCACAAAACGCCAACGATGGAATAACGGCCAGCGGGTGGGCCTAGGCATAGACTGCGTCCTTGCCACCTCCACCCACGTGGCCGTTTCTGAGGATGAAACTTGGAGCTCCCATACTTGTGCGTCTTATCGTCTTCCAAAAGGCTTTGGGGCCTTCCCCTGTACTTATGAAGGTGAGGCGAATGCAGCCCGCATGGCAGTTGCACGGCGCTCCACAAGTCCAAGTCCACGTTATAAGCCGACACCTTGGATGTATGGGGACCACGCTGCAGGAGGAAGAAATCACCCAAGGGCACCTTCCACCCAGAAGGCTTTGTGATGGTCCTGCTGCCGGCACCTTTCATCTCCCAGCTTTAGAGTCGAAAACTTCAAAGTAAGGGGGATCCTGATCAGCACGGATCTCTAGAGGCACATTGCAGAGCATTATGTAGTAGCGGCAGGGGTCATCATTGTCAACCGCCATGCATCAAAATAAAAAAGCTCCTCTTGCCCCCAAGGGGACAATGATGGCAGCAGCTTCACAGAGCCTGTGAGGCAGTTGAAGACGAGCACAGAAAAGCCCCCAGAATCACTATGTATAAGGGCAGACAACAGGCCGCGCTGGCTATGAGCTCATGGGAAGAGTCGTAGAAGGCAGTGGCGAGGTGGGGGCAGTGCACACCACCCAGATAAGACAACCACCGGTCGCTGAGCAGGGGCAGCGGCAAGGGACGGTGGGCGTGAGTGCTACATACAGTGAAAGCGGGAGGATGGTTCGAGCGGACCACAAACCAGTATTCCTCCTCGTCATGCTGTGGAAACTCAATGGGTGCTGCGGAGCCACCCCACGCCAGCGTCGCATACCAGGCCTTGCAAACAGAGCAAAGCTGGCGAAGCTGCTGCAGAGGCAGCCGTACCAGTATATTTTGCAGAATAAGGTGAAAGGGCAGATTGGGGCTCTGCTGGTCGGAATTCGAAACCCCCTGCACGGCCTTGCTTCGTTCCTGGTGTCGCCTGTAAAGCCAGCACCAATCTCCACGTGAAGAGCGATTGGGGGAGCAGTGTGCACGCTACAGGAAATGGGACGGACATAACGTCAGTCCTTCCTAGACCAGAAGAAGGCTTCACCATGCGAGATTGCAATAATATTATGCTTCTTCCTCGTCCACCTCCTCCTAGGCTGCTCGTCTGCCCTGATCACCTTCCTTTAATTCAACAACAAAACTCTGGCTTCTTATTAATCCACTTGGCAGAGTTTTTCAAACGGCACGATTGATTGTTTGTCGTTTAATATAGCTCGTACGCGTTTCACAGTGGTACGCCCCTCTCCAGATGCACAATCACCTACGGAGGCATCTCATTTCTGTACAACGGACCACACATGCAATCTTCCTCTATCATACATGACGAGTCAATGCCCTCAACGACCTCCATCTCCCAGGCTCCAGCCCCTCTGCCTGTGCAGCAACAACAAGATTGATTGTTTGTCGTTTAACATAGCTCGTACGCGTTTCGACAGTGGTACGCCTCTCTTCAGATGCACAATCACCTACGGAGGCATCTTATTTCTGTACAACGGACCAAGCATGCAATCTTCCTCTTATCTTACAGGACGAGCCAATTCTCTCAACCACCTCCATCTCCCAGGCTCCAGCCCCTCTGCCTGTGCAGCAGCAACAAGGACATGACCCACCATGATCCATCATCTTGAAGGCATGTGCTCTACGCAAATGCTGATATATGCTGATATGCTGATATGGACAAGATGTCGTGCTTGGCACTATCTTGGTCGATATGTATGCCAAATGTGGTGCACTTGAGAAATTCAGCAGGTGCAAAGCAAGTGTATCTATACTTTCGTCTTGAAGGCTATGCTTACATCTTGAAGGCATGTCGGGCTAGAAAGCTCTAGTCTGTTTTCGGCAGAGGTGAAGCGAGGGCCTCTCTCCAGATGCAATCACCTATGCATGCATCTTGAAGGCATGTGGATCTACGCAAGATACTGATATGGACACAAAAATCCACAATTATATTATTGGTCAGAGGGTGTTGAGAAAAGATGATGTGCTTGGCATTGTCTTTGTCGATATGTATGCAAAGTGAGCGCCTCTCTCTAGATGCAATCACCCACGCATGTATCTTGAAGGCATGTGGCTCTATGCAAGATGCTGATATGGGCACAATTATATTGTTAGTCAGAGACTGTTGAAAATAGATGTTGTGCTTGGCATTGCCTTGGTCGATATGTATGGCAAATGTGGAGCGCTTGAGAAAGCACAAAAAGTGCTTGAGGAGCTTCCTGTCCGGAATGTCGCCTTTCTCTAAAAGCAATCACCTTAGCTTGCACATCGAAAGCAGGTGGCCGTATGCACGACCTTCGCATGGGTTCACGATGCGATTGTTAGTTAGGAACTGTTGAACAAATATGACAATGCTTTGGTTGAAATGTATATGCCCTTACAAAAGCACTTCAGTGCTTAATGAACGATCTCCCAGTAGTGTGTATGCAAATGTGGTATTCTCATGAAAGTACAAGAATTTTTGGATGCACTTCCTATCCAAAATGTCAACACTTGGAATGCGAATGCAATGATTACAGAACATGCCCAACATAGCTATAGCAAGGAAGCTCTGGGCTGTTTTGACTAAATGCAACCGTGCTTGCACCTTGTGTTAACATGGGTGAGAGAATTCTCGATGAGATTGCTAGTCAGGGGCTGTTGCCTAATGATGTCATGTTTGGCAGTGCCTTGATTGACATGTATGCCAAATGTTATGCCCTCACAAAAGCACGAAATTTTCAGATGGGCATCCTTGCCAACATGTTGCGCTTGGCAATGCTTTGGTTGATATGTATGCCAAATGTAGTGCCATTATGAAAGGCATGGGCTGTTGCCTAATGATGTCATATTTGTCGATTCTTTGATTGGCATGTATGCCAAAAGTTATGCCCTCACAAAATCACGAAAAGTTCAGATGGGCATCCTCTCCATGATGTCGTCTCTTGGAGCACGTCCACTGCAGGATATGCCCAAGTTTGCCCATGGCAAGGAAGCTCTGAGCTGTTTTTACCAGCTCCGAAGGGAATGCCTTTCTCCAACTACAATCACCTATGCTTAAACTTTGAAGGTGTGTGGGCTTATACGAGGCCTTCAAATGGGTGAGAGAATTCACAATGAGGTTGCTAGTAAGAGGGTGTTGGTGAAACATGTTCCGCTTGGCAATGCTTTGGTCAATATGTATGCCAAATGTGGAGCCCTTATGAAAGCACAAAAAGTTTTGGATGAGCTTTCTATGCGAAATGTCACGCTCTAGAACGTGTTGATTGCAGGATATGAGCGGCATGGCTGTTTCAACCAGATGTGAAATGAGGGTTTCTTTGCCAGACAAAATCTCTTGGAGTGCTTTTATGGCAGGATATGCCCAGCAAGGGCTAGCAAGGGCTGGTAGGGGGCTGGTCGACGAAGCAAAATGACGTGGTCTCTAGGATGTCATCTCTTGGAGCTTGTTGATTTTTGGATATGCCCAATATGGCTGTGGCAAGGAAGCTCTGGGCTGTTTTGGCCAAATACGACGGTGCTTGCACCTTGTGTTGACATGGGTCAGAGAATTCTTGATGAGATTGCTAGTCAGGGGCTGTTGCCTAATGATGTCATGAGTGCCTTAGTTGATATGTATGCCAACTGTGGTGCCCTCACGGAAGCACGAAAAGTTCAAATGGGCATCCTCTCCATGATATCGTCCCTTGGAGGACGTTCATTGCACGATATGACCAAGCTGGCCATGGCAAGGAAGCTCTGGGCTGTTCTTTTACCAGATGCGAAGGGAAGGCCTTTCTCCAACTACAATCATCTATGCTTGCACCTTGAAGGTGTGTGCCCTTATACGAGGCCTTCAAATGGGTGAGGGAATTCACAATGAGGTTGCTAGTCAAAGGCCGTTGGCGACACATGTTGCGCTTTGCAATGCTTTGGTTAATATGTATGCCAAATGTGGTGCTCTTCTAAAAGCATAAAAAGTTCTGGATGAGCTTTCTATTCAGAATTTCATGTTCTAGAATGTGCTGATTGCAGGATACGAGCGGCATGGCTGTGGAAGGGAGCTCTGAGCTGTTTTAACCAGATGTGAAATGAGGGTTTCTTTGCCATACAAAATCCCTTGGAGTGCTCTTATAGCAGGATATGCCCAGCAAGGGCTGGTCGAGGAAGCTCGGAACTATTTTTGTTTAATGCAAAATGACGTGGTCTCTAGGGTGTCATCTCTTGGAGCTTGTTGATTTTTGGATATGCCCAATATGGCTGTGGCAAGGAAGCTCTGGGCTGTTTTGGCCAAATACGACGGTGCTTGCACCTTGTGTTGACATGGGTGAGAGAATTCTTGATGAGATTGCTAGTTAGGGGCTGTTGCCTAATGATGTCATGTTTGGTAGTGCCTTAGTTGATATGTATGCCAACTGTGGTGCCCTCACGGAAGCACGAAAAGTTCAGATGGGCAGCCTCTCCATGATGCCGTCTCTTGGAGCACGTTCATTGTAGGATATGCCCAAGCTGGCCATGGCAAAGAAGCTCTGGGCTGTTTTTACCAGATGCAAAGGGAAAGGCCTTACTCCAACTACAATCACCTATGCTTGCACCTTGAAGGTGTATGGCCTTATACGAGGCCTTCAAATGGGTGAGAGAATTCACAATAAGGTCGACATATATGCCAAATGTGGTGCCCTTATGAAAGGCAGGGGCTGTTGCCTAATGATGTCATGTTTGGAAGTGCTTAGATTGGCATGTATGCCAAATGTTATGCCCTCACAAAAGCACGAAAAGTTCAGATGGGCATCCTCTCAATGATGTCGTATCTTGGAGCACGTTCATTGCAGGAAATGCCCAAGCGGGTCATGGCAAGGAAGCTCTGAACTGTTTTTACCAGCTGCGAAGGGAAGGCCTTTCTCCAACTCCGATCACCTATGCTTGCACCTTGAAGGTGTGCGGCCTTATACGAGGCCTTCAAATGGGTGAGATAATCCACAATGAGGGTGCTAGTTAGAGGTTGTTGGCGAAACATGTTGCGCTTGTGAAAGCACAAATAGTTCTGGATGAGCTTTCTATGCAGAATGTCATGTTCTATAACGCGCTGATTGCAGGATTTGAGATGCATGGTTGTGGAAGGGAGCTCCAAGCTGTTTTAACGAGATGTGAAGTGAGGGTTTCTTTGTCATGCGAAATCTCTTGGAGTGCTCTTATAGCAGGATATGCCCAGCAAGGCCTGGTCGACAAAGCTCGAAACTGTTTTTGTCTAATGCAAAATGATGTGGGAAAGTTCTTGGTGGCCTTTTTGCCCAAAATATGCCCAACATGGCTGTAGCAAGGAAGCTCTTTGACTATTTAAACCAAATGCAGGGCCCCTTCTCCAAATGCAAGCACCTATGCTTGGAACTTAAAAACCACCTCTCACAGACACACACAATCCTTTTTATCATTTACTGTGGTTGATGCATATCATGTAAGCATCACCAAGTTTGTGTCAACAAAGCGAGCGCAAATCAATGGACAAATTCAGGGACTATCCCGTGAGACCAAGATACGCTTTTTTGTAGATGATACAACCTGTAACCTTTGCTTTCAGCACTAGAACCAATAAAGATACATTTGACAGCCTTATCATCCAGTTTTTTGCGTTGTGTTTGTGGCACCAAAGCACGTACCAAACAACCAAAAACACGCATGTGCTCAATAGAAAGCCATGTCATGCTTTATAAGGAGTCATAGACTGCAAAGCTTTCGTAGGACACCTATTAATTAAGTACACAAGTGGCACACATGATGGTCTCAAGCCAAAACGAATACGGCAAAGCTTGACTTTTTGATCATACATTGTGCCATTTTCGTAAGTGACCTGTTTTGCCTCTCAATAACACCATTTCACCATTTTACTGAGGCGTGTAAGACATTGTACATTGGTGTTTTATCCCACGACTAGCCAGAAATGCATTAAATTCATGAGACATATACTCTCCTCCTCGATCTGAACGGAGGGTGCCCACAGTACATTTCGAGACAATTAACTGTACATCTTTCATCCACAAATTTCACAACAGGACCAAGTTTAGCAAGTGCAAATACAAACAAAAGGTTCTTCTTGATCCCAGGTACATAAAGTGCATCAACAAGTATGAAAGAATTGCCATTTGCAGCAGTAAACACAATCTTTCCAACTCCCTTGACCGGACAGAGGCATTGTTGGCACAAGTGATTGAATTCCCATGAGGGACATTCTCGAGAGAGGTAAACAAGTCATGATGAGAGGTAATGTTCTTTGTAGCACCACTGTCAAAGTATCAAACATGAGCATCTGCAGCAACTGACAAACATGCATCATGGACAGAAGGATCATAAGTGCACTCTACACTAAAAGCCCATTCTGTATCAACATCAGCATCACTGTCTCCTTTCACAGAAGACTCAACAATAGCTGCATTTGTAGTTAGTCTCTTTCTTCTTAGCCTCTTTGGCCTTCAACTTAGGACACTGCTTGATCAAGTGATCATTAACTTTACAATAATGGCAACGCGTCTCCTTTTCTTCCTTTCCACCATAATTCTGAGACAAATTGTTGTCAGCAAAAGCATTAGGAACATGTAATTTTCCACTCGTAGAAGAACCATGAGAAGTGGCTACATTGCTGTTACCACCTTTTCTTTGAGCAACAATAAAGGCTTGTTCAATACTAGCAAAAGTCTGGTAAGAATATGGTAAAGCATCAAGAATAGTCTGCACAAGGGAATTGTCAGAAATGACTTTGCCTGCAGAAATAAGTTGCTCATTGATATTCTTGACACTAGCAAGGAAAGTGTCCTTATCATCTTCCTCATGCATTATCTTTGACTCCAATTGTTTACACAGCAATGCAATTTTAGCCTCATTGCAACTTGCATAAAGACCAGCTAGAATATCCCAAGCTTGTTTTGCAGATTTTGCTAAACGAATGTGAGGAGTAATAGTGCGCTTCACAGACAATGCGATCAATGCATGAGCCTACACATTTTTTACATCCCAACGAGCTTGCTCAGTCGTAGGTAAAATAGCTCTGGCAGTAGTAATCTTGCCACCAAAACCTGCAGCATCTTCAGCATCGCCTACGTCCTCAGAACCAAGACGTACATCAATGCCTTGCAGAATGTTCCAAACTCTCTTTGACACTAGAACATGTTGCATCATATAAGTCCACATAGGGTAATTATCCCCATCCAATCTATCCTCAGTAGCAAACGTCTTGAACACATCTATGTTGTTGCCAACCATGGTAAATTTTTCTCCTGATGTGAAAACTACCAAAAAAGAGGAGAAATGAAGGGGGAACAACACGTGCTATATAGCACAAACCATAGAAGAATGTAAGGGACTTGTTATGCCAAAAACGGCACTGACAGAAATTCTGCACAAAATGACAAAATAACTTGTGTAGTACTGCCTATAGTGGAAACGGAGGCCAAAATGAACCCGAATAAAAAATTTGAGCAGAGCAATCTTTACGAGCTTTCCCAAAATATTTGTAGACCTGCGAACGCTTGTCAAAGCTCACAGAAATAATGGAAAGATCAGATAGTCCTAGAGTGATGGGCGTATATATAATGCACGGGGAAAAAACCTCCTATTGAGGGAAAAAATACCCCGACGGTCCTAAGTGTGTTCGCACACAGCACTACCACATGTATATGGTAACAGTATCATCAGCAAACAAAGCGTATCTTGGTTTCACGGGGTGTTGTGTTTGTGGAAGATTCCGTTCAGTCTTTATTGTCATGTACTAGAGACAGTAATGTAAGCTCACAGGACATTTATGATAGTTTATGCCTCTTTTCAGTGATGGAAGTTCGAATGTAAGTTCCAATGAGGCAAATGTATAACCTATGAGGGTTTTTGAAAATGTTACAAATCAGCCAATTTCTGATGCAGATACACATGATATACTTGATAAGGAAAGGGCTGAGAATGAGCAGGCTAGAGGTATGCCGAAATGGCTGGTGCATACTTTGCGTGACAATAAATTGGATGCACCTTTGTTTAGTTTCACTCGTTGCTATGGTCCTTTGGGTGGGTGAGTGCAAATTTCCAAGGGAGTGTCTTTTGATTGGGGTTAGTATACTAAGAGTGGTTTTGGTATACTTTTTGGTGCTAAGATTGAAGTTTTTTAACGCTCTTGGGCTATAAAGCTATAGAGATGTCCCACTTTTTATTTTGCCTAACGGTGTTTTGGTGCCCCCACGGAGGAGTTGCTTCAAGTGACATTTGACGTACCTTTATAAATTGCGAATATTATCGAAGATTTATTTACATGTACGCGATTGTTGCAAAACCTCTCTATGCTCTCATAAAAAAATTCGAGTGGAATGATAAATGTGAGAAAGCATTTTAGCAATTGAAGCAGAAACTTGTTTTCGCTCTAATTTTGAAGGCTCTTGATTGGAACAAGATCTTCCACATTCATGTAGATGTGTCGGCCTACGTTATTGGATGCATCTTAGCTCAACCTGTAGAGAACAATATGGATTTCCCAATCTGTTACTCCGTTAGATAGCTCAATAGTGCGGAGCAAAATTACCCGACCACAGAACGAGAAGGCTTGGGAATGATCTATTTAGTCAAAAAGTTTAGACATTACCTTCTCACAAACAAATTTGTATTCTTTAAAGGTCACCAGACTCTATTGTATTTAATGAACAAACCATGCATTACTGGCTGTATCGTTCGATGGTTCATAATATTGCTAGATTTTGATTTCACTGTAGTGGTCAAGAAAGGGACTACTCACATCAGAGGGCAGACAATTTACTGCAAATGATACGCGGGGAAGCGCCTCTGGGGGTTGATGATAACTTGTCTGATTTGTATCTTTTCAACATCTGGATGGTACCGAGATGGAGCAAACATGTGCTACCATTGCTCACCATTGGTTCTCTACAGATGGAACAACAACCATCAATTATTGAGCAATCTCGCTCATTGGTGCTAATAGCCGGACAACTGTATAAGCACAAAAATGACAGAATACTTAGGCTATGCATAGATCCATCCAAGAGAGAATGGTATTTGAGGAAAGCTCATGTACAAACGATGGGGTTTCACAATGCAAAAACACCGACATACCAGAGACTGATAAGACTTGTGATTTATTGGCCTTATATGCAGAAAAGCATATAAGGAGTTTTGCCAACAAACTTGAGCAGAGTCAAACTACACTCAATCCAGTGAGAAGCAAAGAACTATGTTATCATTGACAATAACCTATATTGAAGAGAGATAGATGAAAATTTGAGAATATATGTCGCAGAGCACAAGTACTTACCGATACTTGAGCAAGCATATGCAGGACCAGCAGGAGGTCACTTTTCGGGCCGACAAAACTGCAAAAGTGATACTCGTTGCAGGAATCTGGTGGCCTACTCTGTTCATGGAGGCAGAGCACTAAGCCAAACAATGTGCTGCTTGGCAATGAGCAAAAGTACCGATGCGACGTGATGAGATGTCGTGGTGACCAATGATGGGAGCAAGGGTTTTTGCCAAATGGGGAATAGACTTCGTTGGTCCTATCTCACCACCAGCATATCGAATGCATGTCCAATACATCAAAGTGGCCACAAATTATTTAACCAAATGGGTAGAAGCAAAGGCAACATGAAAGAATGATGCCAAAACAACAATGCAGTTCTTGTATGAGAACATCTTCACAAGATATGAGCTTCGGATTGAGACAGTGAGCGATCGCGGGACTCATTTCTTGAATGAGATGATTGATTATCTATTGCAAGAGTTCATGGTGCTTCCTCTATGATTCTCGCCCTCAATTTGGGCTTCAGCTACAACATCGGCATCGCTCACAGGCTACAGGTTTCAGTACTTGTTATAGTCTAGTTCCTGTGGGAGCAGTTTTGTATGTGTATAAACATATGTTGGCACTTTTGACAGTGTTTGAGATCTTTTGAGAGTAGTTTGACTCCCCGCAGGGATATTTCTTTGCATGCACATGCTTTTGGCGTCTGTTTGAGCGTTGTGAACGGACTTGTACGTCTTGGTGGAAACTGTCATTGTACGCTTTTGTGAAGCCATCTTTTGGCTAGTACGGCAGTCTTGACCATTTTTGAGACTTGGTCCGGATGATAGCCATTTTTGAGACTTGGCTATACGTTTGCTACATTGTTGAGGGTCGATAGCGTGAGGTTTTCATTGAACTGGGGTATTCTCAAATGTGGAGACACCTTCGGTGATACAGGTAGTTGGAGCATCCCTTATGAGGCCTTGCCATAGGACATGTATAGAGTGGTATAGGTGCTTTTAACTCCAAGTTGGCGGTCTATGGTCAGTTTGATAGTTTATGCGTCTCTATTAGTCTCTATACAGTGTGCTTTTGAGAAGCATTTCCCTCTTTTATGCTTTGTGAGTGACATACTTGGTCATTTTGTCTCGTATTTTGGTTGACATAGTCCCAAATACAAAGGAGACTGTCGAAATTTTCCCAAAATCTTTTGGTAGTTTTGTCACCATGTCTACTAGCAAAGACCGTGACATTTATAACATAAAGAAGTTTGATGGCACTAATTTTCAGCTTTGGAAGATATAAATGCATGATGTGCTTGTCCAAAAGAAGCAATAGTTGCATATTGCCTATGTGGCTAGAACTGAAGATATGCACATGACTCACTTTCAGTGGGAGGAGCTTGATGAGTTATGCAGGTCTACGATTAGAATGCAGCTTGGTGAGTCGGTGTACTTTTCAGTGTTAGAATGCGAAACTGCTCATGCTTTATGGCAGAAATTATGCGACACTTACGAAAAGGATACGACTAGCAATAAGGTTTTCGTGATGCAAAAAATTTTCAACCTTCGTATGAAGGAGTCAGCTAGCATTGCCAGCCATATCAATGATTTTGATTCTATTTTTGCCTAGATTCGTGCACAACGAATCACCATTGATGATGAGATGAAAGCAATCTTTTTGCTTTGTTCGTTGCCACCGTCTTGGGATATCTTTTGCACAGCTGTTAGTAACCCTGTTCCTAATGGTACACTAAAATATGATGATGTTACTAGTGCACTTTTGTCAGAGGAGATGCGTCGGAAGACCATGACTAGCTCGCATTATGACGAAGCTCATTATGGGCAAAGGGATGATAAAAAACATAAGGGCCGTTCTTCGCAACGTGAGTCCAAAAAGGAGGGCAATAGAGATGCATCAAAAGGTAGATCAAAGTCTCATGGTCGCCGCAATGTTCAATGCCATTATTGTGATAAGTTTGGTCACATAAAAAAGGATTGTTATGCTTGGAAGCGTGATAAAGAGAAGGGCAAAGGTAAAGGCAAAGATCATGATGATAAAGAGGAGAAACCCAAGAGTTCGGTTAAGATTGAAGAACTGAACATAGTTCAGGATGACAATGATGCACAAGACATTAATATGTTGACTGAAAATAATGATGTCTTTTATGATGCACAGGAAACTCTATCTTTGCAGAGTTTTATGCCAATTGAACTCCTTGTTAGTGGTGAAGTATCCCATACATGGATTCTTGATTCGGGTGCTTCGTTGCATGTCACACCTCATAGGCATTGGTTTACTACATACGAGGAAACCATTGGATCTGTTACACTTGGTGATAGTTACTCTTGTGACATTGTTGGCGTAGGTGATATTGCCATGGTTATGGCAAATGGGGTGAAGTTTATCATCCATAATGTGCGGCATGTTCCAGCCTTGATACACAATCTGATTTCGATTGGACGTCTTGATGACTTTGGTTACAAAGTCACTTTTCATCAGCAGTCTTGGCGTGTTGCGAAGGGTCATCTTATTATAGCCCATGGTTCTAAAGTTGGTTCACTTAATCATCTTTATGTATTTGATAAAAATAGTGTTCTTTCTATAATCGAGCATCCAATCGTTGCTTTGTGACATAGCCGGTTACGACATATGTCAAAGAAGGGAATGGAGACACTCTCTTGTTTAGGTTACTTACAGTCTTTGTCATTTTTTTATTTTCCCTTTTGTGAGCACTGTCAATATGGAAAGCAAACATGGACACATTGCACACATTCTTTTGACAAAGAAAGAAAATCCTTAGAGGTTGTGCACAGTGATTTATATGGGCCTATGCCTTCTAAATCCCATGGTGGTGCATCCTATTATGTTACATTCATTGACGATGCAACACGACATGTTTGGGTCTACGCCATGAAGTCTAAAGATGAGACCTTTTCTTGCTTCAAGAAGTTCTTATCTAGTATTGAAACTTAGTCTGAACATAAGTTGAAAGCTTTGCGCTCAGACAGTGGTGGAGAATATGTCTCCAAAGAGTTTACAGACTTTTGTTCAAGTAGGGGAATTAAGCGTGAGTTTACAGCTCCTTATACCCCTGCAGAAAATGGTATTGCAGAATAGATGAATAGGACCATCCAAGAGAGGATTATGTCTATGCTATCTTAGGCTAATTTACCGCAAGCGTTTTGGGCTGAAGCATTATACACAGCCATGTACTTGATCAATAGATCACCACATGCTTCATTAGAGTTTCGTGTACCTTTGGAGTTATGGTCAGGATATAAATTATCTTATGAAAAACTCCACACATTTGGCTGTGAAGCTTATGCACATGTACCCAAGGAGTTGCGTACTAAGCTAGATCCTAAGTCCACGAAATGCATCTTCATTGGCTATGGTGTAGATGGTCAATTTGGCTATCGTTTATGGGATCGGGAAAGTTGATAAGTGATCCGTAGCAGTGATGTTGTCTTTAATGAGACTTAAATGCATAGGCAGTCAGTGAAAGAGGTTGAATTCCAGAAAGTGACGTTTTTCGATGTATCACCTCCTGTCCACACAGATCCCGAGCCACTTACTACACATGCTAGTACGAGTTCTGATCAGCCGTGGAAATCTCAAAGAGTCTCACATCCGCCAGAACGTTTTGTTCCAGGCGTGGATTTTGTTTTGCTGACAGATAGTGGTGAGCCTTCTTGTTACAAAGAGGCTATGCTAGCCAATGATAAGGTTCAATGGGAACATGCTATGAAGAGGGAGCTGTCTAGTATTGCAAAGAACAAAACATGGGAACTTGTTCCATTGCCAAAAGGTAGGAAAGTATTGCCTTGTAAATGGGTTTACAAGAAGAAGATTGACAATTACAAAGCTCCTTTTGTGGCCAAAGGTTTCAAGAAAGAATATGGTGTCGATTTTGAGGAAATCTTTTCTCCAGTGGTCAAGATGACCACACTGAGAATGTTGCTTGCTTTGGTTGCCATTGAAGATATGGAGCTTGATCAAATGGATGTCATTACAGCTTTCTTACATGGTGATCTAGAGGAAGATATTTATATGCAGCAACTTGAAGGGTTTGTGTTAAAGGACAAGGAAATTTGGTCTGTAAGCTTCTGAAAAGTCTCTGTGGCTTGAAGCAATCATCCAGACAATGGTATCAAAAGTTTGATGCAATTATGCGTTCCCTATGCTATAAGTGCAATAATGAGGATACATGTATTTACGTGAAAAGACAACCCAATGGACAACTTATTATGCTTATCCTTTATGTAGATGACATGCTTATTGCTGGTCATTCCAAGAAGGACATTGCTAACTTGAAAACCAAGCTGAAAAGTCAATTTGACATGAAAGATTTGGGTGAATCCAATCACATTTTGGGTATGTGCATTACTCGTGACCATAAGAAGAGGTTGTTGTACCTTTCTCAAAAAGAGTATGTGCACAAGGTTCTTTATTGTCTCAACATGCAGAAGGGGAAGTCTTTGAGTACTCCATTGCCTGCATATTTGAAACTTAGCAAGAACGACTGTCCCAAATCTGATGAGGAAAAAGGTGCGATGACTAAGGTTCCTTATGCTTTAGCTTGTGGTAGTCTCATGTATGCCATGGTGGCTACAAGACCTGACATTGCACATGCAGTGGGAGTTGTCAGCAGATATATGTCTAGCCCTGGTAAAAAGCATTGGGATGCTATCAAGTCAATTCTCAGATACTTGAGTGGCACTGCAGATAGATAGTTATGCTATGGTCGTGGAGAGTCATCCATTCAGGGATTTATAGACAATGAGTACTCCATATCCTGCGGATTTGAAACTTAGCAAGAACGATTGTCCCAAATCTGCTAAGGAAAAAGGTGCGATGGCTAAGGTTCCTTATGCTTCAGCTTGTGGTAGTCTCTTATATTCCATGGTGGCTACAAGACCTGACATTGCACATGCAGTGGGAGTTGTCAGCAGATTTATGTCTAACCCCGGTAAAAAGCATTGGGATGCTGTCAAGTCGATTCTCAGATACTTGAGTGGCACTGCAGATAGACATTTATGCTATGGTCGTGGAGAGTCATCCATTAAGGGATTTGTAGACAGTGATTATGCAGGATGTGTTGACAGTCATAAATCAACAACAAGTTGGATTTACACATTTGCTGGTTCTGCTATTTGTTGGAGATCCGTTCTTCAAGATTGTACATCCATTTCTACCACAGAGGCAGAGTATGTTGCATTGAGTGAGGCATGCAAAGAAGCTTTTTTGCTTGCTCACCTAGTGAAAGATCTTGGATTGGAGCAGTGTACACCAGCTCTTCATTGTGATAGTCAGAGTGCTATTGCCAGTGTTTCATTCCAGAATGAAACACATTGATATGTGTTATCACTTCAGTCGTGAATGCCTGGCAAACAAGAGCCTTGATTTAGTGAAGATTCCTATGTTAGAGAACACAGCGAATGCACTCACTAAAAGTCTCTCCAACCATTAGTTTCAGCACTGTCGTGAGTTGATGGGCATTGGGTGAAGCATGGTTCACTTCCATTCTTATGGTCTCCCGCATTGTCCATCAAGTGGAAGAATGTTAGGTTTAATGGCCATGTGGCCGACCGCCCATCACTAACTGCTACTAACCCTAAGTGTACAACTATACACTTGTGTGAGCCACTAACACAAAGTAGAGTGTATATTGTGTCTAAGTGCATAAGATAGAGAAGAAAGAAAGGGGGCACATAGTGTGTGTGTCGTCTCTCTCCCTCCAACCTGTGTGTGTGGCTATGGTGGTGTGTGTGTGTGTGTGTGTGTGTGTGTGTATTCATCTTCCTCTTCCGCTGTGCTCCTCCCGGCTCCTCTCCTTCAAATTGCATTGCATTTATTGTTAGCATTCATCAATTTGTAATTGCTTAATTTATTTATTTTTTTGCTTCAAGAAAGACAAAGGCAACATCAACAGCAGTCCAAAGCCCAAAAGATCAGTCTGTCTGGCAAAAGAAGACTAAAAAGAAGATGAGGACAAAGACATCAAAATCCTTCTAATCTCTTGCAACTATGACTGTGACAACATTCTCTAGCTTTTATTTTGTTGTACATAGCTTGGATTATCTTAGTCTTAATGTTTATACATTTTTTTGAGGGAGGGTGTGCAATGTCTCTTGGATTAGAGATGGTTTGTCTCTTGGATCGAGGATGGTCTCCTGGAACGGAGTTTTTCTTTTAATCTTGGATTGGAGTGTATCATAGTTGTCAGATTTCATAGTCTAAACCCTAAGGGGAGGGTTGTTAGGTTTATGGATCTTATCCTATGCGTGTGTGTAACACCTCTTGTCTACTACATGCCTAGGTGGCATGGAATCATGTGGTAGTATATCAAAAAGACACCTAAAGGGTGTAGGTACCCATGATCGCCATTTTTAGAGCGTGTAAACTCACTTAGACTTAGTTAAGGGGTCCCTAAAGTGGCCTAAAAGAGTGCACACAAGCTCACCACTGGATTTGGGCTGATTTGAAGCTTCCGATGATTTCGTGTATGATGCCATATGAGATGCTTACACTAGATCTATATAATGAGCCTCTCTGTTCTCACTTTGAATCAATTTAATTATCAAGTTTGTGTCTACACTCTAGTCCATTCTCTAGTGTGAAATTAAGTGTTGATTATCATGTCAATGCCATGAATGGTTCTCTAATTTTTCTTCCCTAATCTCTATAGCAACAAGGTCATCAAAGAAGGTGCTTGTGTCCTTAGGTTGCAGGCAATCCAGCATGGCCCTTCACTTCAACAACAATGTCCTTTGGTTCTAAAAGTCTGCTTTCATCCAACTCATGTTTTTCATTTTGCTAATGTGTGAGTTATTGAAATGTATTGTTTCATTGTTTGGTGTGTGTTAAAAATATAGGAACATCCTTGGTCCAGATCAGTCCATGGTCATGTTGACTGTCTCTATGTTGAAATTTTCTCAAAAAGTAGTCCATCACTTTGCCAAGTATGCTTTTCTGTTGAAATCTCTTTGAATCTATGCACATAGTATTAGGCTATTGAGATAGGGTTTGTGAGCACAATGATTTCAGTCTTTGCTTCACTCATAAGAAAGTGATGAAGAATGTAAGGCGACCTAGCTGGAAAGTCATAAAACCATTTCTCTTGAGCTTAGCCTTGTAATCTACAAATGTGCACAATGTCTCAAAGTCATGGTAGCCAATTTTGATGGCAATTGCTTGATATAGGTGCTAGATTGAACATCTTTACCTTGAAGTTATCTCCCTTGGAGCTTTCCCTTTTGTAGATACACCCATATTGAGCCTAGCAACTTGCCAATGATCATTTTTCTCAATGTCGAGAGCGAAGCATGTGTCCTCGTTCTTGAGCTACCTGTAAGGTTTCCACCTTTCTAGCTGTAGGAAAATGAACTCAAAGCTTTAGAAAGCATTGGGCGTACAAATAGGTAAAACACTATCTCAAAAGCATTTAAACTTGGTATTTTTTTAAAATTTAAACAAACCTATAGCTAGGAACTCTCATAACTAAATTCGGGTAAAACCTGACACCGCTATCCTCTCTAAAAGATTCACTCTCACTTTAAATTGCAAAAATAATTGAATGGTTTTTAGTAATCATTCAAGGTTAAGACTTTCATTATAACCCCTAGATATTTTCCCATATATTTACAAAAAAAAAAGCAGATTTGATTTTTAAAGCAAGCAGGTGCTGGGGAGGGCTATCACTGACCTGCCAGAGACTGATTTAGTAGTAGGGGGCGCCATCTTGAGCATGAGGGCTGTTTGAGCTACACGTTATTGCCATTTTCAGCTTGTGAGAGCTTGTGAGTGCCAGAAAAAGCTATAAATAGGACCCTATGCTTCACAAACTATCTCAAACTCGGAGTCCTTGCCAAAAATCTCCCATACCAGAGAGATACTTCACAAAAATCACTAAGAGAACAAAATCTAAGTAATTATATTAATCTCAATTAATTAGCAATTTATATCTATTTTTTAATTAATTTATTAATTAAAAAAGATTAGACCAATCTCTACTATTAATCATTCTGTTATACATTATTTAGCTGTTGATTACTTAATCTTAATTAAGATTAATAATCTACTTAATTATTAATCCTAACTAGGATTGAAATTGATTAATTTTGATCTGAATTAATAAAAATTATATTAATCAAGTTTAGTTAACTCTAAGATAATTATCACAACTTAATTATACTATTAGAAAGCTAAGAAATTTATTTTATAATTTTTTGATTAATTTTTATAGTTAATTAGATAAAAATTAGCTATTTTTAACTATAAAACTAATGGGAAACTTAATAAACCAGCTTAACAAATCACAAGATAACTATTAGAGTGAGAAAACTTAATAGAAAATTAGTTTAGCTATTTAATTAAGCTAAAATTGATTGATTTTAGCTATAAATTAAAGAGAAAGATTAGTTAACTAACTCGAATAATTACAAGTAATTTATCAAAGTTAAGAAACATAAATTAACTATCCGTGATAATTATTTCATTAATAGAAAATCAATTTAGCTATTTAATTAATCTAAAATTGGTTGATTTTAGCTGTAAACTAAAGAGCAAAATTAGTTAACTAGCCTAAATAATTACAAGGTAACTATCACAGTTAGAGAACATTATAGAGTAGTCGTAATAATTATCTCATTAATATATAATTAGTTAAGCTTAAATTGAGTAATTTTAGCTGTAAATTAAAGGGAAAAATTAGTTAACTAGCTTAGATACTTACAAGGTAATTTTTGGAGTTAGAAAACATCATTAAATAGTCGTGAGATAACAAAAAATTAGTTTAGATATTTAATTAAGCTAAAATGGATTGATTTTAGCTATGAATTAAAGAGGAAAATTAGTTAACTAGCTTAGATAGTTACAAGGTAATTATCAGCATTAGGAAACATTATTTTGTAGTTGTGATAATTAGCTCATAAAAATAAAATTAATATAACAATTTACTTAAGCAAAAATTGTCTTATTTGAGTTATACATCAAAGGAGAAAAATTAGTTAATGAGATTAGATACTTATGAGGTAACTATTAGAGTTAGTAAATATTATTAGTAAGCCAAAAAAATTATCTCATGACCAGACAATTAGTTTAACTATTTATTTAAGCAAAAATTATCTGATTTTAGTTGTAAATCAAAGAAGAAAATTAATTGATTAGCTTAGATACTTATAAATTAAATATGAAAGATAAAAAATTATTATTAGAAAGGTGAGATAATTATATCTTAATTAGTTAATTAGTTTAAGTAATATAATAGATCAAAAATTATATTTTAAGTTAAAATTTAATTAGAATAAATAGAAATTACAATTAAAAGTTTTTAGAAAAATGATTGAAAGTAGTAAACACTGATAGAAAGCTAAGGAAATTCAATCTTTAGGAGATAATGAATCTAATAAATATTAAGCCAAAAATAAGTAAAACTCAAGATTAATAAAGAAGGGAAAATTAGAAAAAAGATGCAAAAATTTATAACAAAATTAGGGGAGGTTAGAAAATCCTTAAGGAAGCTAAGATAAATTATCTTACCTATATAAGCAAATAAAAAATTTCTAGATCAAGAAATTACCATTTATGATTACAAATTTAACTTTAGTTGGGATAAAAAGAGGAATTAGATTCAATACGAAGGTAAAGTCAAGTTTTTGATGATTTACTTAATAAATAGACGTCCTTTTTATAAGGATATAAGTCATGGCACCAAAGAGGACCTGAGCAAACCCTAGTCTGATGAGGAAGGCAATATTTCTAAGAGGGCTAGAGCGTCGCACGACCACGAGGCCACACCTAGTAGTAGTCCTACACATAATAGCATTCAGGTCCCAACACTGCAGCAAATGCCCGCCCATCCCATGTGGGTCTTCATTATAATTTAAGTTTGAATAATTCAAGTTCTTCTTTAAGTAAGAACATTGCATACGTAAAAGAGCGGATAAGGAATTAGAAAAGGTGAAATTGAATGAAAACGAAAGGTATCTTCCAAGAAACTAACGTACAGTTGTTTGTAAATTAGAAAAGAATTGTTTGGGTTAAGGTTGGTTGATTTAGAAAAGAATGATTGATCATCCTTAAGACAGCTTGTCTCAAGACACCTCCGACTCCTTGGTATATTTTGATGAATAAGGATGGCTATAAGACCACGCATAAGTCGGTTACCCCCATGAATGATGAATTTCTACTCCTTGTCACGTATTGATGTTTCTACATATCTTAGGATACCATTTTTTATCATAGGGGAGCCGCCCGATTGTATAGACAAATGGTTTGGTGTATGGGCACCCCAAACTTTGGGTGATGGGTTTCCACCCGGATTATGAATAAGGAATGGATGTTCTTTTTCACCCTTAGGTGGTCTTGAGACAAGAAGAGTACTGGTCATGGTTATTATAGTCAATGTTTTTTATTAACGCTACCCTGTCTTAAGTTTAAAGATGTCTGTTTGCTAAAAGAATGATTTTCAATGCTGTCTTTAATACTTGATTGAAGGAATCACTGTGACGAAAAGTTAAAAGAAATCATTATTTCAAATGTTAAAACAATGTGATAGTAATTAGAAAACAAAAGAATCATGCGTGAGTACGGGGTACTAAGTGGGATTGACTAAGGTTGTTAATCAAGGACGGGTGGACTTGATTAGTCTGGTAACTATCCATCCCGGCACGCTAAAAACATTTGGAAAACTTCTCCTCTTGGAAGAGGAGTCCACCACCAGTTGTGCCCTCACATTTGTTAGGGGGGGAAAAGCGTTGGTTGAAGATACCTTGGCCCAATTTGTGGAAGTTATAGAGCCGAAAAAGTTTTAGACTTTTAAGATGTTGTCATGTTTTTGCTGTGAGACCGGACTAGGTCTTCTTCTAGGGCTATAGATCCAAGCCATTGTCAATGGTAAAGGTCTATTCCCTAAACCCTTCTTACTTAGAGACTTTGACTCTTAATTGGTCTAGAGACCTATCAAGGACCCCATCCCAATTTTGGTATTGGTGGGTTGGGGACCTCTCACTTCCATTGTGCAACGTTTTGAAACTTTTACTTAGCCAAGGAATGATACTTTTTTGTTGTGCTTAAATTTTGAAAAGATAATTCCTTGCAAGGCTTGTAAAAAATGAGCGGGCTAAATCCTTCACAAGGTGCAATGCTCTAGCATGTGCATTATGATCGACAATCTACTCTATCAAGTAAAGACTATGAACAAGAGTATTAATTGTATCAAGAGGTTTATTGTGGTCATTGCGCTCAAGAGACACCACAACATTGGGCCCAAGCATATATATTGATTTCCAATTGTTATTCACCCTCGCACCATGTTCACTATATAATGGTGCTCCCAAAAGTTTCTCCAATGCTTGAAGCACATATGTTGGATACACAACACCACTAAGATATGCATGATCATATTCATGCTTGCATTTGATTTCAACAAGGATTGCAAGTGCTTTTGTGCAAGCCATATTGGCTTTAAAAATTTAGGTCTCAAACTTGCACAAAGGGTATTTGCAACGACACAAGGCATCTCTCCACACCATTTAACAATGGTCCTATAAAAAAAAGACACTTTTTTGGCTTTAAGAGACTCTTATATAAAAATCTCCAACACTACATAAGTTCACTAAATAGAAAATGCTTTCAACTATTACACCCAGCACTCAATATGAGTTGATAAAAATTAGTACAATGCTAAATGAAGGTTTAGAGGTGGCTTTACATGGCCACCTTCAACAACTAATTTCTGAAGACGAGCAATTTTTTGCTATTCTCTTTTGAAAGTAAATCAAATCATTGTTGAGTAGGCTCAAAACTCTTTGGAAAATCACTCAATAGGTATGTGACAAATGTACTAAGATTTTTTGACCTATATTCAAAGACTGTTGACATTTTTTACTCCTCCAAGTTAAGTAGTGAAGTGTAGTTTTACGTATAATTTGCTATTTTTAGAAAAGTAATTTTTTTTTGGAGCTTTTCATGTAAATTGTGTATTTGAAGACTTGTTTCATATCTTAAATCGATACGTAAGAAGTTTCATGAGCCATTTTTGTGGCTTCAGTTAGTTTTGTGACTCATTATAAATCTAGTATTAAAATCGCAACGCACGGGGTGCTTGGATTGAAAACCGTTTGGATTTTCATGCAAAATGGCAGTCTCTTGTTTTTTGAGTGAATGCTCACAAGATGCACAAACTTGAATATTTGGAAAAAAAATTGCTAGCCCAAGGGGTGCACCTTGTAGGTATGTAGGTGTATCACATGCACTTGCAAGAAGAGTATATTATAGTCCATATAAGTTATAGATTTCTGCTTACAGAGGGGGCATTTAATTTTCAAAAAAAGTTACAAGTTTATAAAGAAAGAGAGATATTTTTATTATAATCAACAAAATGTGTGGAGGATATTTTTCGTTAGGCTCTGACTGCATGTGATAAAGAGGATTGTGTAAGGTACACCCCCGAAGATTGCTAGATGAGAAGTGTCTGAAGTTTGTCAAAAGAGTAGCCTTGATAGCTGACACACAACTTAAACTCTTGTAAAACACTAATGAACCACATGAGGCACAAGAAAAAATAGGATGTTGAGATGTCAAGCTCAACATGTACGACTCCTGGATGACTATCATCGACAGTCATCATCACTGGCGCTTCTTGGTGGATATGCATATCTTCGCCAGTGATACTACATCTGGATTGCATCGAGCTGGTCTACCTACCGGAGTGATGGCATACTTGCCTACTCACCTCACTCACTAGCGGTTCATACTAGACCATTGTACGAGTTTTCCTTATATGTTGTATTTTCCCTTGTGTTTTTGTAGACCTCTTATCTTGAGTTTGTGAAGAAGAAGAAGTACAATCTTTTGCCTCCATCTTTGTGTGTGTGTGTGTGTGTGTGTGCGCGTGCGTGCTTGCAAGAGCTCAAGCTCTCTCCTTCTCTATGTGTTGACATGGTATTAGAGCCTCGTTGTGTGTGAGGAGCTTGGAGCAGCAAGCAGAAGTAGCCTAGAAAGCAGCTTCGATATTCTCGGGCTTGGAAGTTCATAATGACCAATTTCCTTATGGGCAGAGGTTATTGGGACTACATTGATGGAGAGCATGAGGTAGCACCACTACTGTAGAGGAAGGTGCAATTGTTGCGCCAATTAAGACATTTAAAGATTAGAACCAGGGAGCTCGGAAGGTCATGTACTAGCTTTCTGTCAGTGTACATGACACTATGATTGGTCATATACAGGATGCTCAATGTCCTAAGGAGGCTTGGGACACTTTGCTATCATTGGATGTGACCAACACAAAGGCAAGGAAGCTGCAGTTGAAGACTGAGCTGAATATTTAGCAAAAGAAAAGCCTATCCATCAATGACTATTTGCTAAAGATAAAGAACATATGTGAGTCACTTGCATCGATTGGTGTTAGAGTTAATGATGATGATAAAGTAGAAGTCTGTCTGCGAGGTTTGGGTCCTAAGTACAAACAATTCAAAACTGGCTTCCATCTTCAAGAGAAACTTTCCCTCGTTTACAGATTTGGTGCCTTATTGATTGTGGAAGAGAAGAAACTTGAGGAAGACTCCTCTACGTAGGGTGAAAACAATTTTGAATTGGTCCTTTTCAATAATAGAGGAAGAGGAAGAGGACATGGTACAGGTCATGGACATGGTGCAGGTCATGGACAAGGCCGAGGAAGAGGCAACCACCAAGCACAACATTAGAACAACAATCATGGTCAGAACACATGTGGTGGTTGAGGAAACTTTTGAGGCAAGGGGAGTCCAAGAGTTCGTGTAAATGCGCAACGCAATAATGCAGGTCAACACGGAAATGTAGTATGTTGGATTTGTGGAAGACATGGTCACACATTGCAACAAAACAATTATGCAACCACTAGTAGGAGTGCAGATGAGCCTGGGAGGCTATTTGTGATGCAGCACATGCTGAATACTATGTCTGCAAATGTGGCAAAATCAAGTGATAGTGTCTAGTATGTGGATTCTGGTGCATCAAATCACATGA
Source organism: Adiantum capillus-veneris (assembly GCF_014529385.1). NCBI lineage: Eukaryota > Viridiplantae > Streptophyta > Polypodiopsida > Polypodiales > Pteridaceae > Adiantum > Adiantum capillus-veneris. Next base: position 47,506,507 of record NC_140952.1, on the reverse strand, counting down.
CCATCCATGGTGAATGGTTTTAAGGAAATACAGATTTTACAAAGTCCTAGGTATGTAGAAACTGGCAATGATATTGTACATCCTATTATGCATACAAAAAATGTGCCATTGTGTATGACAGATTGTAAAGTGAAGTACTTGGCTGATGTACTACATGTACCCAACATTACAAAGAACCTAGTTTCTATTGGGCAAATGGTTGAGTAGGGTTTACAGTTTAGGTTGAACTCCGATGGTCTCTTTGTCGAAGAGCATAAGAAGGATGGAAGGCTGGTTGCAGAAGAAAAGAAAGTGGGCAGAATGTTTTCTTTGCATGTAAATGTGCCGGAAGTGAATTCTGCCATGTTTGCACCAGGTGCAGGTGTTGTTCCATATATAGAGATTTAGCACAAACATATTGCTCATGTAAATTTGCAGAGGCTCAAAATGATGCAAACTAAAGAGAAGGTTACAGATATTACCGATGTTTCGAGTTGCTGAAATGCAGAAAGTGTATGAAGCTTGTCGATTTGGAAAGCAGGAAAAAGCATTCTTTCCTCATCATAAACATGTATGCATGAATGGATTGGATTTAGTGCATACAGATGTATAGGGTCCAGCAAAGACCGCATCTATGGGTGGATGTAGATACTATATGAGTTTCATTAACGACCATACGAGGAAGGTATGGGTCTACTTCATGAAGCAGAAAAGTGAGGTGTTTATGCAATTTTAGAATTCCAAAGTTATGGTTGAAAAATAGACTAGGAAACATGTAAAGTGCCTGAGGTCAGATGGAGGGGGAGAATACTTGTCCAATGAATTCAATGGTTTTCTGAAAAAGCATGGAATTCAGAGGCAGTTTTCATGCAGGTATACTCCGCAGCAAAATGGTGTTGCTGAGCGGAAGAACATGCATATTTCAGAAGTGGCTAGAGCATTGATGAATGAGAAGAACATGCCTCATTGTTTTGGGCTGAGGTTGTTGCTACATGTGTCTACATTATGAACAGGGCCCCTACTGCTATACAGTACATACATGACACTTGAAGAAAAGTTCAGTGGTGAAAAACCAGATGTATCAAACTTTAAAGTGTTCGGATGTTTTGCTTATGTGCATGTGCCGGGTGAGTTGCTAATAAGTAAGCTTGATCCAAAAGCTGAAAAATGTATGTTTATTGGCTATTCCCTTGAGCAGAAAGGGTACAAGTGTTAAAATCCTATCACGATAAAGTGAGGGTGAGCAAGGATGTTGTTTTTTATGAAATGGCAAGTTGGTATGCTGATGTAAAAGATGATATGGGGACTGATGTAAGAGAGAATGTGGCTGCAGAAAATACAAGTGTGCAGTCACAAGTTCTGAGTTGTGAGTATGCCAAAAAAAAAGTGCATGTAAATCTCACATGCATCTTCCCATATATTCCCAATAAACTTGAATGTAAACAACAACAATCATACAAACTATAGTTTTCTTTAAAACATTGATCATCAAAAACAATGAAAAGATTATGATCTCAAATCATCAAAATGTCAAATTTGTACCACAAAAACTGATGTTGTGTCTCAAATTCACATGTGTCCATGTTTTCTGTGTTGAGAACCAATTTATAAATTTAATGCAAATACATATTGTAGATCTCTTTTTTAGAGCTAATTCCAGTGTTGTTAGTGGAAACACATACTGCCAATCTCTTTTGGGTTTTCTTTTTTGAAGTAATTAAAATTGTGCTTGGAAAACACTACTTGCAATTATGTGAGGATATCCTTTGCAAGTTTAATTCCTAGTCTAAGTTGCTAGAGTTTTACAAACCTTTAATTGATGTGTAAAAAAACTCCTCAAATGTATCAAAAAAAGGAAAGGAAAAAGTTGATGATGCCCTTAAGTTGCCAAATTTGCCTGATGGTTATGATGATGGCGATAGCAGTGGTTCTGAGCGAAGTTTGGCTAAGGAGTTTGTCATACCCTTTGTGAAGACTCCAGGTGCAAGAAGAACGCAAGCACAGAATAGGGCACCTAGAAGTGATCTTGGACCACGCAGGTCAGAAAGACCAAGAAATCATGTAAAGAAATTAACTTATGACAGTTATGTGGCTCGTCATTGTGCATTTATAGGAAAGATTACAGAGGAAGAAGAACCCACATGTTTTGAGGATGCTGTCAAGTATGAAAAATGGCGGCAAGCTATGGATGAAGAGATGGATGCACTTGATGCAAATGAAACATGGGAATTGGTTCCAATTTGTAAGTATAAGAAGGCAATTGGATGTAAGAGGTTTACAAAATAAAGCATAATGATGGTGGTAGTGTGAGCAGGTACAAGGCTAGACTTGTGGCCAAAGGTTATGCATAGACTTATGGGATTGATTATGAGGATACTTAAACCCCGTAGCTAAGATGGCTACCATTCGTGTGTTTAGTGCAATGGCTACCGCATTAAAATGGGTGTTGAAACAAATGAATGTAAAGAATGCATTTTTGAATGGAGACTTGGAAGAAACTGTGTATATGGAGCAGCCACAAGGTTATGCAAATATGAGGCTACATGACCTTGTATGCAGGTTAAAGAAAGCATTGTATGGGCTGAAGCAAGCACCTAGATCTTGGTATGAGAGGATTGTGGCATTCCTCATTTCATTGGGCTTTGAGATGTCTGATGCTGACCATTCATTGTATGTGGAGAAGAATGAGGCAGAAATTGTGGTAATATGTATCTATGTGGATGATTTGATTCTTGGAGGTGATAATGTGGCTGAAGTAGAGGGCAAGCAGGCTCTATGTATACAAAAGTTTGACATGAAACACTTGGGAGACTTGCAGTATTTCTTGGGCATTGAAATTATTCACACGGAAGAAGGTGTATGGCTGTCACAAAGGCAGTATGCTTTGGATATGTTTAAAAAGTATGGTATGGCTGATTTTAAGCCAATTGCAATGCCCTTAGATCAGAATTTGATGTTGGAAAATGATGCAAGTCATGATTGTGAGTAGCTTGATCTACTTGACTATCGCACGTTGAGACTTGAGCTACACAGTTGGATTGGTGAGTCAGTTTATGCAGTCTCCCAGGAAACCACACTTGGATACAGTGAGGCGTACTTTGCACTATGTGAGTACTACTTTGGATTACGCACTCTTTTATAGGGCTGATGTGGAGTTGTAGCTCTATGGCTACACAGATGCAGACTAGCTTGGTAGTACATACAATCACAGGTCTACCAACGGATTCATGTTCTCAATTGGGAGTGCTGCATATGTTGTGCCCTGAATATACTGAACATCTTCACAAAGAGCTTGGGCAGCATGTCGGTGGGCGTCGACTCGCAAGCTGCACATCAAGTGTGCCTGTAGTGGAAGCTAAGCACCCATTGAGTGGTGGTCCGCATCGAACGACACTACCCATCTACCTAGAGTGGTGACACGAGTAGATGGGCGCCTTCTCTTTGTCCACATCAGTTGGCAAGCATAGGCTTCTTGGAAAGGCAGACGCATGGCCATCGATAGAAAGACAACTGAAGAGCCGTGATCGTAATTCTCAATAGCGCCTCCTTCAACGAAAGGCCTGGCCGTGGGAGAGAGGTGGCACGGTCTCCGAAGCGCCATATCTCATCATCAGTAGCAACAATATGCTCTCCTTGCAATCCGTTGTTACCACGAGGCCGGGTACACCTCTCTTCTTGCTCAACAAATTTCTTCAGTAAGTAGATCTCTTGATGATGTTCTTAGTGTTGATGTTGTAAGGCTTGCTGCTCTACCCTACGTAGAAAAACACATCGTCACTCACACGTACATGATACTTTTCCCTACTCTCATTAGTACGCAAAGGCTTGCATGGAAAATGGTGCGCAATGCTACGAGCTGTCAGAGCGTGGAAACCAAGCTACATGAAAAAGTGGCGGATTGTGGGTCTCGGTCCTGCACGTGGAGGGGTGTTGCGCACAAAGGGTGGCATTGAGGGGTGCTACCCACACCACACAAAGGGTGTGTACTGATACCGGTTGTCATAGCGAGCCACCCAAGCTACGTGGCAATGTCAGTGGGAAGCGCAAGGGCGAGGCTGCTGTAGAGTAGGTGATGGTGGGTATACACAAAAGACAAGGAAGTCAAGGAATGAAGGCAGCAAACCTGCTATAAATGGAGACAACACAACAGAGCATTGGCGGCTATGGCAACATTGAGCTCAAAGAGAGAGCGAGAGAGAGAGAGAGAGAGAGAGAGAGAGAGAGAGAGAGAGAGAGAGAGAGAGAGAGAGAGAGAGAGAGAGAGAGAGAGAGAGAGAGAGAGAGAGAGAGAGAGAGAGAGAGAGAGAATCCTTCCAATGTGTGTGTTTGTGTCTAGCCTTCAAACTTTCTACAAATGGAGACAACACAATAGTGCATTGGCAGCTATGGCAACATTGAGCCAACACCTTTGACCAACATCCAACCCCATCGACATCCAGTGCACCTCAAAGGTGAAATATTGTTGCAAGGGCTAGCATGGTGACATATGGCTTGGATGAGAGGAGGATGTAGCTTTCCGCCGTGATTAGACACCATACCTCTGTCCCCTATACCACTGCATATCTACGACACCTACACGACCTATGCCATTGTACTACTGCTTTGCCAACCACCTTGCATGTTTCCTCTCTCACATGCTTTGATGTGGGCCGGGATCTTGGAAGGCAGGGAGGGGGGTGGGTCCGGGCAAGTGAGGGAAAGAGGGGCCATGCCGCTGCCGGAGGCGGCGCCACTTTACTAGTTGAAGTAAAAAAAAAGGGGGGGGGGGGGGGGGGGGGGGGGGGGGGGGGGGGACTCTGAAGACAAGCAGACTATACCTTTTTTTAATGAAAGCCAATTGAAGGGTCCTTCAGCTTTGTTTTTTCTATACTATCTATAGATTACTTTTGGTTGATTACTTTTATTTCCCCTAGCAACGATAGGCCCCGTGATTTCATCACTTGTTTCTCACTATGTTTTGACTTGCATGTAGTTACAAAGTCTATCTTGCAAATTCTTGATTGCTCAACCACAATAATAGTTTCTTCTCTATCCACCTCATTCTTTCATTGCCTCACTTCTAATGACAAAAAAAATAAAAAAAATCAGGATCCATCAATAATGAAAACTTGCATTTTATACCAAAGGTACGCAAGCATTTTACACCAAAGGTACGCTTGTTGTGACAAAGTGAATTTTTGAACAAGCATCACTATCTTAAAACACCTCACAATTCACCATAAGCCATAAACCAATGTCTACTTGAAGCTCACCCCTCTACAAAATTGTATGTTTGTAATTGCCACTTCCTCTCCATCTCGAATGCTCTCACATTCCTTTCACACTATATGGAGGTGACTTAAGTTGCAAAAATCCATGTATTTATGTAACTGTCAAAAGAAAACGTATATCCTCCTTCAAAGAACTACGCCAAAGCCAACCAATCACGACTAGTTTGGTATGTAAGGGTGTTTAAAAGGGTATGTTCACATGCAAAGAAAATGTGCACATTTGTGGCCACAGGAGGTCAAGCCTTGAGGCCACACACAGGGAGAGTTAAGAGGCATTGATTTGACCTCTTGATGGGGTAGATTGGACATCTACACGTTTCCCACCATTGGAAAGCATAAAAAGTGATAAAATCTCAAGACCTGCCCCCTAGGTGAGTAAATATGCAAAGTGAAGCAAAGAAAGAGATCCACTTCTATATTTTCTCTCTCTCTCTCTCTCTCTCTTTATATATATATATATATATATATATATATATATATATATATATATATATATATATATATATATATATTATATATATATATATATATATATATATAATATATATATATATATATATATATACACACACACACACACACACACACACACACACATTTCCTTAAAATAAATTAATCTTTTTTTTTTGGGAGGGGGGAGGCGCTTAACCCTACAAAGTGAGACTAAAATTTTTGTTAAACTATGGAGCTGAATGGTAGACTCAATTTTCAACAAGGGGCTAGACGGAATGTCAAACCCATGGAAAACAAAGACATAAATGATGGAAAGGGGAAAACCAATGCCCAAATTCTTCCCAAGGCACTTCTTACAACAACAACAACAACAACAACAATAGGTCCAAGGAGAAGGGAGTTTACAAAGGTAAAAACAAACTCTCTCATGAAGAGCTTGAACCTTTTTGCAAGGATCATAAATGTTTTAAGTGTGGGGAGCAAGGACATGGCTATCGTTCTTGCCCCAAGAAAAATGATCGCAATGAGACTTCTAGGGCTTCCACCATCGAAGCTCCAAAAGAGGATGCTCATTGCAAAGGATCATCTCTCTCCTATGCTTGGGGAAAGGTAAGGGAGCATGATGCCTTCATCTTGTTTGACCCTGGCTCTACTGACAACTTCATATCAACGGAGTTGGCCACCAAGTTGGGCATTCAAGCTTTTGAGATGGGAGATATTGTAACGGCTGACACAGCTTTCAAGGGACAACAAGCCTCCGTTACTCCCTTGATTGGGAAGTTGAGGCTTCATGTCCAAAGCTATATTGACAAAGAAGACTTTTTCATCTCTCCTCTTCAACATGAGGATGCTATCCTAGGGACGCCATGGTTTGATCGCATGGCTATCAACATGAAGTTCCTTGAAAGGAGAATCTACTTCACCTACAGGGGAAAGATCATGTATATAGATTATAATGAGTCTGGTCATACTATACCACTTGTAAATTCACGAGCTTTTGATAAGTCAATGAAAAGCTCGATTTTTGCGTACATGATTTTTGTCAAAGAATCCACCAATGATGCTAATGATTTATCAAATGAAAATGGTAGGAATCAAGAAGAGTTAGACTTGTCTACTTTTCTAAATGGATTCCAAGATGTTTTCATTGATGATATCCCTATGGAATTACCTCCAAAACGAGGGGATGATGACCATCGAATTGAGCTCCTACCAAGAAGCTCACTGCCTAACAAGACTCCTTATCGAGTTTCCCGAGCTCAACAATAGGAGATCATGAGGCAAGTACAAAATTGGTAGACAAAGGGATGGTGAGGCCTAGCTCCTCTCTCTTTCGTTCTCCAGTCCTTTTAGTGCAAAAGAAAGATGGTACATATCATATATGTGTGGATTATCGAGCACTAAACCATATCACTTAAAAAAAACAAATTTCTCGTGCCTCGGGTAGAAGATCTATTTGATAAGCTACATGGCTCTACCTACTTCAATAGGATTGACCTTAAAAGTGGCTATCATCAAATAAGGATAGTGGATGAAGATATCCTAAAGACCGCATTTCGTACAACGTTTGGTCTTTATGAATATCTAGTCATGCCTTTTGTCTTGACCAATGCACCAGCCACATTCAATCGTTTGATGGAGAAAATATTTAGACCCTACTGCAAGTTCACTGGATTGTTCTTTGATGATATCATCATCTACTCCAAGTCCTTAAAGGAACACAAGCAACATCTCCAAGTGATTTTTCAAGCATTGAGGGAGAACAAGCTTTTTCTCAACCAAAAGAAAAGCGAATTTTTCCTTCAAGAGATTCAATACTTAGGTCATATTATTTCTCAAGATGGTATCCGTATGGATCCATCTAAGTTAGAGGTAATAAAAGCATGGCCTAATCCAAGGAATCTACATGAGCTAAGAACCTTTATTGATATGTGTGCATACTATAGACGCTTCATAGCAAAATTTTCTCAAATAGCAGGACCATTACATGACTTAACAAAGAAGAATGTTAAGTATTCATGGACTGCTAAGGAGAAAATGCTTTTGACAAGCTCAAAGAGAAGCTTACCTCTCAACCAGTCCTCATGCTTCCGGATCTCTCAAAGCCATTTGAGGACCAATGTGATGCTTGTGGTGATTGCCTTGGAGCAGTCTTGCTTCAAGAAGGGCATGCCATAGCATATGAGAGCTGAAGGCTCAATACGGATGAACGGGTCTTGGGAATTTATGAGAAAGAGCTTTTGGCTGTTCTACATGTCCTAGACACATGGAAGCACTATTTATTGGGGACTCCAATCATTTTACGAACAGACCACCAAAGTCTCAAGTACTTCATGACGCAAACCAAGCTTTCCGACAAACAAATGAGGTGGGAAAATTTTCTTTCGCAATCTTATTTTCATATTGCTCACATTGCTGGTAAGCACAATCAAGTGGCCGATGCACTTTCACGACAACCAAAAGTCAATGCGGTGTCTATAGCAACTCACAATGATCTATCTTCTATGATAGATGAGTATGATATTGACCATGACTTTAAAGATGTAATGTCAGCCCTTGCTTTGGGGAAGAAAGAGGAACCATTCACCTTGCAGGATGGTTATCTTCTCCATGGCAATAGGCTATGTGTTACCCACTCCTTCATGAGAGAAAGTCATGTATGAATCCCATGCTCCTCCCTATGTGGGCAGCCAGCAAGACCATGCTCCCTCCCTTGCTAGCCATAGCCATAGCTTCTGCCCTACTATGTGCACTTCCTCCACATACACGCTTTGCTGTCATCTGCCACTGCGCCTCCTCTATTTCTCAATCTCCCTTCTGTAGCAACCTGCACTTCCTCTTCTCCTCATGGAACCATCTCACCTTCCCCTCTCTTACATTTAATTGTTCCTCTTACCCCCTCCTCCTTCATCAAGTAGCCTTCCACTTTCTTTTTTGGGGGCCAAGAGAACCCTCCATTGCCACCTGGACCATCATGGCCACAAATTTCTTGTCTTCGCCGTGGATGGCATCACTGCCCAGGTTCACGGCATGTAAGATGAAGGCCTCCATCTCCACATTTGCCCCTCCATAAAGTTTGGCCTCTTTGGAATTTCGGGTGGGTGGGATACCAGCTTTGTGACAATTAATGTCAACATTTTCTTCAATATTGTGCACAGTGAAAGCATAGCTCTCTCACCTACAAAGGTGACGGAGATGGGTAGGGCTGCAGTGGTGTCATGGAATGGCATGGCTTACGAGATCTTCACTCTGAAATCATGCATGAGCTGAATTGGTAGCAAGAAGGGCGCCCTGTCAGAGTACATGTCAAGAATGGTAGAGGGGGTGAGACTGATCTTTTCTAGCGATGCTGATCACCATGTGGCCATGAGAGACTATGCCAGCAATGTGCTTAAGGCCATCTATCAGATCTCGCTCCATCACCTAGACACCATCACCAATGGTGTGGATGATCGAGTCATTCATCGTGATGCCTTTGTAGTGTAGAGCTTCCACATGGGCGCATGCTACCCATAGAGCATGGTTATCGGCATCACAAATTTCCTAGTCCTCTTCCGCTCCTATCAGTAGAGAACCCCCCCCCCCCCCCCCCCCCCCCCCCCCTCCCCTCTTCCTCCTCATTGCGGGCCACTCACTACATAGCCATGTCCCCCACTGGTGGTGTTGGGGCCATTGCAGTCTGCCCAACTTTGTGCCTCCTTTGTGAATTTATGCAACACTTTCAACATCTACATTAGCCCCAGTAATTTGTGAATGTAGGGGCCCGAACCACTTGGAGGCGATGCTCTATAGATTCTGGCCACACTCTTCTCGAGTATCAACATCCATGCAAAGGGTAATGAAGGACATTAGGTAAGCATTACAAAAGAGCATAAAATTGTGTTGGTGATAGCTACCAAAATGTCTTTGGCTTCAGAAACATTTATCACTAATTAAGAGACATAATTTTCATATTTGCAGCCAATCTTGAAGCATTAGAAAGGTCTTGCATCTACATTAGAACTCTGTCTTATATCATCGTGGCCAAGAAAATTAAAAAACATGTGTGTCGATTTGTGCTCGTATTGAAGCATCTCTCTCTCTCTCTCTCTCTCTCTCTCTCTCTCTCTCTCTCTCTCTCTCTCTCTCTCTCTCTCTCATGAGCGCGCGATGTCTCTCTCCCCCCCTCTCTCTCCTCCACTTGCAATATGTCCGATTTTTCCCGTCAAAGCATTGTGGTACCTCTCGACACACTTATTGGATCTTATGCTTCAACCTTGAGTACATATGATTAGCACTATCATAGTGGCTTGTATAGCTACTGAAGGGGGCAGCTCTTGTTGAAGGTCTCAAACTAAGTTGTGCAATGTGTTCATGTGCATTGTAGAATGCTTGCTTGGTTGGACCTCGGGTTTTTAATAACAATTTCCACGTTGCCCCTTACCCATAAACTTTTGGAATTTGTAGACAGTTCGTCTATCAATGCCCTCGACTACCTCTGATCTCGCACTGCTCCCCCTCAATACACCTGCACAGCTGCAGTTGGCCAGAGGCACAATAGGGCAAGGCTGACAAGATTGCAATGGTGGTATTAACCTTCCCGTTCTCTTCTTAAGGGTAGGCCTTGTGATTTTTCACTTGTTTCATGTGAACTTTCTCTACACAAGACCAATATTACCAATTTAGCAAAAGTTTACTCTAGGTAAAATTTTAGTTCAGACTTCAATGTTTCATGCTTTCAACTCAAAATCCTTTCCTTTTTCAACGAGCATTCACTTCCTATTTCAAAACTCAAGACACTTTTAAAGTCATCATTAGATTTACACACTAGTCATCTAAATAAGTGCCCACTATCTTATTTCAAACCAATTAACATTTTTGGCTTATCAAAAAATGCTTAAAAATACAACTCAACTTTTTTCCTATTTTGGTCAGCAAAAAGAGAAAGCATCTCTATAGGCTTTTCCCTTTAGGTAGGCCAAAAAAAGAGGTGGATTTTGAGGAGGAAACCACTTTTTGGCCTACCCCAAAGGGGTTGAGGCCCTAGTGATGACTTACCTTTTTGCTAATGAAAAATAAGTGGGTTTAGTTTTGAGCTTTTTGGATATTACCTCGCCTTCTTATGAGTGTCTAGGGATTGCCATCATTTAATGGTGAGAGGGAGTGTCATTTTAATGATACCATAGGCTACTATCGAGTGCTTCCACGCCTAGCAAAGCTGCTTCGAAAGAGGTGCTCCGCGGAGAAGTTGACCTCAAACCAATCCCACTCCAAGCCTCTCATCTGCAGATCAGACTGCAACACTGCCTCCTATTCAGAAGTGGGTGGCGATGGTACCTCTGTGAGCTTTTCTACAGCTGCAAGCATGATATTGTCCTGCTGGCCATGTGCTACACTAGCCGACCCACCGGCGTCTACATAGCACACATCCGACTCTTTCAAATCAAACTGCACTTATCGAAGATTGTCGATAGCATGGCCAACAATGGTGATGCCTTCTTCCAATGCTTGAGTTGCAGATGTTGGCTGCTGCTCTTGAAGCTCATAATCATTCAAAATCTCGGCGAGTGCCAGTCTCTGCACGTTTGTATGGTCGAAGGTGCAGGCCATGGTGCTTTCACTGTTGCTCCTTCTGCACTTCATCTTCAGTGCAACGACCAGGTATCATGCGCTGTTGGTGGGATGCTACTGCAGGTTCCGACGCCACGGCTAGGTATCCTACACTGTTGGTGGGATGTTGCAGCAGGTTCCGACGTGAAGATGGACGCAACAAAGTGAAAGCAGTGCAACAGATTAAAGTGTCCTCTAGGCTGCAAGAAAGCCCAACAAGGGATACCTTCCACACACACACACACATGCATGTGTGTGCACACATTGAGAGAGAGAGAGAGAGAGAGAGAGAGAGAGAGAGAGAGAGAGAGAGAGAGAGAGAGAGAGAGAGAGAGAGAGAGAGAGAGAGAGAGAGAGAGAGAGAGAGAGAGGTTTAATGGTCGTGGGTGGAAGAGGCGATAGGGGTCAAGGAGATAGGAGGGGACCAAAGAGAGGACCTCACAAGGAGGAAGAAGAGAAGTGTGTGCCCGTCACAAATCTTGGGCACCTGGTGAAGGAGTAAAAGATCCGTACTTTGGAGCAGATCTATCTGTTCTCTTTAATGCCCATCAAGAGTGTAAGGTTTTAGTCGTACAAATAAGGACATTATTGCACAAATAACGTATGCCACTCTAGCTACTAGCCTACCAAGCTGCAGGCGATGTTGTCTTGGCAACAACCTACTCTTATGCAGTGCCTCATTATGGGCTTAACAAACTGACAAACTATGTTGCAGCTCACTGTAACGGGCTTCTACTTACTCGCAGGGTATTGAAGCATTTTGAGCTGAACAAGGTCGAGTATGTTCAAAATGTGGAGGCCTCTGGGGAAGATTGCAAGTTGGGGACTAGTGAAATCCTTTCAGAGCCCTTGTAGATGTCGGTCTCGTGAGATGTGAGAATCACTATTGGGAATTATAGGGTTTTTGGATCCTTGAGGGTGCCCTAGATAGGGGATTGGACATTCCACACAACGACAAGAGGTTTGCAGGCTATGGTATGATGAGGTGCTATTATTCTCCATCCACATCATGATGGAAAGAAGAGGTACATCTCTCTAATCATGAAGGGCAAGCAGATGCCCTCAATCTTCTTGGGCTTTCTCTGGAGATAAGAAGCGCTTGGCTTCATCTCACTGTCGCAACATGCGGGTGGCCTGATCAAGTTCATGACTGAGCAAACAACCAACAATACATTATGGCTCACGTCGAGACCACCATCGTGCATGCAGGTGCAAGTAATCACCTGCAGGTCATGTCAAACCTTGCAAGGTCCACAACAAACTCAAATTTTTGTTTCACACAGAAGCGAGCCACAAAAACCATCTTTGCTTGTTGTTGCCTTCCTGCTCACTGTGTAGAGTGGTCTTGGAAGCTTTGCCTATGCAATACCGACTTAATTTCTGTGCAGCATTTCGACGCAAGCCATAATGTATCTTTACTTGCCGAGGATATCTTGAGTCAGCAGCTAGCTGTATGGGTTTCAGTTGTGGAGGAGTTATATAGAGGACACATATGAGAGCTAGTAGGCAGGCATCTTCAAATTTAAGTTTTTCAACTACACATGTACCGTCCTCCTAGATCCAACCTGACCTCCTCTACTTCCTCGTTCATCAAGCCAAGGTCGACAACCTTGCATGCCTAGCCATTGAAACCAAACTGAAGTCCTACACTCTACAAACTCATGCAATTATACAGTCGCATTCAACAACCCGGCACACCCTCCCTTTCTGTAGGTCTAATAATGAGCTCCAAGAGTAGGTATACAACATCTTTCATGTGCTTTTCAATGTCCTGATATATGGTTGTTGCATGGCATGGGAAACCTACACAAATTCATTGGTGTGAATCAGGTCGGATTGCATGTAATTGCAGGTTGTCTGAGCTCCAAATTAACGAGGGATGTTAATGATACCATGAAGAAATTGATGAATTTCTTTGAGAAAGAATCAAACCAAAGGGCAAGAAAGAGCATGCATGTTGCATCTACATCCCCAAGAAATCCGGAACTAGGCAGACTCTGCAAAGGTCTTCAGCTTTGAGGAGAAGCAAATGCCACTGGAGAATTTGTAGACCCTTCCCTTGCATATGCAACATGTGGTTGTCTTGCCGATGAGGGATATGAGTCCTCATGTTGATTAGAGTGGGGATGAAGTTGATGTGCATCTTGATCTCTCATAATACACGTAAACGATTGGAGCGTGAATGTGAACAACCCAGCTTGTGTGAGGTACGCTCAACACAAGTCCTGGACATTGTTGTAATGTCGATTGATAGTTTAATCAATCTAATCCCTGATGAAGTGTGTGGGACGCACAACACAACCATCAACGGATAATTTAAAAATCTCAGATTGTGGCCAAACATCGTACATATTTACACCAAGTCATCTACTAATGAGTGGCATATCTACGGCTCAGATTGTACAAGAGCAAGGCGTGTCATGGTGATAAGATGAAGAGGGCATAGGTATGCATCTCTCCACTCTTAGGTAGACAAACATATCTCTCATATTTCTATGTAGTAAGAACGATGATATGACTTAATCCAGTCCCTAAAGAAGTGTGCGGAACTCACAACACAACAATTTAACAATCTCAGATATAGGCCAAATATCGTATGTATCTACATCCAAGACAACACCAAGTCATCTAGTGATGAATAATGACGTGTCTTTGGCGTTCGAAACACAAGAGTAAACAGTGCATCACACAAAAATGAAGAGGGAATAAACTATGCATCTCTCCACTCTCTGTTTGACGAGCAGAACTCTTGCATTTCTACGTGATACAAACGATGATTTAAGCCGATCTAAAATTGAGAAACCTATAGGTCACTCTGAAGTGAGAGGTGTAGCATCATGCCTACTAGTTGTTGGAGATTCAAGAGCATGTCAAAAAGTGCTTGAAGGGTGTTGCTTCTAGTGTGAAGAAGGCTAAGCAAGCATTGGGGAGTGTCAAAGGCAAGCCGCAGAAAGCAAAAGGCAAATTGAAAGGAGGAGAAGAAGAAGAGATTGGCGTAGGTATTGATGTCTAGTTGTCTTTGTTTCCAAGTGATGTTTATAGCTGCTACACTTAAAGATGGTTTGTTTGTAAATCCAAATTCCTTGTGGACAATTTAGATTGTTTGTTTGTAGATTCCAAATCCATTCTCATGAACAGTTTTCCCGTGGTTAGTACACATTTAAACTGAGGATGCTTCCAATGATGTGTCAACAAGTAACCCTTACCTAAAAATGAACTTGGGCAAAGGTATCAATGCATCCATTGCAAAATCAACCTCTCATACTCCATCCCCTTTTGCATCAGCACTCTGCAGGCATGGAGGAAGAGAGGGACAACTTTAAAGCAACAAGCCAAACTAGGAGAGAAAGCTAGGGTGAACTCTACACGACCATGCCACCACCAGTGCCTTCCTTTTCTGACCTCACAAATGGAACCTGCTTAATGGGATCTTTGGTGATTTCACTGAATGGACCACCATCATCACATGAGTACCCTATTGGCTAAGAGTTTAGCTTATCTATCCTTTATGTTAGGCAGGCCTCGAGATTTTATCACTTGTTCCTACTTCTCAACTTGGACTCTGGAGTTTCATATATCTAGGTGGATTTGTGCTCCTCACCCCATGAGCACAAATTTCAAAGCAATCAAATCCCTCAAATAAAGGGCAGTCCATGCTCATGGAAATGTTCCACCTCTCAAAAAATGTGCACATCTGCAGAAAGTGTGAACAGACCCAAAGAATCAATCAACTGGGCATGTAGTAATGGTTCATTTACTATTAATGGTTTCACAGAATCATCGATAGTGGTTCTGTCTCTAGTCTCTCAAATCGAAGTATCACTCAAATCGAAAATTGGTTCATCTCTCGAGTCTCTCTCTCTCTTTCATATGGCCAATCTTGCTTTCCTACCATGTCGAGCTTCTGCGTTAATCGCAAGCATAGGGGGCTCGCGTACTACATGTACTCTTTGATTGTCATTCTGTCAAGGTCGGGAGTAGGGGGGCTGTTAATCTCAGCCCTCCCTTCAGAGAGCATTCCTCAGCAGAATCGGCGTACAGTCTTCCATGCAGACGTGAGTCCACCATCCGCCAACCATTGCCTGACGTATCAGCACGGGGAATAGCATGAGCATACACACATCAGCAAGCCACAGTTACGGGCATGTGCATGGGACACAGCAGCAAGCGGAATAGCTGAGCGCGAGCTCTGCTGCTGACAAGTCAGCTCTCGGAATGGGTGATAATGACATGTGAATGAGCCAATGGCCTCCATGTCAGCGCTGGGAATGTTGATGGCGACGCAGGCAGCCTCAAATTCCCTCCACGTAGCATGATCAGTGATCACACTGCAGCCCCCCTCCTCCCGACACTTGAAGGTCGCCAATGGGTTGCCATTATTATGTGGAAAGGACACTCAGTGTCCGAATTTATGTAACTTTCGCTGACAGTGCAGCTTAAACTGAATGCAATTGAAGATTTCATCTGCCAAGAGGGAGATGCAACCGTCAAGTTGAGCAGCACACCTTTAGAAGCTCACACCAACATCAAGGGTGAGGAATCTTCTTCCTCACTCAGGATTGGCTTGCAGTTATTCTACATTTTGGCATTATTTGTAACCCACTTCTCTCGTTAAGTCACTTAGATAAGTCTCACATAACAGACTTTCAATGGGTACTTTGGTCCTTTAACAGAAGATTAATCGTTGTCTCAATATGAGGAGCTTTATTGCTATGTAAACATCCATATTTAGGCCAGCAAAATAACAAAATTGTTCCTTTGTGTTCCAAATTCTTCATCTAAGAAAACAATTTATGGGCTAGACCCATTAAAGTTTTTTGAAAGTATTTATAGGTGGTAAACAAAAGTTTCTACTGTTCGAGACATAGAGAAGCTTGATATTTATAATTTGTTAACTTTCCGATGAAAGGTTTAAGAGCAGAATGAAGGATGTGAAATGATGCTAAGCCTACTAAGTGTGACGGATTTCTTCCCAGATCTAGAAAGGACAGTTTTATAGTCTTTTACCAGCCTAATGGTACAGCTCCAACCTGCCCAAATATGATGCTCCAACAGTTCCTCCCTTGGAATTCTTATCTTTACTTTTTTCCCTTTGCAATGGCTCGAATTATTGCACACATGACCTTGAGACAAGGGGCCGTCTCTAGCACACTGTTTGATGAACACAGCATCCGTGTCCATGAGATCATTTCCTAGCATAATAAGCACACTATCAATTTTCAATAGCATGTACCTCAAAATCTTGTCGTGGTGGTTCCCTTGTCTTGGCTTCAATCTAGAGCATAGGCTTTGAGGGTGCGGTGCTCATTGGTGTTCGTATAAAAGAGTGGTTTAGTGTATTTTTAGACCCGAATCCTGGCTAGAGTCCACGCATGTCTTGCAGAAAATTGAGAGAATACAAGTTTTAGTGTAAATACCAGCAAATACTTTAAATTTTAAGCTAAAGTCTGGGAAAGTTTAAAGTGTGCCCTTTTTTTCTTTGGTTTAAAGAGTATTTTTGGTGAGCCCCGATGTATGCATAGGGGTGACTTGCTCTAGTAGGATGTCGTGTCACATTTGTTTGAAATAGTCAGCCTGTCGGTCTTACCCGTTTTGAGCATGGGCTCTAATTAGAGCACCCCATGGGATGACATCATAGAAAGGGAGCTCTAGCATTTGAGTAATTTTGGTAAATGTAGTTCTGTCAATCAATCCATTAAGCAAAGCTCATTTTGTCTAGTGGTGTTGTCTACAGACATTATGCTTATTTAAGGGAGCAAAATGGATTGTTGTGGCTATACATCTAGAAAGGCTTGAGTGAGTGTGACAGCTGATCCATCTGCATATAATCGGCCAAGTGGCTTCCTTTAGGAGTCTCTAGTCATGCTTGGTTGGCATTGTCTTCGAGGTATGTTGGGGCAGCACCCACCACACAAAGATCCCTCCAAGGGCGCTTGTTCGCTACTTGGGCTGCGAGGTTGGCTTGGACTTGTCACCAGAGCAGCAGACTACCCCCCTCCTCCTTGCCATTTGGCGGAAGTTCCACATCTTGCTGGATCTTCTCGAGTTCTTGTATCAGTCAGTTAGAGAGGCTGATCAGGAACTTTTTGTGGACAGGGGGAGAGACGCAGTCAGCTCGGGCCAAAATCTCATGGCAGGTCATCACCTTACCTTGCTCTCAGGGGGGATTGGGTATGATTGATCCAACACGACAGAGTAGAGCCCTCCTTGGGAAGCTCATTGTCAGGGGTCTTTTTCCAGGGGAGGAGCCTTGGAAAGAGCTCTTGCTATATAGGATCGGAGGCAGAGTTCCACAGACAAGAGGCCCTTGGAGCCAGCTTGCTTTGGTCTTGGGAGCATCTGAGGGGGGACTTGAGCAGCACCAGCCCACATGCATAGAGGAGCGCTCGAACAGCCCCTTACATGGAACCCTTTGGTTAGTACACAGCGAGGTCACATGGTTGGCAGTAGACCCCATGTCTCATGGGTTCTCATGGTAGTCTCATGGTAGAGAGTCCTGGCCGCACCCTGGGAGATTGGGTGCAGTTTAAAGCACTTTCTGAGGAGAGTCAGAGCACCTAGCTATGCGGTATGAGGGGCGTATAGAGCACGTGTCAGGACATCGTCGAGGCTATTCGAGCAGAGTGGCACACTCCTCTCGAGCCGGTGGCTCCCAGCTGGATGGAGGCCTTTACTTGCCTTGAGGTTCTCGTCACAGTACGGGCCTCCCCGACTTAGGCCCTTGCATGTTCTTTGAGGTTCAGTGAGGGTCGACTTCACAGAGTTGCTTCTGAGGCACGTGAGGTAGCAGAGTGTTGCTTTCAACAGATTCGAGTTGTGGGCATCAGAGGGAGGATATCTATGCTTGATCCCGACCCGATAAATCTTGAGATTGGACATTGGCTCTGGGCCTGGGAGAGTCGGCCTTGTCACGAGTGCAGTGGGACCCTGGGGAGTGGTTTTGGCAGGACCCTTTTGTTTCAGGAGATCACCCAGAGATCCCTTTCTTCCAGTACACAGCACGTCTGGGGCACCACATTCTGGCTGCTCGGAGAGACCCGCCCTGTTGCAGTAGGCCATTGGTAGAGAAGGGTTTCACACTTGAGTTCTCGGCAGACTTTTGGGAGCGCTTGTGGGACAGCAGACAACCGAGGAGAGTCACCATGTTCCAATGGCTTGTTGCTCATCGACCTACCGCAGTGGGAAGTTGGTTGGTCTACAGTGGCCTTCCGGCAGGCTGTGCCGTGTGTGACCACCATAGTCACAGGGGACACCCATTTTTGGGCTTCCTGTCCCCATTTTTCCGTCCTCACTTGCCGTCCCGCCCTCTTTTTCACACTAAAAATCCATTTGAGCCCCGTCCCCCATCCTCATTCCTCGGGACGCGTCCCTTGTGACTATGATGACCACTCAACTGAGTCACAGAGACATTGTCTATGGGACTGCCCCACGGCGCAACAGGTTTGGCTTCGGATTCTACGGCTGATGCCAGCCCTGTCCTCAGCTAGTCAGTACACTTGGGGTGCTGTTGCTTGGTCCACCCTCACAGGGCCAGCACTTCATTTTGAGCTGTCCTCGGCTAGTAGGATGATTGTGATTCAGGAGGGCCGACCCACACTCCAGCCTGTCACAGAGCTTATGCTTCAGGGGTGGAGCAGTGATAGAGAGCTTTGATGGGAGACGATTTGCAGCCTGACTCTGGTTTATATGGAGAGCAACAACAAATGACAATGCTTGATTCCCTTCCAAAGATTCGGAATCGTCCTTGGGAAGATCCCATGCCAAAAACACGAGAGCAGCATCTCGCTTTTGTGGAGTAGGGCTCTGTGCCCATGACATGCCAGAGTGGAAGAGAATGCATTTGGTAAGGCACCTACATTTGGCCAGCGGTCAAAGCTATCAATACCGTAGCAAGACAAAGCCTTTCCATTTACAAGCTAAAAATGAGTTGGTTAAGAGTAGTTCATGAGAACCAGGTTTTAGTTGTGTTGGAGAAACTGGTCCAAGGAAAATAACACAAGTTACACAGTACCTAGTAGAAGCAGGGTACACAACAAAATGGAAGATTGGTTGCACACAACCTCGAAGAGTGGCCGCAATGTCTGTAGCCAAAAGGGTTGCTGAACAATTTGATTGCAAGCTTGGTGAAGAGGTTTGTTACGGGATTAGGTTTGAGGATTATAGGGGCCTTGAGACACAATGCTTTGGAGAGAAGAGCTTGTGGATAGCCAGCTCTCTGCATATTCTGTTATCGTGCTTAATGAAGGACATGAAAGAACAATACAAACTGATGTCCTCTTTGGGCTGTTGAAGGACCCAATAATGCTGTGAAAAGATTTGCGTTTTATAGTCATCTCAGCCACACGTGATGCTGAGAAGTTTTTTTGGATATTTTATTCTTCTAAGAACTTTTTCTGTCGAGATTCTGTATGGAAAGCAACCAAAGAGTGACTATCTATATGCTGCACTTATTACTGTTATGCAGATACATTTAACGGAGCTAGAAGTTGATCTCTCTCTTTTTAAGAGGAGAGGAAGAAATTGATATAGCGTGCAAGATCGTGTATAAGAGAATCAAGGGGTTGGGTTCCAATGTTCCAAAGATGCAGACAAGAACTTTTGACCCAGCACCACCAGGAACTAGGAAAGTGGTGGTTGCAAAGGCATCTTTAACCATTAATCGAATCTACTATGTAGCAGAACCAAGTTTTGCTAGGCAAAATGTCTATAATCCAAGCTTGGGTTAGTTTCACTTATCATCAGGCCCATTTCTCAAGCTTCTGGAAAGCAAAGCGTGGGGCGAGCTATCAGATGGGACCAGGCAAGTGCTATCGCTTTGTACACGGAGAGCACATGTAGGAATGAAATGTTACCAACAACTGTGCCTGAAATTCAGAGAATAAATTTGGATTTGGAAATACAACTATGTAGTTAAAGGCTCAGGGCATTAATGATTTATTGGCCTTTGGTTTTACGGATCCACCGCCGCCACAGGCTCTAATATCAGCCATGGAACAGCTCTATAGTTTAGGAGCCTTGGATGAGGAAGGGCTTTCGAAAAAGTTGGGAATGAAGATGGCTAAGTTTCCTTTGGAAACACCCTTATCAAAAATCCTACTTGCCAACATGGACCTTGGTTGCAGTGGTTAAAAAATCATCATTGCCTTGCCATGTTATCTGCACAGAACATTTTTTACAGGCCTCGGGAGAAACAGCCAAAGGCTGACCAAGAAAGAGGAAAACAAATCCAGCCAGAGGGGGACCATTTGACTCTGGTAGGCAGGCGACAGCTCACACAGATCGGGACACGACAGCAGTTCGAACTGAGTAGCGGTAGTACATCGGCGGATTGGACAACGACAACAGGTCCCAGTTTCTCTCAGGGATAGGTGTTAGGGAGTGAGGGCTGTTTTGTGGTTGTGCGTGACCATTGTGAGGTTGTTTTCTCATGTCAGGTTATGTCGAGCCATATTTAGCCTTGGGTTTTGGCTTGGTTCCATGGCCATGCAGGCTCCTCATGCCCTAGGTGTTTTTGTCCCAGTGCACTATGTTGCTCACCTGCCTATTCCCCTAGTTTTCCCTATTTTTACCCATTTCTATAGTTGTGAGGGTTGGGAGTCTGGGTCGGGCAGCATCCTTGATGGTGTATATAGGTGAGCAGGGGGGTTTACTCTCTGGTAGTACAAACCAGCCCCAGAAGGGAGTGCCCTTGAGGGCGTGCCGAGGAGGCCATCGGGTGGCAGTGAGAGCAGCCATGCAAGCGTTTTTGGCATCAGCCTCTCCTGCGTTTTTGGGCAGCCTGGGAGGTGTTGCAGATCTCCATCGTGGGCAGCCCATTCCACGCCTTGTGGTGGTCAACAATTGCTTGTATCCCTAGCGTTTTTCCTCAGGGCAGCTTGAGGAGGGCTTGCAAAGGAGGGAGCCAGATCCCCTAGAGGGCAACCATGCTTTGATTGTTGCCTTGAGGCCCGTCTCTCTCCCTCCATTCATATTTGCTTTCCAGCCAAGAGGAGTGCAGATTGCTTTGTTCCCAGAACTTCTTGGGGTGCTGGCCAGTGTGATGGTCGAGTTTGTGGTCTCATGCGCGGGAGCAATTGGTAGTGTCAGTAGCAGTCGCAGTTGTGTGTACCTCGCGTCTATCCAAAGGGCATGTTAGATCTATGCCGGACCACCCTTGCTTACTTGTATGAGCAACTTGTTATCAGCATGGAGAGCCTTTCCCCTCTCTCTCTCTCTCTCTCTCTCTCTCTCTCTCTCTCTCTCTCTCTCTCTCTCTCTCTCTCTCCGATAGACGGATGACATACACACCATGTACATTTGATTTGTCTCATAGGCCGATTTCGGCCTGACATAGACGTTAAAAATCTTTCTTTCTTTCTTTCTTTCTCTCTCTCTCTCTCAGATGTCCTGTCTCTTTCTACCTCAGTGATCTCTCTCCATAGGTGTGCCTTGCTCATGTGTGTGGCATTGCAGGTGTTCTAGATTGGAGTCGAGGTGTCCACTGGATCGCGAGCCAGTTCTCGTCTTCATTGCATCTTCCGCTGCCACCTTTGACGTGGTATCAGAGGCCTCGGTGACACGACCACCTTGGATGCTCGGATTTGGCTGATCCGGTGCCGTTTTGGACTTGCTTGGTGGGCGTTGCTATAGAACATCTATAGAACATAATAGGACGTGCGCAGATTGACATCAAGCATCTAGCACTGAAGTAAACAAATACAAAGTGCATTAGCGAATTTTTAAAAAAGAATTGCATATATGATGATTGATTACCTCTATAGCTGTCTGTAAAATGGTCCAATTTCACGGCTTTCCCTACAACTGTTTGAGTAGTGAGACCAAGGCAGTGCTGCTCTTTGCCGTACGTGTTCTGATAGATTTTGGAGCGCAGTTGGTTACTTGCTTAGTTGGTTGTGATTGCTATCACCTTGGCATTTTTTGTGGAACACAAGTGGATGAGTAGAACCAATTGACAGAAACAACAATAGCCCAGCTAGGGAGTACTAAAGGGGGTAATTGAATCAAGCAAAGGGTTGTAGCTTTGGTAGTTGTTTGTAGATTGCCATTCAGCCTGGTCATATCGGCCATTTAGTCTTTAGACTAGGACCCATCTTTGAGGTAGTCATTTTACTCTAAATCAAGCGTAGTCAATTTTTCCTTATTTCTCGTGGAGAGAGAGAGAGAGAGAGAGAGAGAGAGAGAGAGAGAGAGAGAGAGAGAGAGAGAGAGGAAGAAGAAGAGAAGAGAATTTTAACGTTGTAGGAAAGAGAGAGAGAGAGAGAGAAGAAGAAGAAGAAGAAGAAGAAGAAGAAGAAGAAGAGTATTTTAACGTTGTAGGAAACTATCCCAAGAGACCTCAAAGATCTATCCGACGAGGAGAGTTGAACGAGAGAGAGAGAGAGAGAGAGAGAGAGAGAGAGAGAGAGAGAGAGAGAGAGAGAGAGAGAGAGAGAGAGAGAGAGAGAGAGAGAGAGAGAGAGAGAGAGAAGGTACATAGATGCTCTCTGGGAGATCAAAAGCTGTAACATACAAAGTGTAAAATAGACAAAGAGAGAGAGAGAGAGAGAGAGAGGAGAAGAAGAAGAAGAAGAGAAGAGAAGAGAATTTTAACGTCGTTGGAAAGAGAGAGAGAGAGAGAGAGAGAGAGAGAGAGAGAGAGAGAGAGAGAGAGAGAGAGAGAGAGAGAGAGAAAAGAAGAAGAAGAAGAAGAAGAAGAGAAGAGAAGAGAATTTTACCTCGTAGGAAACTGTGAGAGAGAAGAAGCAGTAGAAGAAGAGAGTTTTAACGTCGTAGGAAACTATCCCAAGAGACTTATAGATCTAGCCGATGAGGAGTTGAACTCAAGACCTGTTATAAGAGAGAGAGAGAGAGAGAGAGAGAGAGAGAGAGAGAGAGAGAGAGAGAGAGAGAGAGAGAGAAATGAAATGGAATGAAATGTTATATTAACGTCTTCAAAAGGCCAGAGTGACCTATGAGACCAAACTGATACAAAAGTGGTGAGTCTGTAACAATGTCTGAAAAGTGTGAAAATGTGAAAATAAATGCGAAAAACTAAATACAAAGTATTAGATAAACTTCTTAGGAGCATTCTGGGTGTCTGGCTAGAATGCTTCTAATCCTTTGTTGTAGTCTCCTCCGGTGAAGTGTGCTTCTGCATCTCGATCGTGGTCGTCTCGATTTCCTAAGCTCAATCGCCCTGTCAATGAGGGTGCCTTTGGTATGACGGTGGGTACTCCTTTGTGCTCGCTGCTGGCCTCTCGCTTCTCCTTCCATTCCTGCTTCTCTCGATCCGAAGAAATCTGTGATCTGCCTCTGAGGCTGTAGTGCTCTTTGTCTTCTCATTAGATTATCCTTGTGCCGATGTAGTTCCAGTAGGTATAGGCCTAAGCACCTTTGATCTTGGTATTGCATGACTCTATCTAGAGGTCCAAAGCCTTCTTTAAACAGGCAATGGAAACGCCCACGTACCTCATAGTATACGGTGCAGTGGCATATGTAGTGTAATTCTGTCTCCGGCTCCATTCCGCATAACTTGCAAATTCTGCTCTCAGGTGGGATTCCCCTAAATCTGCCAAATTCAATTTCCAACTGGTGTGAGGATGTACGAATCTGACCAATAGCACATCTCAAACCATGAGACAGGTGGGTATCCATGTAGCTCGGGCGAATCACAAAGCCATCTTCAGATAGCTGTAGGAAGTTTTCTTTGTAGTCGGCCATCTTCGTGCCCAATTCTTGTGTAGGGTCTACCCATGTCCTCTTAGTGTCCAACTGTATAAGATCCTGGCGGATGATTTTATTAATCTCCGTTCGTGTGATTGCCAGTGATGGAGCCTCAAGAGAGTATTGGAAGGGGGGTAATCTTTCCATACGGAACCCGTGTCTGTGAAACCACGAGGACAGTTGCGCATACCAGCATGATGTATCTCCTTTCATTGCTAATTGTCGAGAGGATTCGAGGGCCAATCTAGTATATCGGCAATTATTTGTATCCCATAAACCATGTATAAAGGACACTGATCTGGTAAGAGCTTCAATTTCTATTGGAGGGGCAGCTAGTTCCGCTCGGCTAATCGCGTGTGGTACGGAGGCCTTGGCTCTAATCATTCGGGAAATCATAGATACCAAAGGTCTCTCCATTGACTTCCAATCATCCTGATCCACAGATGGTCCCCAAATCTGGACCCCATACAGCATAGCCGAAGCCACCACAGTATCAAAGAGCCAAAGTTTTGTTCGTGGTTCCTGAAACTGCACTTGTGAACACATCCTCTCCAACCCTCCCAAGGCCGCAGAGGCTCTGGACAATCTAGCATCCGCTGCTTTCTTAAGAGTAAACTTCGGTCCTGTAAATACCACACCAAGGTATGTGTATGCATCTGTGTACTCTACTGTATCCTGGCCATATGCAAATGTAGGTGCCGATCTCCTAACCCACTGTGGTGTGGTGTTAAACACCATAACTTTGGTTTTACCCAAATTTACCGACAGTCCGCTGTCCTCCGCGAATTTATGTAATGCATCTAACTGCCTCTACATTCCATCTGGTGATTCTACTATCAATACAATATCATTTGCATACAACAACAAAGGGATCCATGACCCTGCAAGTTGAGCACCTCTGTCACCCTCTCTATCAATGTAATCTGATACCTCATCTATATACATACCAAATAAAGTATGGGACAGTGGGCATCCCTGCTTTACTCCAACGGTGGAATGAACAATGTCGGAATCCCCTTCTGGAGTACGTACATAACCAGTTACTGACCCGTATAAGGCCATGATCCCCCAGATAATCTCTTTGGGGACCCCTAACTCTTGCATTCTGCGCAGCAATCTGGCCCTTGGTACTGTATCAAAAGCTTTCCGAAAATCCACAAAGCAACAATACATCCTTCTCCCGCTTGCTCTTCCTTCCTCAATAATGGCTCTGAGCGTAACAATGTGATCTAAAGTGGAATAACCCCTCCTGAATCCAGCTTGTCCTGTTGCCCTTATGCCCTCATTCTCTGCCCATCTACTCAATTTTTGTTCCAGAATGGATGCGTACGGTCGGGTCAATGTGTGACCCACCATAATGGTACGGTAGTTCCCGGGTATCATAGGATCCCCTGACTTGAAAATAGGTACGATAGTAGATAATTTCCAAGATTCAGGTAATCCTTCACACATGACCCGATTAAACAGACGAGCAAGGACTTCTGAAAGTAGATCCCTTGCATGGATCAGATGTTCTGCTACTAAACCCTCATGATCATATGCTCTTCTTGTCTTCATCTTATCAATGGCTTTTTCCACCATTTCGGCAGTAAAGAAAGTACTAGTAGCAGGGCGTGGCTCTAGCGGATCTGGTAATGGAGGCTGTCCAGATACCGTATATAATGATGTTACATATTGACCCCAAATCTCAGGAGAAGTAATTGTCGAAGGTGATGAGTGCTCGTGAAATAAACGCCAGGCCTCATGTGAGTCCTGACTCAAGAAGAGCTGATATAAATCCTTCTCCAGTTTGGCTAAAAATGCCCTTTTCTTGCGACGTACTATACGTCGAAGAGCAATCCGAGACTGCTTATATGTGATGATCCCAAGTGTAAGCTCTTTCTGGACCTGGGTTCTCGTCTCTCTGCATTCCTTGTCGTACCAACTGTTTTGAGGCATGTTCCCAGATCTTCTCTTCTGATCAGGCTGAGTATGTGGGTATGCCTCTTGTGCTGCTCCATGTAGTATCTCTGTTAGCTGAGAGGTAATCTCCTCTACAGTATATACTGGCTCGGCTACCCACATCCTATTATAGATCTGTTCCACATAGACTGAATCAGTCTCTGGCGTGAAAGTATATCTTGTGTGTGTCTTCTTCCTTTGGACTTGAGAGGCATTGTATTGGAAGGAGATTGATAAGGTCAAGAGAGCATGATCCACTGCAATCCCAACCGGTCTGGGTCCCACCTTAAAGTTCTCGATACTAGAAATAAAGCTTGGTGAAGTCATGACATAATCCACTGTACTGGCCCCATGCCTGTGCGGGAAACATGTGAATCCCCCAGATAAAGGGAAATTCTCTAGACCATTAAGTATGGCCAAACCATGTGTAGTTTCCATCTCCATGAGATGTCTCCCATATTCAGTGTGTTCTTTATCCTGTGAATTTCTAGTAAGCCCCTCCTGTGATAAATCCACTTCTCTGAGCATTTCCTCAGAAGTATCATAGAATACTGCTTGAGAGTTGGCCATTCTGGCATTAAAGTCTCCTAAGAGAACGATGTCTCCATCTCTAGAGAACTCCCATATGCCATTATTCAATATGGAGAAAGGGGATTGTCCTTTAGGTGAGGAGTAGACTGATGTACTTGGAGGGAAGTAGCATATAGCGATATATAGAAATCTACCTGTCTCGGCTCTCATTCTCACCCACATATACCTTGCTTGTTCATCTTTCCTGATAATCTGTAGTAGTGGTCTCAGCTCCTCTTTAAATAAGACTGCTACTCCCCCTGAACCCCGGCTACCTCGTAGAGATCTCTTGTCTGGTCGACCAGCTGTTTCCCATAAATACCCCTTCACATGTGGCATAAGTTGTCCCGGTATTTGGTGTGTCTCTGAGTAGAAAACTATGTCTCTGTCCCTAAAGCTGTCTTCAAAGGCACCTACATCTAGCCTATATGATCCATTACAATTCCACGCCGCTATCCGGAGCGTCGCCCCATAGGTCTCGCACCGTCATGATGAGCGCTTTTCCAGAACCTCTACTTTCCCTCCTCTATAAAAGGCGATTTTCCCCTTTTCTCTTGCTGCCCTGATCTCTGGCATCAACTCTTGCATGTGTGCCACTTGTGCCAATGTAAGGTCATCTCCCAGGAAAATACCGGTTTTCTTAAGAGTTGGCCTCTTCTTTAGAAATTCTTTCCTTATTTCTATATTAGGGAAGCGGAGAATAAGTGCCCTATCCTTTGCGTTTCCCTTCTCGTCGATTCCTTTCTTGCCCACTCTCCATGCACTTGTGTGAGTAGGCTCTGTGATGCCTATGCGTTGTAGCAGTTCCCTCACTTCTTCATCTACATTCTCTTTGTCTTTGACTCCTGTGACCCGCACATGCAGAGCCCGATTCTTCCTTTTCTGCTCTTCCTCAATGGTCATATTAATAATGGTGGAGGTAGGTGTCGTCTCAGGCATCTGGGCCTTCCCTTTCTTCGCATCCTCAATCCATTTCTCTGTTTCATCAACCTTTTCTTGTGTCTTAACAAGACGTTCCGCCCATGAAGATGCCGTTTTCGATTTCTGTTAATCTCCTTCCCGTAGAGCTTTCGTCTGATCCTTCATGTTCTCGAGCTCCTTCAGCACCGAAGGTTGGTCGTCTCCCTTCTCCTTAGTTGCAGATTTGCAAGCCGCAAGTTCTCCTTTTAGCTCCTCGATTATTGCATCTTTTTCCCCCATGTGCTTTTCCATATTTGTTTTCCATGCTTCAAAACTTGCTACTGCGTCATCGAGTTTCTTTTGCATAACGCATTCTGTTACATTTACTTCGGCCTTGATTAGGTTTCGTAATTCCGTTTTCACGGTCTGAATTTCCTCATTCTGTATCCCTCGGATCTCTCTCCTTAGTTCTCTCATCATGTCTCCATACATGGAGTTCCTGTAGCTCTCAGCGTTCGCGTGCATTTCCTTCCTGATGTCATCCCTCATATAGTTTAGCTCTGATTTGAGCATCACTTGGACCTTCTCCATCAGTAGCTCATCATGTATCCTGGAGGTTTTCCCGACTCGTAAGGATCCTGGTGATAGTACAGTATCTGTGTTTCTTCGTTTGAAAGTAGCCGTCGTTTTTTTTTGGGGTGGTGTAGCTATCTACACCCGGGCCTTCCCCTTCGGTAGGCGGATCCATCGAACCCGAGCCACAAATGGGGGGTAGGGCACTAGGGAAAGCTTAAAAACTTTTAAACTTTAAAAGTTTATTTCAAAGTTTAAAGGCCTTTAAACTTTAAGGCTTAAAATCTCTTTTAACTTAAAATTTCCTTAAGGCTTAAAATGAAATAGCGTAGGAGATATTGATTTCCTACGCGTAGAACAACTGGGGCGTGACTTCCTACACGTAGAACAACTGGGCGTGCGTAGGTTTGCCGGACGTGCTACGCGTAGAACATGCGGGACTCTCTCGCGTAGGCCTCAGCAGGAGTACGCAGGGCAGTGCGTGTAGGTCTCAGGGCAGCGCTGAGAGAGGCCCTGTCGTGCTTTGCTCTGCAGCCTCCGCCTCGTCGCGAATGCCCTCAGTCCCATCCGCGAGAGAGAGAGAGAGAGAGAGAGAGAGAGAGAGAGAGAGAGAGAGAGAGAGAGAGAGAGAGAGAGAGAGAGAGAGAGAGAGAGAGAGAGAGAGAGTTACGTTTGTCTTGGCTGTCGATCACAAAACTTGGTACAAAGCATATCTGAGGAGGAAAATGCTGGGATAAAGGGTTGTCCTCGTGCTAAAGAATGGTTATGTAGAGGAGAACGTTGGGCTGCAATATATAAAATACATTACCAAACAAGGACATACGTAGATTGACATCAACCACCTAGGAATAAAGTAAACATGCACAAAGTGCATGGAGTACTGCAATACATAAGTTGAATTGGTCAACTATGAGAAAAGAAGTGAGTATTTTTTTGATATATACACATGATGATTGAAATTGAGCATGTACTAGTAAGAAAGCATTGACAAACTCAAAAAATACAAAAAGCATCAACAGACTATAAAAATTAAACTGCACTACCAACCTGATAATCATGTTTGAGTGTCGTCCAATTGTCCAAGCCGGAGGACAATGTTTGTGTCAAGATACATAAAACCAATGTGAATAGTTAAACATTTCATCTTGCAATGAGGCGTCACAGAGTGAAAATGCTGATTATACAGTGCATGTCATGCAAAAGTGCCATATAAAAGTATGGTGGAGAGTTGGCACTGTGGTCTCTCCAGAAATTATAAGAAACGGAAGCCATGCCCTGCCTTGTAGGCTTTATGTGTTGGACCAAGCAAATGCATAAGCATGGGAAATTGGATGCAGATAACAGACCTTGTAGTGTTGTCGAGCTGGAGTCGTCAATAGGTGAGCAGTGCACCCATGATTGAGCATGTTGCGGGTAGGAGTGGGGCCAAAGGTTGTTATTACTATTAAACCACCGGTAAAGCTTGCTCAAGTTCATGTGATTGGTGCCTTTTCTGAAGAGCTATCATGTCAATCCCTCCTACTCCAGTCTTTGCATTTATCGGCATCATCAATGTTAGCATATCCTTTGTGTCTATTTGTGCGATCATCATGCTCTCTGTGAATCCTTCAATCACCATCCCTATGGCTACAATCCCTTCTATATTCATCTTCTCTGGCATGGCCTGTTCGTCTTTCCTACCTTGTCTCACGTCGATCTTCATCATGGTATCGATCATGTCTAATGCAATTTGCATGATCATCTCTCCTATGAATTCTGCCATCGTGTCAATTGTCATGTTCACTTTTGCTAACATGTCTACCATCACCACTGCTTCCATGATGTTGTATACTATGATCTCCATCATCGTATCGATCATGTCTATTACAATCTCTATCATGATCTCTTTTGCAACTTTTGCTCGACTATCGCATTCACTTCTGCTATCATGTCTTTCATCACTACTGCTTCCGTGTTCTTCATGCTCAAGCTCCATTTACAAATCTTTGATTATTCATTTGTCATCGGCGACACTAAAAAGCACTAAATGTGATTACTTACTTTCTCCTCGTCTAGAGTCTTGCTTTTAGGGCGAAGAACAACATGAATGCTGGTGAGTGTAGGGGGTTGGGCCATCCAATGCAAGGCAGTAAATGTTGGGGACCGCCTCGAGGGCAACAAAACTTTGGTGGGGGAAGCTTGATGATTAGATTACCGCCGAGAGTTAGCTCCACAAATGGAATATTTGTGGCGTTTGGGCCCAGCCTGAAGCAGGGTCTCTAACCCTCTCTTTTTGGTTTTTCCGTTAGCCCAAATTGTCGCCATGCTATAGAAAGGAACCAAAACTCTACTACATCCCATACACGAGTCTCCAAATGTGTTAAAGCCAATCCTGTATGAAGACCTGTAGAGACATCAAGATTGGCTAGATCGGTGATGAGATTATTGATGAAAATTTGCTTTCACCCGATCTTTACACTGTTAAACCTTACGACACAGAGGAACTTCACGAATAAACCTGTGATTGGAATTTAACACTTCAAACAAAAACACGGCTTGGCAGCTAGAGTGCTTCCAAGCAGACAACGACACCTTGTCGGCCCCAAAGACTGGTGCCCCTTTCGACGTTTTTTTATTCTTATTGCAAATAGACAATTTGAACGCTTTCATCTAAGTCTCACCATGCTGTCCAAACCTGTCCATGGCTGTAATTGCGGGTTTTTGACCCAATTTTGCCAACATAACGGCGCAAAACCCCTGTAGATCAAAAGTACACGTCAAGGACACTTTCCCTTACATTTTGGAAGCTTTCGGGTGAGCTGCAGGTCGATTTCAGCACGATGTAATTCTCTGTTTTGTCATTGTTGGGTGCCCAAAACCTTGTACACACATCCCAAGGCTTTCCCGAGGCTCTCCTCGTGATTTCTTGCAGTTTAGGTGCAAAACCCTAAACCTGGAGAAAAACAGAGCAGACTGTAATTTTCTATTTTGGATCGTTTTGAGCGGAGCGAACACGCCTACGTGTGTCTCAAGCGTTCCCACACGCAATGGGGCAGTTCCTGTTTCAATCGGACGAGTTGTCACGCGAGAAAACTCTCAGTTTTTGCATCCTTCGTGATGGAATTGTACGTATTTGGGGGGGATTAGCAATTAGCTAATCCGGTTCCTGTACAGAAGGCTCTTGCCTTTGCAAACGCGCATAAAACCCCTAGAATTGTACATGGTCATCTGAGAAGCCCAACTATTGGGGCACTATCATATGTGCAAAGGGAAGAGAGAGATGCACGAGAGCAAATCATCGCGCTACATGAGGCAAGGGAGAAGGCAAGGTTTCCATGACAGTTGTGATCACTTGCACCCACTACACACACACACACACACACACACACACTATAGTCACAATGAGTTGAAAATCAGCCCCTTTCTCAAATTTGGACGTCCCCTCCTGCTGATGAATCTGGCAAACTGCTTTGGGGCCGCCATGTGTCCCCTATGCATCTTTTGAGTTAATTTCCTAGTACCCACCAACGTGGGGCCTAAATGACTTTGAATTGAGCCTAGCCACCCTTTTACTGCTCAAATTTCAGTGCCGATCGGCCCGACCATCTCGTGGCGACCTGCCCTTTTTTGCTGCGGGTGAAACGTCAGCCATCGGCTGTTTCACACTGGCCACACAATGTCCGACCATTTGTGACTTCAAAAAGAGGGTCCCAAAAATTAAATAAAAAATCAAGGGAAAGAAACAAACAACTAAGGTTAGTGGTTTCCACAGCCTCGTGACACATAGAGAAGTCATTAAGCTTAAACCATGCTGCCATTTGTGCATACCAACATGATTTATCTCCCTGTGTTGTCAAGTGTCGTGAGCTCTCCAAAGCCAGCCGAGCATTACGATCTCGTGGGAGCTCCCATAAGATGTGTATAAATGTCACCGATCTCGTAAGAGCCTCCACCACTAGAGGAGGGGCATCCACCTCTAGTTTGATGATCGCATGAGGAATCAAGAGGCCTTAACCTTGATCATCCTTGAGATCATTGAGATAAGTGACCTCTCCATGTCTCTCCACCCATCTGTACATCCAGGCTGACGACCATGATGATCTACCGATGGTCCCCACATCTAACATAGTTGAGGCAACCAAAGTATCAAAAAGCCATAGCTTGGTGTGTCACGTGACACATCCAACCCTATGTGTCCGTGGACAAGCTACAGCATAACAGGGTTCAGTCAGTCCAGTCAGTCTAGATTAGAAGTGATCTGGCACTTTTGTGAGTCTATTCGTAGACCGTGCATGCCCAGTCACTTAGTGTAGATGTATATCCTTTGGTTGCACACAGCATGATCATCAGTATTCCCATCAGAATCCATTAGAATCAGTCAGGGGAATTTTCCAGTGAATTTAGCCTATTTTCCCTATTTTTGACATTTTTCACTTATTAATTTAAGTGACTTCCCAACAAAAGTAGGTAGGGCAAATTTGCTAAGTTTGTATATAAGCAAACCCAAGTTAGCACTCAATGGCAGAAGAGGCAACAGGAGCTCCCCGCTCAAGAGGCACCTTCTCAGCAAGAACCATCAAGATCACCATAGCCTTGGCGTTTTCCCTCTCATTGCCCTAGCGTTTTCTGTTTCTAGCAGATTTCCACCGCAAGCCGGCCTCAAGGCCCTAGCCTTGGCGTTTTCAGTTTTCCCTCATCGCCAGCACTCCCACATGTCCAGCGTTTTTCACTACCGCTACAGTAGCTGCCAGCGTTTTTCACTTTCAGCCTTTAGCGGAGAAATTGCAGCAGCGTTTTCAGCATTCAATACAGCAGCAGATTCAGCCCTAGAGACTTGCAGAGTATCGTCATTTTCAGCCCTCAAAAACGCAGCCAAAACAGCATTTTCAGCAATCCTGAATCAGTCCCAGATTTTCAGCCATAGCCTTTTTATGGACAACAGATAGAAGACCGCAGATTTCAGCCCTTAAGTCGTTGTCGTCATCCCTGTGGTCGTCACCGACATAGTCCCAAGTTGCATCAGTTCCATGCATCGTCATTGTACCACTTTGTGCAATCAATAGTAGAACACTCTCGCCGACGAGAGTGGGGCCTGCGGAGGAGGGTTTTCCAACGTCTCTGGTGTCGTATCTCTCTTCTCTCTCTATCTCTCAGACTCATACACTTGCACGCACAGTGTCCATTCACTTTGTTGTGATCATAGCACTCTCTCATTAAGAACGGAAGGCTCTCCCTTCCATAAGAACAAAAGGAACCTTGAGCACAGTTCGGAGTACTCATCTTGAGCAAAGCGCAAACAATCATTCCGCTGCACCTAACATCGATATCAGAGCTTTGGCAGTGTTCTGTATCACTCAAGGAAAGAACCACAAGAATCACTTTTTTTTTTTTTTTTGCTTGTTGAGGTCGCACGAACCCAAGTTCGCTTGGGCGTGTCGATTCCTAATCGTGTTTTTGAAGAGTGACAGGAATCCCAAGAAAGAAGGGCTTGTCCAACCTCCCCTTGTGCCTAATTGTGTTTTTGAAGAGTGACAGGAATCCCAAGAAAGAAGGGCTTGTCCAGCCTCCCCTCGTGCTTCTTTTCACTCATTGAGAGCGGGCCGTGCACTTAGCGGCCAGCCAATCGACGTGAGGTGGAAAAAAGCAACCTTGGTGTGAGCGCAAGGCCGCCAAGGGGTGCGCCCGCGGAAAAGAGTAGAACTCGGGTGAAGAGAAGATCCTTCTCTAACACAGATTGCAAGCGAAAGAAGAACCTCAAGAACCTCAAGAACCGAAGAACCCAAGTTCCTCGTGAACTTAAGAACCAAGACCCCCAAGAACCAAAGTTCCTCGTGACCCAAGAACCTCAAGAACCCAAGTTCCTCGTGAACTTAAGAACCCAAGACCCCAAGAACCACAAGAACCCACGACTTCAGTGGATGGTCATCACTGGAAGCGGAATGGATACTTCGCTTGGAGGTGGTGAGCATGAGAGAGGCAAAGAAGAATTTTCCCCACCAGGAGGTTTTTCCGACCCTCCCTCTTCCCCATCTACGTCAAGGATTGCACTAACTCCTATGGAGGAGTTGAAGCAGTTGGTTCAGGAAAGATAGTTAGAATGCGAAGAAAGAAAAGCAGAAAGAGAAGCAGAAAGAAAGGCCTACGAAGAACGAAGGGCAGCCATAGATCGTGAATACGAAGAAGGAATGGCAGCCATAGAGCGTCAGTATGACTTGGAAGAAAAAGAAAGTCAAGCAAAATTTGATCGCGAGAACAAAGAAAGACTAGCAAGATTTGATCGTGAGAACAAAGCAAGAATGCAAGAGTTCTTGTGACTCTTTTCTTAAGTGAAGACACAGATGCAAGAGATTCAGGAGAAGGAGACTCTCTCAGTCTCTTCTTCTCCAAAGCATGATACACAGGATTTGCATGATTATGAGAAGCATGATGATTTGAATGACAATGATAAGCATAATGATTTGCATGATGATTTGGATGCCAATGATTTGCATAATGATTTGGGTGACACTGACAAGCATGATGATTTGCATGATCAAGATGTGATTTCTCACAAGCATGATGAGTTGCATGAAGATGATGTGATTGTTCACAAGGATGATGTGTTAGTGGATGCTTTTTCTAGCGAAGCTAACCTCGTTCGATCAATCATGAAGAATCGATCTTGGCTCTCGAGTCGAGGTCCAAAGAACCCCCACAGGACGATTCGATCATTCAGGAAGAACCGATCTTGGCTCTCGAGCCTAGGTCCAAAGAACCATCACAGGAAGTATTATGTGTTCGCATGATTGATACACACGCATTGTTCGAATGTTCCATTCGTGATCGTTTCCTGTATTTTAGTCAGCATCGTTATGTGATCCCTTTTCCTAGGCATGACATATTGTATGTTGAGCACGTTTCTCTCATGGATGAGCACGAATGTATGCAGATTTTTCATGAAAAGCTGAAAAGTACGTATGTAAGGAAGTCACATTCCTTGTCTCTTCCTTGGCATGACACAGTACCCGAAAGAGCACATGAAAGTATGAGCACCAAGCATGGGCATTTCCATTGTGAATTGCCACAGTTGATTGCTTTAGATCATAAGAAAAAGATTCTATCTCATTGTTTGCGTGTGTGTGGTGAATGGTTTGGCACTCCGTCTATTTGTTCATCTACATTGCATGCACAGTCTTTGAAGAAGACAAGATTCTTTCCACTCACTTTACATGGAATAGGTATGTTCATGTTTTTGTGTTGGGAGTGGTTTTAGGAATTTTCAGCTATGGAGATTCTTGAAGAAGAAAGAAGCAAGACTCTCGACGAAGTTGAAGCATTGAAGGAGCCACAAAGAACTTTGTGTCGTTTTCGGCGCGGCCCAAAGAAGCAAGCGTTGCAGACCTTTATGAAGTTCAAGTACCGCACGACCCACACATCAGAGTGAGCCGGCAAAGAGTCCCTTCCAGGATTCCGGATGATATTGGCGATCTCCCTCGACGCCATACAGTTCGGTACCAGTACCTCACTTTGAAAAGGAGGGGATGTTACATGACACATCCAACCCTATGTGTCCGTGGACAAGCTACAACATAACATGGTTCAGTCAGTCCAGTCAGTCTAGATTAGAAGTGATATGGCACTTTTGTGAGTCTATTCGTAGACTGTGCATGCCTAGTCACTTAGTGTAGATGCATATCCTCTGGTTGCACACAACATGATTATCAGTATTCCCATCAGAATCAATCGGGGGAATTTTCCAGTGAATTTAGCCTATTTTCCCTATTTTTGACTTTTTTCACTTATTAATTTAAGTGACTTCCCAACAAAAGTAGGTAGGGCAATTTTGCTAAGTTTGTATATAAGCAAACCCAAGTTAGCACTCAATGGTAGAAGAGGCAGCAGGAGCTCCCCGCTCAAGGGGCACCTTCTCAGCAAGAACCATCAAGATCACCATAGCCTTGGTGTTTTCCCTCTCATTGCCCTAGCGTTTTCTGTTTCCAGCAGATTTCCACCGCAAGCCGGCCTCAAGGCCCTAGCCTTGGCGTTTTCAGTTTTCCCTCATCGCCAACACTCCCACACGTCCAGTGTTTTTCACTTACGCTACAGTAGCTGCCAGCGTTTTTCATTTTCAGCCTTTAGCGGAGAAATTGCAGCAGCGTTTTCAGCATTCAATACATTAGCAGATTCAGCCCTAGAGACTTGCAGATTATCGTCATTTTCAGCCCTCAAAAACACAGCCAAAACAGCGTTTTCAGCAATCCCGAATCAGTCCCAGATTTTCAGCCATAGCGTTTTTATGGACAGCAGATAGAAGACCGCAGATTTCAGCCCTTAAGTCGTTGTCGTCATTCCCGTCGTCGTCACCGACATAGTCCCAAGTTGCATCAGTTCCATGCATCGTCATTGTACCACTTTGTGCAATCAATAGT
This sequence comes from Adiantum capillus-veneris, assembly GCF_014529385.1. Classification (NCBI taxonomy): domain Eukaryota; kingdom Viridiplantae; phylum Streptophyta; class Polypodiopsida; order Polypodiales; family Pteridaceae; genus Adiantum; species Adiantum capillus-veneris. The sequence continues at coordinate 47,470,143 of NC_140952.1, read as the reverse complement.
AGACCACTCTCGCCGACGAGAGTGGGGCCTTCGGAGGAGGATTTTACAACGTCTCTGGTGTCGTATCTCTCTTCTCTCTCTATCTCTCAGACTCATACACTTGCACGTACAGTGTCCATTCACTTTGTTGTGATCATAGCACTCTCTCATTAAGAATGGAAGGCTCTCCCTTCCATAAGAACAAAAGGAACCTTGAGCACAGTTCGGAGTACTCATCTTGAGCAAAGCGCAAACAATCATTCCGCTGCACCTTACATGGTGCGAGGCTCCTAAAATTGAACCTTTGTGAGAATATCCTCTCCAACGCTCCCAAAGTTGCATGTGCTCTAGTCAATCTAGTCTTTGCCGCTCTCTCTATGGAGAAAATTGGGCCACTAAAAACTACCCCAAGGTAAGTGTACATGTTTGTATACTCCACTTGCTCTTGTCCATAAGTAAAAGTGGGTGCTGATCGCCTGACCCACTCCGCTGTAGTATTGAATACCATGACCTTGGTCTTCCCAAGGTTAACAGACATACCAGTATCTTGCGAATAGGTGTGTAAAGCATCAAGATGGCGCTGCATCCTCCTAGGTGAATATGAAATGAGTATAATATTTTTCTTATGACCCACAGGTTTTGTCTTGCTTCTCTCCGTCGTGGTTGGAGAGCGTTTAGTCACCTTTGACTTGGTGTATGGCATCTGTGGATGAGATATTAAGTCTCTATTTTGTACATTGCTGAAACAGCTTCATTGATGCATTTTACACATTGTTTTTGTTTCCAACTGTTTATGGCTGAGATGTTTTGAGTTTCTACTCAATTTTTAGGGGAAAGTCTATTGAATTTTTCCCACATTCTCACCATGTTTTATCCGTATCTGCAGTTTTACTTTTTAGTCAGTTTTCAAGGGAAACTCTACCAAATTTTTCCCACATTTTCACCATGTTTTATGCATATCTGTAGTTTTACTCTTTGATGGTTTAATGGTCGAGTTTGACTCCCACTTTGATAGGATTTGTAAGCTTGGATACAATTTAGTGTTCTTGTACCCATTCTCACAGGAGTGAGGTTGCATATGCTCATGGCTATAGATTACAGGCAGTCACATGCTTTAGAGGTGATTTACATCTTTTTGCAGGTAGTTTTCTTGTTGGATGTGTTTTGAGATTGACTGATCACTAGTTGCGTATGTGGTTATGTGCTTTATGCTTGGTTGAGTTTTTTATCCCAGATTGTGTACCTACATATAAAAGATTGTGGAGTTGTTTTATGCATATGTGGACATCAATTCTCATGCATTGATTGTGTTTTTATTATTGTGTAGTGATCAAGTTGATCCCTCACTTGGAAATTCACTTAGGGTATCAAAAATGTGTGACAATTCAGCGTTGACAAGGATCATTCGTGAGCGACAACGGTCTCGTAGTTACTGATATATGCGACGTTGGCATTGTGGTCACACATGTCACATTAGATGCCATTGTTTCAGATACATGAGGCAACAACAACGATCTGTGTGGTGAAGATGAGGTTTTGACACATTCTAGAGTGGTGGATTCATATGCCAGTGACGATGATGTCACATTCTCAAGAAGTGTGCATTGCGGCTAGGAAAACGTTGGGCCTCTGACTGTGAGAGTTCGCAAGAAAATTAAGCAACTCCTAGAAGATTTGAAGCTAAAAACACACTCAAAAAGAAAAAAACTCCATCCATGAAAGATCTACTTTGAAAAAGATCCAAGATCAACTCAAAACTCGTGTGTGTGATGATTTAGTGTAGCCTTGCTCCGAATTACACAATTGCAATGCCTTTTTGTCCTAATAAAAATACTAAAAAAAGGCTTCAATTCTTCATTGTATCCATTTCAGGAAGCTATAGAATTTTATAAGACAATCCCAAGTAAGTATTTGAAGTGGGGAAACTTTAATTGGTGGCCTCACAGCCTCGAATACAGAGTTCCAATAGCACGGGAGTGCACTAGCATACCATAGGTGTAGGATTTGTATCCCTTCCAAGAGGAGGTCAAAGTGATGATATTGATGTTCTAAAATGTTCCTTCAGCTCTCATAGTCATGGCACCATGAGTGATGTGGCATTTTGAGCCATTTTTTTTTCAATTTTGGGTCATTTTTTACCATTTTTGGTATGTAAAAAGCCCAAATGAGCTGGGAAAAATCCCATTGGGATTAAATTTCATATCGAACCTGATTTTACCGCTTGGAAAGAACTCTAGATGATCTCTTATGATCGTGCATGAAACCTTCTATTTTTGACCGAGATCTCCCGCATTGAACATTCTAGGCAAAACAAGCATGCCACTTCGAAACACATGACATTTGTACATTTCTAAAGCAAAGTAGGTATGTTTTAATGTGATAAAACATGCAAAAAATACCACGTCCTAGGCCTTGCCTGCCCAACAAGGTATGTACACAACTGCAACGGTGGCATCTGTTTTCGAATATATCACACTATGTATAGCATAGCATTTGGTCCCACATAACAAAAGCATTGAGAGTGAGGGTGACATTCTAGTTTTACATTATGCACGTGCCATGGCATGAGATACACCCCCTTTGAACCTGGACATCCTTTGACACGTGCTACACATATCATTTGTAGGTTCAGTCTTCATTTAAGTCAACGTACATATTAATTTCATCATCACTTCCAACGAAGTCCAGTGCATCATCATCTCTTTCTTCATCTTCATCGATAACATGTTCATCAAAGCCTTCATTTTGAATTTCTTGTGAAACAAAGGGATCATTATCACCTCTTCTTTTGAGCAGTTTGATTTGTTTCCATGTAATGGGAATCTTCATTTCTGTCCCATCCAACTCATGCAAGGTATAAGTTGCATATTACGATGTCCATGTTTAACCACATAAGGATCAAACCATCTCTTTGAAATATTTCTTATCATTGAATGTTGGTTATCAAGATTATTGTCATACACCAACACCCAGTCACCTTCCTTAATAGCTCTAGGTATGAGCATGTGTCTTTTATCAAATCTGTCCTTATTCTTCAACCTTACATCTTTCAATCGTGCTATTGAAATCTCAATAGCTTGAGGACTTCTTTCTAATTTTTGTATGCGCAAAGCAAGAAGTCCTTCCCTACTCATTCCATCTTCCCAAGGCAATCGATTCCATGTGGGAATTACATCCTCAATTGGCATTATAGTTTTTTGATCATACATCAACTCAAAAGGCATATAACCAATAATTGAGCTATGAGTTGTACGATTAGCCCATAAAAGCATGGGGCAATAGCCTAGGCCACTCTCCCAATTTTCCTTTGCAAGGCTTAGCCAAAGATTTAATTATAGGAGGATGCCCATGTTCTGATTTACCATTCCCTTCAAGATTGTATGTAGTAACGAGAGCGAGTTTAATGCCCAACCCAGAGAAAAACTCCTTGGATTTCTTGGCATCCAGCTCACCCTTGCCAGTAGTTACTTTCCCAACAAAACCATAACGGCTAATCACTGTCTAAGAGGAATTTACATATCCCTTCTATGCTTTTTGTTCTTAAAGCATGAACTTCAACCTGGTTAGTTAAATCTTCTCATGCAAGCACTCATTTGCCATAAACCCAATGGCATTGTAACCATATCTACTACCCACTTATAGTGCATAGCTGGTGGGTATGGAGGGTGCAACCATCACGATGACGTACATTTGAATACATTTGATGGGTTTCACAAGACACCACAAAATGAGATACATCTTTATACATACCTTTCCACCAATACCTCTCTTTGATTTTAGTAAAGGTGGCCCACATACCTATGTGTCCAGCATAAAGACTCTCATGAAACTTTTTGATAAGGTCCCTTTTAGAGTCCTCATCATTCACAACCCTCAATGGCATCCCATTTCTTTTTTTTGGATGCTTCCACAAGTATCCATCTTTCAAAAAGTATCCATAGGATTTTTAGCGTATTCTTTTGAACTCTTGATTAGTCCACCCTTCTTGCCTTGTCAAAGTGCTCAGATAACGTCCAATGAGCAACCAGTCTCCTTGGTATAGGTTCTTTGTAAATGACTCAAGTGCATTTGACAAGCAAACTTGATCACCCGTTGCATGACAGCTACGATAAAACCTTGTGCCTACACCATCACCCTCGATGATCATTTCTTCTTCATTTTCATATCTTGCTATGGAAATCATATCCGCAATTGAAATATCTTTCCTATAATATGATTAAATTCTGGATTTAAGGACTTTATGTAGGAAATCCATCTCAATATAGCAAAGTCAGGAGGTGAGCAACTTGTGATCATTCCAAGAAGGGGTAGACAATCATCCGCATACAACAATAAGGGTATCCTTGTCCTTGCCAGCTGTGCTCGTCTATCACCCCCTCTCTCTCTCTCTCTCTCTCTCTCTCTCTCTCTCTCTCTCTCTCTATGTAGTCCGAAGCCTCATCCGCATACATGCCAAAAAGAGTGGGGGATAGCGGGCAATCGTGTTTCACCCAATGATGGAGTGAATAATTTCTAACATACCCTTGGGTGTGCGCACTCGTCCTGTGATTGTCTTGTACAAGGCCATGATCCCCCATGTAAGCTCTACAATCACTCCCAGCTTCTGCAATCTATGCATCAATCTTCCCCTCGGAAAATGCTTTGCGGAAATCTGTAACAGACTTGGACACTCCAAGTCAAGAATCAATCACCACAGCACCAAATAACCACTTCAAAACAATTCACAGATCACAATAGATTTGCATTGGCCCGGCAGAGTTCCGTGCCTAGAGATAAGGGCCCCAAAGACTGGCGCCCCTTTTGGTATTTCTTTATGTATTAAATCAATGTCAAAGTACAAGAGAGCGGTTAGGGTTTCACTCTCAGACTCTGCGTCCAGATGCTCTGCAGAGTGAGCCCTAATCCGCGTATTTAAAGATTACAAGGGATGCCCAAAAGCAGAGCCCCAAAAGCTTAAAAATCAAAAGCAAAGAGTTTCTCTCTCTCTCTCTCTCTCTCTCTCTCTCTCTCTCTCTCTCTCTCTCTCTCTCTCTCTCTCTGTGGCTTTAATAAAATAAAGCAAGTATCATTCTCTCTCTCTCTCTCTCACATGAAGTCAGCGTGGAGAAAAGCAAGAAATTTGCGTCGCCCAGAGGGCTGTTTTTCAGCTCCGTAATTTCCGGAAATCCGTACCGCTTGCCACGTGGCATTTCAGCCTCCAAATTTAGGGTTTCCAGCCACATTAGGGTTTCAGCCAGCAGTTAGGGTTAGGGTTTCCAGAAATTAGGGTTTCTGCAACTTAGGGTTTCTGGCAGAAATTAGGGTTTGCAGGAATTAGGGTTTTTGGCAGAAATTAGGGTTTTTGTTGTCGGTAGCCACGTCATCACTTTGTGACATACCCCCCTCTTGAAAGCATTGTAATCGACGGCGATTACGCCTGCAAAACCGACAGAAGCCATAAACCGTCTTAGCAGACACTGACTGTTAGTACCTATGTACTAGGAACACACATCTAGCACATGTACCAAATCGACAGTCAGATCACACGACATCACAAGAAATTCACTAGACATCACAGGACATTACATGACATTCAACATTCATTCGGATTTTAGACCTTAGACCATGATTTATCGGCAATGTAGCTAGCAATCGCATCTAGGTCCAATCGGGACCTCATCGATGTCCGATTGACTAACCCCTATTGCAACCATGTCTATTCGAGATCAATCAGACCAAATTGCTGTAGTCATTTCGTCTATCAGTTCTTGTACTCAAAAGAAGTCAAGAACAAATCAGTATCATAATCTGGAATTCCATTTCATAAAGTCATCGAGCAGAATACTGTCAGCTCTCAGTATCCCTGAAGGTCAAAGAGACATCAGTGACTTTAGTATCAAAATCAAGCCATCTGTTGACAAAGGAGCGGAGTGACTCCCCTCATGTGCATCCCACTGCACCAGATCTCCGGCCAAGCTGAATTCTGGGTTCCGTTTGGAGTAGACTATGCTAAACCAAAAGCATCGAGATAAAGTTTCACAATCTGAGGAGTATCTGCTAGGTCCTCCTCCTCCATCCACTTCGCATCCAATGCAGGATAGTTCTTGAACTTAACCAAGAACCGCCTTCGGACTTTACGTTTAGTTTTTCGTATCCTTATGTGCCAAAATTTGTTCAGGAACAAGGATCTCCTCGTTTTCTTCCACTTTGGGTTGCTCATCAGGCTCCCCATCATCAGGCACATCACCCTTAAAAGGTTTCAAGAGACTCACATGGAATGCATTATGAATCCTCCAAGTATCTGGCACTTTCAATCGGAAGGAGACATCATTTATCTTTTCAGTGATCTGGAAAGGTCCATAGTATCGCATACTAAGCTTTGGAAAAAGCCTCTCCTTTCCCTTTTTCTTTCTGAGGCGTGCCTTCTCAAAACGTAAGAGCACCTAATCATCCTCCTTCAATTTCAAGTCGCGACGATGGCGATCCGCTGCCTTTTTCTGTCGTTCTTGAGACTTCTGCAAAGTCTCGCGAACCTTGGCAAAAGCCATATCTAAGTCTCGCGTATATTCATCCGCTTCAAAAATCTTATCTTTCGTGCTCAGGAAGGGTGGAACCTTCGCAGCACCTTCAACAATCTCAATGGCGCCTTCCCCGTCGAAGAGTGTATCGTGTTAGTGTAGGCAAATTCCACCAAATGTAAGTACTTTTCCCATTGAGTCTTCTGATCTGAGATATAAGACTTCAATAAATCTAGAACCACTGAATTTGCAATCTCAGATTGCCCATCAATCTGCGGGTGGAACGATGACGAGAACTGCAACCGCGTGCCAATGTTCTCCCAACTTGCCTTCCAAAACAAACTCGTAAATCTGGGGTCTCTGTTGGAGACAATCGTCTCAGGCATGACTTGTAATCTGAAGATCTAGGCCACAAACAGTCTCGCTAAGTGATCCGGCTTGACTGTTTTCTTCACTGGAATGAAATGAGCCTATTTGCTAAATCTCTCAATAACAGTCCAGATACCATCGTGACCACTGTGTTCTCGGGAGATCAAAAATGAAATCCATTGCAATACTTTCCCAGGGGCGGGTGGGTATGGGTAAAGGCTGTAACAATCCCTGTGCCTTATGCTTGTCAAACTTGACCTTCTGGCATACTAAGCAACTGCGCACAAACTCTTCCACATCCTTTTTGAGTCTCGGCCAAAAGAAGTATCTCTCTACCCCCTTCATGGTTGTAGCAATGCCGCGGTGACCTGTGAAAGGTGGACAGTGACATTCAGTCATAACCTTTTCCCTCAACGGCTGTGTAACGCACAACATGGTTTTTCTCATCAAGTAGCCTTCCCGAATGGAGTATCCTGCTACTGTCTCCCCATCCCGTATCCGTGTGAAAATATCCGCAAAATTTGTATCTGTGGCATACTGGTCGACCATATCCTTGAAGCTCCTATGATGTATCGCGGAAATAGCCAGAACAAACGGCTTCCGAGACAAAGCATCTGCCACCACATTCTTATGTCCTTGCACATGGACAATGTGGAAGTGAAATTGTGACAAAATGTTCGCCCACCGCGTCTGCTTTTCCGAAAGCTGCTTCTGTGACAAGAAGTATCGCAAACTCTGATGGTCTGTAGAGACAGTAAAATCCGCTCCGAGTAGGTAATGCCGCCACTGAGTAAGAGCATGGATAACCGCCAAAATCTCTCTCTCATAAATCTGTGCTATCATCTCCGGCCTAGAGAACAATCGGCTCTCGTAAGCAATGACATGGCCTTCTTGCATCAAGACCGCACCCAGACTACGACCACAAGCATCACAATATACTTCAAATGACTTCTGCAAGTCTGGCAAAGTCAAAACTGGTCCCGTAGTCAATTTCTCTTTCAATGTCTGAAAGGCAGTCACCTCTGTGGGTCCCCACGAGAAAGGGACTCCTTTCTGTGTCATGATATGCAAAGGGGAAGCAACCTCTGCAAACTTTCGAATGAACCGTCTGTAGTACGAACACAGTCCCAAGAAGCTTCCAACTTCATGGACATTCTTCAAATCGGGCCAATCACGGATAGTGTCTATCTTGGCCGGATCCATTTGCACTCCTGCTGCTGAGACAAAGTGTCCCAAAAAGTGTATCTCTGAAGCAGATGATCTTTGTGTTCTGCCTCATTCTTGGAGAAAACAATGATATCATCAAAGAAAGTGCCTACAAATAGCCTATACTCTCGAAAAATCCTGTCTATTATTCGGTTAAATGTCGCAGGAGCATTGGTTAAGCCAACATGCATCACCAAAACTCAAATAACCCAAAGAGTAGTCCAAAAGGCCGTCTTGTAGACGTCTCCCGACGCGATTCGGATCTGATGATATCCATTGTTCAGATCAATCCTGCTAAAGCACGAGGATCCCTGTACCCTGTCGAGTATATCATCGATCCTAGGAATCGGAAATCTGTTCTTGATTGTGGTTTTGTTGAGAGCTCTATAATTGATGCACATTCTCCAAGATCCATCCTTCAAATCCAACAACAGTGGAGAGCAATACGGTGAAGTACTAGGTTGGACAAGACTCTTTTCCAAGAGGTCTTTCACTTGGTTCATAATCTTTTCATTCTGTACTCGGCTCACACGGTAAGGTGGCCGGTTCAGTGGCATGCTTCCAGGTATCAGATCAATGGTCTGATCTTCAGGCCCTCTAAAAAGAAATCGGCATGAGTGTGGAGAAAAATCTTGGCGTTCTTTTGTTCATGTCAAAACATATTCAACCTTTATCCATCGTTCAGTTCTCTCCCAAAAGAATGAGTAAAGAAACTGAAGTTCATCAAGTACAATCTCTGAGCCCTTCATTTGTCAAAGTCGCTTTCTCGGCCCGGTAGTCAACCATGGCGTAGGTCTTGTGGTACCAAGGGATTCTGAGTAGAACGTCACTCGCGTGCCCTGAACACCCCTGTCATTGCAAACGAAGTTTGCCAATGCTCGGTGTAATGGCAACCATCCCGTTCGGGTGCCAGTCGAACTACCTCCGCCTGTGGCGTTAGTTTGTCGGGCGTAATTCCAAATCGAGCCGCCAATTCCAAGTGAAAAGAACTTGGCCTTGGCTCCTTCAAAAGAGCTTCCTGATCCTTCACTTTGCCCCAAAAAGAGGCAAAGTTTGTACTTTCATTCATTTGATTCGGTGCAGGTCCCACACCATGTGGTACCAGTTCTGCTTTTCTATCTGCCTTTTCTGCCACGTTCCTCAGCTGCTCTCCAACGCTCAGGCTTGTCGTCGTCCTTAGTATTTTGTTCTTTCGGTGCCTTTTTAGGGCACTTCGCGGAGATATGTCCATGTTCCCCGCATCCAAAGCACTTCCCCTCTCTGATGAAGCGTGAAAACGGCCCGTAGGGCGGTAGGCGTTGGCTTTCAACCGAAATTCTTTACACACGCAGAGTACTTTGCAAAGGTAACATGTAACGGGGATTAACACCTAAGTACACACACGGCTCAAAAGCTAGAATGCTCCGAGCAGACACCGACAACCTGTAGGCCCCAAAATTGGCGCCCCTTTCGGTATTTCTTTATTGTTTAACAGAGGGAATAAAACCTGTGATCTCCTACAAGCTGCCCCGCACAATCTAGGCTAAGAAACACCTGTTCTGGCCCGATTTCGGCAACATAACTGTACTAGGACGCTTCACAGTCAGTATCCCCACGCAATAGGTGACTTTCCCGACGCATACGGACACTTTGCAAAACCTGGCGAGAATGTGCAGCACGCTGAATTCTCTGTTTTCTGCCCCGAAAATGCGCCAGTTCACCTGTACAGTGGTCCCCTCGTGTCCCCGAACCTTCTGGGGGTATTAGGGTCCGTTTAGGGCCGAAACCCTAAACCTGCAAAAATACACAGCAGGCTGTAATTCCCTGTTTTGGGCTCCGTTTCGCGTGCCGGTCGCATCTGTAGCAAGACCTCGAGCTCCCGCACCTGTAGGGCTACTTGCCCTTTCAGACGAGATTTCTGACGTGAAACCTCTCCGAATTCACCTGTACGTGCAGGGGATTAGCCGCTAGCTAATTCAGTACCTGTGCAAGAGGCTCTTGCCTCGGCAATCGCGCATGAACCCACATAACTGTACATTGGTCAAATGAAAAGCCCACTAGTGGGGCATAACACACTGCTCGTAGGGGGGAGAGAGAGCAGTGCGTAGCGTGCAGGGCATCACTCCTGGCACCGCACTGTACATAAGGGAGAAAGGAAGCACTCCATAGCTCTTAACCTGTGACAAAATGCAAAAGGAGGCTCTTCCCAGCTTAAAAATTCAGCGCCCATTTTTCTGGAAGAGGCAAGTTCATGAAATTTTGCCACTTGGCGCATTTACAAGCATTTTCCTGTTTCGGGTTCGCCGCTTAAAAATCTCCCAATTGGTCGCCCAGTTGACTTCGCGGCAGAGTTGTAAAGTGTTCCCCTAGGCATATCGGAGGTAATGACGCGAACACATTTCGTGGCCCAAAATAGCAGTTCCCTAAATTTTAGGAAATGATTCCGTTGGGCTCCCTGTGGTTATCTGACCATCTATCCTGATTGGGACCGCATCCAAAAGTGCAATGTGGCCCAACTGTCGGATACTTTCTGTTGGTAGTCACACCTTGACATTAGGCCTTTATCGAGTTCACTTCCTAGTATCCACCAACTTGCTAAGTGCGACGGGGGGACCTATATGATCTTGCTCTGAGCCTAGAAATCCTCTTATCGTACAAATTCCAATGCCGACCACTATCCATCTGCGGGTGAAACTACCGTTCACATTGGCCATACAATGTCCGACCGTTTGCTACTTCAAGAAGAGGGGCTCAAAAATAAAACAAAACCCATTGGAAAGAAACCAACAACTAAAGTTAGCAGTTGCCACGTCCTCGTGACATAGTTAACAATTGCCACGTCCCCGTGACATACCCCCCTCTTGAAATCGCAAACGTCCTCGATTGCATACCATAAATACATGCCACTGATGATCTTTTGCTAATTACACTGTTTTATCATCGCATGTATCCACAAGAAAGGTCATAACACATAGATACAAATGACTTAATGAGGCCTTCATACTTTTGTCATTTCCATCTATTACACTGAATTCATATGTACATTTGATGTACTAGCTCTATCATTACCCCTCCTTTGCACACGTTGGGTTGGGGCATAAGTAGGCTGTAACCCAAAGGCTTCAAGGTAAAGCTGTAATACATTTGGTGACTCTGACAGTTCATGCTCTTCCATCCACTTTGCATCCATAGGTGGATAGTTCTTGAACTTCACCAAATAGCGTCTTGCAATTTGTCCTTTAACTTTTCTGTCCTTATGTGCCAAAACTTGCTCAAGTACCAGGATCTCATCAAGTTCCTCAACTTCTGGCTGATGCTCATCTGGCATATATCTTCTGGCACATCACCCACGAAGGGTCTTAGAAGACTCACGTGAAACGCATTATGAATCTTCCATGCATCAGGCAATTTCAGCCTGTAAGCCACATCGCTGATCTCGTCAAGTACTTGAAAAGGCCCATAGTAACGCATGCTGAGCTTAGGAAGCAGCCGTTCCTTACCCTTCATCTTCTTTAACCTTGCCTTTTCGAACCTTAACAAAACCCAATCACCAGGTGATAACAACAATTCACGACGGTGACGATCAACAGCCTTTTTCTGCTTTTCTTGAGTCCTCTCCAAGGCAACTTTAATTTTTTTATACATCTCATCCATATTCTCAACATATCGATCTGCCTCAAAGATCTTGTCCTTTGTATGCAAAATGGGAGGAACCTTTTTGTTGCCTTCAACAATCTCAAAAGGTGCTTTGCCAGTAGATGAATGCATCGTATTATTGTACGCATACTCAAGCATAGGCAAATACTGTTCCCACTTGCCCATGTTCTCAAACAATCCTCTCCAGAACAAACCGGTCATGCGAGGATCACGATCACTGATGATCGATTGTGGCATACCATGGTACTTAAACACATTGTACATGAACAAGCGTGCCATCTGATCAGATTTTATCTTCTTCCTGACAGGGATAAAATGGGCGTGCTTGCTGAACCTGCAGATAATGGTCCCATATACCATCATTCCCTGTTGGCGTTCTTGGAAGATCAAAGATAAAGTCCATAGCAATGCTTTCCCATGGCTTATCCGGAATCGGCAGTGGTTGTAACAACCCTGGTGCCTTTTGCCTGTCAAACTTGACCTTTTGGCAAACTATGCATGCTTGCACAAAGGCATCCACATCTCTCCTCAAGGTAGGCCAATAGAAGAATGTCTCTACCGCTTTAACTGTTGCATCAATGCCACGATGCCCTGCATATGGTGGGACATGACTCTCTTCCATGACCTTATGTCACAGTGGCCTAGTGACACAAAGTCTGCCATGCATCATCATAAAACCATCTCTGAGTAGGTAGTGCTCGTGATGTTGCCCCTCTTGTAACTGTTCAAAGATCCTTGTAAAATCTTCATCAGCAGTATATTGTTCCTTCATGTCATCTAACTCATGATGATAAGGAATTGACACAGCTGAAATTTGTGGCTTTCTTGATAACGCATCAGCCACAACATTCTTCTTGCCTTCCACATGCATAATTTGGAAGTGGAACATGGAAAGAATGTTTGCCCATCGCATATGCTTTTCGGATAGCTTTGACTGTGTCAAGAAGTATCGCAAGGTCTGATGATCTGTTTGGACAACAAAATCAGCACCTAAGAGGTAGTGCTTCCAGCTAGAAAGCGCATGAATCACGGCCAAGAGCTCTTTCTCATAGACTTGCATAGTCCTCTCTGGCGCTTGCAAAATTCGGCTTTCATAAGCTACTACCCGTCCATCTTGCATTAGCACTGCTCCGATGCTACTGCCACACGCGTCACACTGGACCACAAATGACTTCCTGAGATCTGGCAAAACAATAACTGGATCTGACGTCAACTTTTCCTTTAAGAGACTAAAAGCTGAAATCTCTTTTTGGGTCCATCTGAAAGTGACCTCTTTCTTTTGCAAAGCGTGAAGAGGTGATGCTATCTCTGCAAAATTTCTGATAAACCTTCTATAGTAGGAACACAATCCCAAGAAGCTTCTGACATCGTGCACAGTCTTCAAGTCTGGCCATGTCTTGATAGCTTCGACCTTTGCGGAATCCATTCTAACACCATCCTTTGAGACTATGTGACCAAGAAAGTGGATCTCTTTGAGGAAGAATTCACTTTTCTTAGGATTGACAAGTAACCTGTGACTGCGCAGCTCTTTGAACACAATGGTCAAGTGACGCCTATGCTCCTCTTCATTCTTCGAATACACTATCATTTCATCGAAGAACGTCCAACAAACTGTTGATGCGAGCGAAAAATCCGGTCCATCATTCTGTTGAACGTGGCAGGAGCATTTGTTAGCCCAAATGGCATCACTAGAAACTCATAAAGACCAAATGTCGTTCTAAACGCAGTCTTGTGCACATCCTCTGGCCTTATACGAATCTGATGGTACCCACTCTTAAGGTCTATCCTGCTGAAAATTGAAGCACCCTCTAAACGATCGAGAATATCATCAATTCGAGGAATAGGAAACCTATTCTTGATGGTATTCTTATTCAACGCACGGTAATCAATACACATGCGCCATGAGCCATCCTTCTTCTGCACTAGGAGCACTGGGGAGCAAAAGGGTGAAGAACTAGGCTGAACCAGGTCCTCTAATAACTCCTCAACTTGGCCCATAATCTCTTTCTGCTGCGCCGCACTAACTGATGAGCGCGCGGCGGTGTGTGCAAGTGATAGAGCACGCGAAGATGTGTAGGCCTTGAGGCTTGAAGCGGAGGCACTGTGTTGCAGAAGGGAAGCGCTAGCAGAACGAAGAGGGAGAGAGAGAGAGCTCACGTTTTTGGGGAAAACTCAATAAGTGAGTTTTGGGTTTTCCCACTTTTATTATAAGTGACCTTTACAAAATGTCTCCAGGGTCATATTGAACTTGGACAAAGTATAAAAATGTACAAAAAGGGATTATTTAGGCCTTTAACCCAACAACCTCCCACTTAAAGGTATAAATGATGCCTTTAAGTTAACCAACATTCACCAGCTGTATGCAATGCTCATGTTGAGCCTTAGCAAGACTCTTGGTGAGAACATCTGTAGGGTTATCCTGTGTATGGATCTTAGTCAAGCTGACTAGACCATCCTCCAATACCTGTCGTATGAAGTGGTACCGCACATCTATGTGTTTGGTATGCGGATGAAACATGGCATTTTTGGCTAAATAGACAGCACTCTGGCTATCACAACCCAACACGGGTGTATGAGCAGGCATGCCAAGTTCTTTTGCAAGTTTGCCCAACAAAATGGCCTCTTTTGAAGCCTCTGTGGCTGAAATATATTCAACCTCAGTAGTACTCAATGCCACAATTTTCTGTAACCTAGAAGACAAAGAGACTGCACCACCAGCAATGGCAAATACATATCCACTGGTAGATTTCCTGGTATCCATGTCACCTGCCATGTCTGCATCACAATATTCTTGCAACTTTAAGTCACTTTTGCCATAACAGATACACTTTGATTGTGTACCTTTCAAATATCTCAGAATGCATTTGACAGCTTCCCAATGTGCTTTGCCAGGATTCGACATGTATCGACTAACAACTCCCACTGCATAAGCAATGTCTGGACGAGTGGCAACCATAGCATACATAAGAGAACCACAAGCTGATGCATAAGGGATTCCCTTCATTGCTTTCAATGCCACCTCATCCTTTGGGCAATTTGCTCTGCTAAGCTTAGTGTATGGAGATAAAGGTACTCCAAGAGGCTTAGCATCAGCCATATTAAACCTGTCAAGTACTTTTGCAATGTAACTTTCTTGAGATAAAAATAGAAATTTCAGATTTCTATCTCTTTTCGTACGCATGCCCAAAATATGCTCTGCATCACCCAAATCCTTCATAGCAAATGTTGAATTTAGCTTACGTTTCAGAGCATCAAGACTAGTCTTATGTTTTCCGGTAAGCAGCATGTCATCAACATAGAGAACAAGTATGATGGGACTACCATCTTTATCCCTTTTCGTATACAAACAATGGTCTGCATGGCTGCGTTTAAAGCTTTGAGACAACATAAAAGTGTCAAACTTCTTATACCACTGCCCTGATGATTGTCTCAAACCATAAAGAGCCCTTTTCAGTTTGCATACAAGTTCCTCACGTGTAGGAACTACAACCTTCAGGTTGTTTCATGTATATGTCCTCTTCAATGTCACCATGCAAAAACGTTGTCTTTACATCCATTTGATTCAATTCCAAATCAAGCACCGCAACGAGAGCAAAAAGGACACGTAAAGTTGTAAGCTTTACAACGGGAGAAAAGATTTCTTGAAAATCAATTCCTTCTTTCTGTGCATATCCTTTTGCAACCAATCTTGCCTTGTACTTTGGTTTTTCATCCACAATCTTAATCTTGTATACCCATTTGTTAGGAAGAGCCTTTCTCCCTTTAGGCAATGGCACAAGATCACAAGTATCATTTGCATACAAGGATTTCATTTCCTCTTGCATTGCAAGCTCCCACTTACTGCTTGACTCACATGTCTTTGCCTCTTTATACGTAAGAGGCTCTCCCTCATCTGTCAACATAATGTAATACAAAGAGGGATCATATCTACTCACAGTCCGTCTTGGACGAGTAGACCGCCTCACCCAATGATCCACATTATCCGGTAATGGGTCTACATCAGGTGGCATAATAAAATCATCAACAATGGGCTGCTGTACATCATTTTCAGCATTGTTTCGTGGCTGCAAATGCCCTTCAGGAGCCTCAATTTGCTGTCCAACATCATCTGGCTCAAACACCACTGGATCATCTACATTTTCAGCCATATGTGGTGCATCCTGAGGGTCAAAAATAGGGGCTGGTCATGCTGAAATTGTACCCTTTTATGGTCATGCTTTGAGACACAATTGTTTTGAAGCAGCCTTGCCTCATTAAAAAAAACATCCCGGTTGCGTACAACCCTTTTGAGCTGAGGTAACCAAATCCTGTAACCCATTTCGTCTTCTTCACCATATCCCATGAAAAGGCCTTTAATGGATTTGGCATCTAGTTTACTCCTCAACTCGGGTCTGACATGCACAAAAGCCTCGCAACCAAAAATGCGTAAGTGATCATATGAAGCAGGCTTGCCAGACCAAACCTCTTCAGGGATGTCACCTTTCAAAGACATGTGCGGGGATCGATTGCATATATGCACTGCAGTTTTCAAAGCTTCTCCCCAAAATTCATGAGAGAGATTAGCTGTGGACAGCATGCATCTCACCCTCTCACAAAGTGCCCTATTGAATCTTTCAGCCACACCATTAGAAGAGGGGCTGTATGGCACAGTAAGCTCCCTCTTAATGCCCAAATTTTCACAAAATTTGTTAAATTTAGCTCTTGTAAACTCTCCCCCATTGTCCGTACGCAAGCATTTTAGCTTTCTACCTGTTTGGGTGGTCACAAATGCATGAAATCTCTTAAACGCAGCAAAGGCTTCATCCTTAGATTTAAGCAAATAAACCTAAATTTTTCTAGAATGATCATCAACAAAGGAGACAAAATAGCATGCACCTCCCATAGACTTGGTAGGCATGCTACATACATCAGAATGTACAAGATCAAGCACCCAAGATTTGCGAGAGACACCAGAGTAATAAGAACGCTTTACTTGCTTGCCATATTGACATTCATTACAAAAGTCAAGCTTTGTGCCTTTAGCATCAAGCTTGTTCAAAGTACAAAGTTTAGAAAGGCTCTTTTGGCTCATATGGCCAAGCCTCTTGTGCCACAACTCCATGTGAGAGTTAATTTCAGCCAATGCAATAAACTTGCCCAACAAGGCCTTTCCATGCATGCAGTAAAGTGTCCCTTTCTTTGTGCCCTTTACAATCAGCCTTGAGCCTTTAGTCATTTTCCATGATCCTCTCTCAAACAAGATGCTGTAACCATGCATATCCATCTGACCAACAGAAAGCAGACTCTTCTTGATTCCGGGCACATATCTAACATCATGCAAAACAAGCTCATTTGTGCCATCTATGGAGAGATGCACAATGCCAATACCCTCAATGGAACATGCATGATTGTTTCCAAGGTATACATGGCCACGCTCGCCTGCATCAAAAGTAGAGAAACACTCCTTGATAGGAGTGAAGCACCGGAATCAACAATCCAAGTCTTGGACAATGCATCATTGACAGTCAACAAAGCATCAATAAGATCACTCTTGGTGATCTGCATGTCCTGTGAATGAACATTAAGAGAGGTATCAATGTCATAAGCATCATCATCTGACAAAGTGGCACACAAGATGTCCTCTACATCTGACAGTTCCTCAATCACAACACTAGAAGCCACATTGGCCTTCTTTTTGTCCTTTGAGCTATCCTGTGCATCTGTCTTGACTTCCTTCTTCTCTTTCTTTTTGTCTCCGCCATTCTTTTTCTGTTCTAACTCGGCTTTGTAGTACCTGCAATCGGGTTTCTTGTGACATTTCCTGCCACACTGATAGAGCAAGTCACATCACCCTTGCCTTTGCTGCCATTTCCCCTTTCCTTACTCTTACTCTTACTTCTTTGTGCATAGGCATTCTTCTTTTCTGTCCTGCCTTTAACCATGTTGGCAGAGCTGCCTCCCTCTCCACTTGCTTTGCTCCTGATTTCCTCATTCAAGATAGAATCCCTAACACCATCAAAGGTCAAATTGGGGTTATTGCACAATGAAACCATCAATGTTTCCCAGGACTCAGGTAAGGTCATAAGCAAGAAGATAGCTTTCAGCTTATCATCAAAAGGGGGCAAGCCTGAATCTTGTAACTGCGACAAAGTACCTACAAACAACAACAAGTGCTCTGCAGCGCTCTTGGACTCATCTAGTTGTATGCCAACAAGTTTTCGCATGAAATGCACTTGGTTGACAGGCGTTGTATTCTCATACATTCCCTTTAACTTCTTCCACACATCAAAAGCACTTGTGAGACCTTTCACATCAATGACTGTCTCATCGGTCATGGCCATTTTAATGTATGTAACAGCCTTCCTGTTCAGGCTAACCCATGCTTCATCCGTCATATTCTGTGGCTTTACCTGTTCAAGTGTCCCTTCACAATCCTTAAAAAATAGGATTCCCTGGATCCTGTCTTTCCAAAGATCGAAACCTATTCCATCGAACCTCCTAATCTCGAAGAGATTCTTCACATCCGAAGAAGATGAAGCCATAGTTGCACGAATAAGAGGGCTAATACGCTGAATTTTTGGGAAAAATGCACAAAAACCGGAGTATAGCCTCACTGAGGTGTGCACTACAGCTCCAAATGGTCACAGGAGCAATTTGGGGCAAAATAGGTCGATTTAGGCACAAAAAACAATTTCTGAAATTTATACGCAGGAAATTTCAGCGAGCGAATTTTCGCTCAAACACAACAATTTTAGTTGTTTTTAATCTCACAGAACATACATGAGGTTAATGCACAGCTTTTAGAAGCATGTAAGAGCAAAAGCCCCAATTTGTAGCATCAAATTGTATGAAATTGAGCCACAAATGGTCATACATAGCAAAACTTTGTCAAACATACGTAGGTTGCTTCAATTTGCACTTCCCCCAATGTAGTCGCATCATAAAAACACTTGCAAAAACCTGTGTGAATATGAAATTTGCTGAAAACACCTGTTTTAGGACCTGTTTTTCGGCAATTTCAGTGTTTTCGGGTAGCGGGCGTAATAGACTTGGACACTCCAAGTCAAGAATCAACCGCGACAGCACCAAATAACCACTTCAAAATAATTCACAGATCACAATAGATTTGCACTGGCCCGGCGAAGTTCCGTACCTAGAGATATTGGCCCCAAAGACTGGCGCCCCTTTCGGTATTTCTTTTTGTATTAATCAATCATCAAAGTACAAGAGAGCGGTTAGGGTTTCACTCTCAGACTCTGCGTCCAGATGCCCTCAGAAGTGAGACCCTCACCACTTATTTAAAGGTTACGAGGGATGCCCAAAAGCAGAGCCCCAAAAGCTTTTAAAATCAAAAGCAGATTCTCTCTCTCAATGAGAGTCGGTAAAAAGCAAGTTCTCTTTTTCTCTTTCTTTCTCCCAAATCAAAGCGAAAAGCTGAGATTTGCGTCGCTCAGAATTTCCCAAATTTTTTTTTTCTTTTAATAATCCGCTTCCGCGATTTTCGGAAATTAGGGTTTCTGGCAGAAATTAGGGTTTCTGCTGTCCGCCACGTCATCACTTTGTGACATACCCCCCTTTTGAAAGCATTGTAATCGACCGCGATTACGCCTACAAAACCGACAAAAGCCATAAACCGTCCTAGCAGACACTGATTGTTAGTACCTACGTACTAGGAACACACATCTAGCACATGTACAAAATTGACAGTCACATCACACAACATCACAGGACATCACCAGACATCACAGGACATCACATGACATTCAACATTCATTCGGATCTTAGACCATGATTTAGCGGCAATGTAGCTAGCAATCGCATCTAGGTCCAATCGGGACCTCATCGATGTCCGATTGACTAACCCCTATAGCAACCATGTCTATTCGAGATCAATCAGACCAAAATGCTGCAGTCATTTTGTCTATCAGTTCCTGCACTCACAAGAAGTCAAGAACAAATCAGTATCATAATCAGGAATTCCATTTCATAAAGTCATCAAGCAGAATACTGTCAGCTCCCAGTATCCCTGAAGCTCAAAGAGACATCAGTGACTTTAGTATCAAAATCAAGGCATCTGTTGACAAGGGAGCGGAGTGACTCCCCTCTTGTGCATCCCACTGCACCAGATCTCCGGCCAAGCTGAATTCTGGGTTCCGTTTGGAGTAGACTATGCTAAACCAAAACATCGAGGTAAAGTTTCACAATCCGAGGAGTATCTGCTAGGTCCTCGTTCTCCATCCACTTCGCATCAAATGCAGGAAAGTTCTTGAACTAAACCAAGAACCGCCTTCGGACTTTACCTTTCTTCGTATCATTATGTGCCAAAATCTGTTCAGGAACAAGGATCTCCTCGTTTTCCGAAAGCTGCTTTTGTGACAAGAAGTAGCGCAAACTCTGATGGTCTGTAAAGACAGTAAAATCCGCTCCGAGTAGGTAATGCCGCCACTGAGTAAGAGCATGGATAACCGCCAAAAGCTCTTTCTCATAGATATGTGCTGTCATCTCCGGCCTAGAGAACAAACGGCTCTCGTAAGCTATGACATGGCCTTCTTGCATCAAGACCGCACCCAGACTACGACCACAAGCATCACAATATACTTCAAATGACTTCTGCAAGTCCGGCAAAGTCAAAATAGGTCCCGTAGTCAATTTCTCTTTCAATGTCTGAAAGGTAGTCACCTCTGTCGGTCCCCACGAAAAAGGTACTCCTTTCTGTGTCAAGATATGCAAAGGGGAAGCAACCTCTGCAAACTTTCGTATGAACCGCCTGTAGTACGAACATAGTCCCAAGAAGCTTCTAACTTCATGGGGACATTCTTCAAATCGGGCCAATCACGGATAGTCTCTATCTTGGCCGGGTCCATTTGCACTCCTGCTGCTGACACAATGTGTCCCACAAAGTGTATCTCTTGTAGGAAAAATTCACTTTTCTTTGCATTAATCACTAACGTGTGATCTCGTAATGCTTGAAAGACTTGAAGCAGATGATCTCTGTGTTCTGCCTCATTCTTGGAGAAAACAATGATGTCGTCAAAGAAAGTGCCAACAAATAGCCTGTACTCTCGAAAAATCCTGTCCATCATCCGGTTAAATGTCGCAGGAGCATTGGTTAAGCCAAAAGGCATCACCAAAAACTCAAATAACCCAAAAGTCGTTCGAAAAGTTTTCTTTTAGACATCTCCTGGCGCTATCCTGATCTGATGATATCCACTCTTCAAGTCAATCCTGCTAAAGTTCGAGGATCCCTGTAACTTGTCGAGTATATCATCGTTCTTAGGAATCGGAAATCTGTTCTTGATGGTGATTTCGTTGAGAGTGCTATAATCGATGCATATTCTCCAAGATCTGTCTTTCTTCAAAATCAACAACACTGGAGAGCAATACGGTGAAGTACTAGGCTGGACAAGAACCTTTTCCAAGAGGTCTTTCATTGGGTTCATAATCTTTTCATTCTGTACTCGGCTCACACGGTAAGGTGGCCGATTCGGTGGCGTGCTTCCAAGTATCAGATCAATGGTTTGATCTTCAGGCCCTCTGAAAAGCAATCGGCATGAGTGTGGAGAAAAAATCTTGGCGTTCTTTTCTTCAGGTCAAAACATATTCAACCTTTATCCATTGTTCAATTCTCCCAAAAGAATGAGTAAGAAAACTAAAGTTCATCAAGTACAATCTCTAAGCCCTTCATTTATCAAAGTCGCTTTCTCGGCCCAGTAGTCAACCACGGCGTAGTTCTTGTGGTACCAAGGGATTCTGAGTAGAACGTCACTCGCGTGCCCTAAACACCCCTGTCATTACAAAAGTTTGCCAATGCTCGGTGTAATGGCAACATCCCATCCGGGTGCCAGTCGAACTACCTCCGCCTGTGGTGTCAGTCTGTTGGGCGTAATTCCAAATCGAGCCGCCAATTCCAAGTGAAAAGAAGTTGGCCTTGGCTCCTTCAAAAGAGCTTCCTGATCCTTCACTTTGCCCCAAAAAGCGGCAAAGTTTGTACTTTCATTCATTTGATTCGGTGCAAGTCCCACGCCATGTGGTACCAGTTCTGCTTTTCAATCTGCCTTTTCTGCCACGTTCCTCAACTGCTCTCGAACTCTCAGGCCTGTCTTCGTTCTTATCATTCTGTTCTTTCTGTGCCTTGTTAGGGCACTTTGCGGAGATATGTCCATGTTCCCCGCATCCAAAGCACTTCCCCTCTCTGATGAAGCGAGCTCTCTGCTCAGGAGTAAGCTTGGGTCGTGCATCATTTTTCTCTGGGTTGCTCTTTTTCTTTCTACTTTCATTTCCAGAAGTCTGTTTGGCTCGTTGTGTCATGGCCTCATCTGTGGGGTAGGTCAGACTACCAAAGTGAATGGCAAAGCCCCGCTTCGCATGACTCATCAACTCCTGAATAGAAGCTGACTTCTGTTCCAAGCAGTGATCTCGGATCTCTGTAGGTAGACCCAAGGTAAACCGCTCAATCTGTTCTCTGAACGAGATCTTCTTGAATGAAGAGGCGGGTAGAAAAGAGCTCCAGAATCTTTCACAATAAGCATTGATTGTATCTTTCTTGGTCATCCGAAGATGGTTCCAAGCAGCTCGTATATCTCGCTCAAACTCTTGAGTCAACCAAGAAGAAATAAAAAGCCTCTTGAATTTCAGCCATGTAACTGACAGACTCTTGCTTAATTGAAGCGTGGACCACCAAGTGCGAGCATTCCCCTTAAAATAAGAGGCAGCTCTCCGAATCTTGGAGTGCTCTGAATAGCGTCCTCCCGCGAAAGCGATGTCAAACTGCTGTATAAAAGACAAAGCCTTCGAAGCATCTGAGTATCCTGAAAAGTATCAAACTTGATCGAGTGGCCACCTTCCTTAAACTCTCGGACTTTCTTGCTTTTATCTTCGAGAAAGTCATACTAGTTGGCTTTGTAGAAATTCTTCTTGTTCGCATAAAAGTTTCCGTTATCAGAATTTGAGCTGTCTGTAGACCAGTCCGCAATAGAACTGTCAGTCACTGGGCGAGACTTAGACTTCCGTGCCTTTTTCTTGCCCTTTCCGAAGCGTTCCTTCTTGCTTCGCTTTTCACCTTTTCTATCTTCTTGGCTCGAATCTGAAGAGCTAGAAGAATTGTCGGAAGAAGAAGAAGAAGAAGAACTGGGTACTCCTTTAAATCGAACACGCTTCTTCTGTTTCTTTGCCTTGTCAAATGTCGACCGACGACCCAAATATCCCGTGAAGTCAGTGCCTTTCTTCTGCTTTTCGTGGTGCTTTTTGCCTTTCTTTCGCACGTCGAAAAGCTGAGCAATCCGTGCATCAACCACGTTCTCTAGTTCCTTCTCCTTATATTTCTTGGAGGCAAAAGGTTTCTTGAGAGCGGGTTTCGGGAGTGGTGTTGTGGTTCTCTGCCACTCCATCTGTACCTCTTCCAAAGAGGTCTGGTTCATATATTTTGCCATCTTCGGGTCCTTGGCAAAATTGAGCATCATCTTCGTTGCATCGTCGATTAATTGACGACGCTCCATCTCTTGTCTCTCCGCCTAAGTAGGCCGAGGCGGGCCATACTCTCTGCCTGAATCTTCGTTGTGATCCCAGCCCGCATCTCCAGATGCAGAGGGAGTCGACTGATCATTGCTTGAAGCCATAGGTGCCGCGGAAAAAAAATTTCGTGGATCGGATTTCCCGTAGAAGAGAAATCGGCCGTGCTCTGATACCACTGTAACAGACTTGGACACTCTAAGTCAAGAATCAACCGCGACAGCACCAAATAACCACTTCAAAACAATTCACAGATCACAATAGATTTGCACTGGCCCGGCGGAGTTCCGTGCCTAGAGATATTGGCCCCAAAGACTGGCGCCCCTTTCGGTATTTCTTTTTGTATTAATCAATCATCAAAGTACAAGAGAGCGGTTAGGGTTTCACTCTCAGACTCTACGTCCAGATGCCCTCAGAAGTGAGACCCTCACCACTTATTTAAAGGTTACGAGGGATGCCCAAAAGTAGAGCCCCAAAAGCTTTTAAAATCAAAAGCAGATTCTCTCTCTCTCTCTCTCTCTCTCTCTCTCTCTCTCTCTCTCTCTCAATGAGAGTCAGTAAAAAGCAAGTTCTCTTTTTCTCTTTCTTTCTCCCAAATCAAAGCGAAAAGCTGAGATTTGCGTCGCTCAGAATTTCCAAAATTTTATTTATTTATTTATAATAATCCGCTTCCGCGATTTCCGGAAATTAGGGTTTCTGGCAGAAATTAGGGTTTCTGCTGTCCGCCACGTCATCACTTTGTGACAGCAGGGACTTAGCAAAGATGTTCCCACACCTTAATACATCATTTGCAAAACTTGTATTTTGCTGTCATAACCTGTAATTTGCTGATTTTGACCTAATTTCAGCCTGTTATAGGTCAATTTGAGTTGCCGGGAGCTCTATAGTGTCCGGGGACGTGTCCTTTGGCGATGAAATTGCAAAATCTCGCGTGAATGTTGACCTCCTTGGCTGAAAATCAGCGTTTGCAGGTTTGGGAGCAAACCCTAATTGGGCTCTGATACCAGTTGATGAGCGCGCGGCGGTGTGTGCAAGTGATAGAGCACGCGAAGATGTGCAGGCCTTGAGGCTTGAAGCGGAGGCATTGTGCTGCAGCAGGGAAGCGCTAGCAGAACGAAGAGGGAGAGAGAGAGAGCTCACGTTTTTGAGGAAAACTCAATAAGTGAGTTTTGGGTTTTCCCACTTTTATTGTAAGTGACCTCTAGAAAATGTGTCCAGGTTCAATATGAACCTGGACAAAGTATAAAAATGTACAAAAAGGGGTTATTTAGGCCTTTAACCCAACACTAATATTGAACCTGGACAAAGTATAAAAATGTACAAAAAGGGGTTATTTAGGCCTTTAACCCAACACTAACCCTGTAGGGAGGTCTATTTGGTGGGCTACACCCTGGCACCAAATCTATCCGATGGTCCTCAGGTCTCCCTGGCGGCAATTGCTGTTGGGGTATAGGCGCCTGTGCTTTGCCCGGCCGCCCAGAGTCTGGGCGCCCACTGACTTGTATACCTTATACATAGCATAAGTGTATAGGGGGCTGCTCACTCTTTGAGTCTCCCCACCCACATCGTGTGTGTCTCTCCTTCTCTCTCTCTCACTCTCCGTCTGTGGTGCTCCCCGATCCCCTTCAATTGGTATCAGAGCTATGGTGACCGCGGAGAGCACAACGGCTTTGAGAGCTTCGAGGCGATAGCTCGCTCGCTCTCGACGGTGGAGTTCGATCGCGGAGTTTCACGGAGAGTGATTTTAGCTTGAGGAGCATTGTCTTTGGAGCTTAGGAGCTTGGTGTGGTCAAGCTTGGTCGAGGAGGCGGTTGCGGCTTCCTTGGTGAGAGGAGCTTTTGAGCTCAGTGGAGCTCGTTAGAGAAGTGCTCGGCGGAGGAGAGCTTGACATTCGAGTGCTTGGATGCTGTTGTGGCAGAGCTCTTGCGTTGGAGCTTGCATTGAGAGGACATTGCATCACGCAGAGTGGAGCAGGAGCAGGTTCAAGACTGTGTGCAGCTCGTTTTTGCCATTTTCGGGCTCTAAAACGCAGTTTTTTGCGTAGCTTCGTCATACAGAGTCAGATCTACATGATCCAGGAGTCTAGGTCAGGGTTTTGGCACGCTCCGGACGCGATGGTGATGTCTATTTGCTGAAATTATGCTTTGAATTACAGCAGGTACAGCAGCAGGTTTATATGTGCACTTTCGGGTCCCAAAAACACTGTTTTTGGTATATCTCACACACACGGAGTATTTTCTGCAGCAACCAGCAAATTCATAGGTGTACACAGGTTTTTGGATATGCATTTGTCCAGAGAGCCACTCATGCGAGAGTGAGCTATGTTGCCATGGTCTTGGCGGTTTATGTATGCCATATATGGATTTGTGTATTTGTTTATGGCTGAGATTATTTGAGATTTGGCTCAATTTATAGAAGAAACTCTGTTGGATTTTATCCAGGTTCTCGCCATAGCTTCTACGTATCCGTAGGTTGCTCTTTGACAGTTTAGTGGTTGAGTTTACTCCCACTTTGACAGGTGATTTTCAGTCATCATTTGGTTGGAGTTTGGAGTCACTTGTGTATGCCCTTGTGTGCCGTATTTCGCATTGCGCATAGCGACAGATCTTGCAAGGTTTTGCGAAATGTTGCTATAGTTATCTAACAGACATTTGGTCATCGATTGAAAGGTATTTTGGCAGCAATCATCACTCACATGTATGTCATTTGAGGTGCCGTTGAGTGGTACTCCGGCAAGAGTGGGTATGCTCATATGTATGACTTTGTGAGGTGATTCCGGTCGAGTTTATTCCCGGATTGGCCATTGTGGCATATATTATTGTCTCTTTGAGGTTTACTGTTGAGATTTTGCTCCAGTTACAAAGGAGACTTTGCCAAAATTTTGTCAGATATTTATGCGCGATTGAGTCATATTGACTTGTGATTTTGTGCAAGGTTTTGCACGGTTATTGGTGCAACTTTGCATCAGGTTTTGAGCCATATTTGCAGACTTTTGTTGATGCGATTCGAGCCAGTTTAGGGCTGATTTGGTTGACATTTGCTACTCATTGTTGGTTGCTCTTTTGCGAGCATTATGGCTGATTTTTCATTTGACTTCCAGCGTTATGGTCTGACACAGTTTGATGGTGCAGATTTTGTTGCTTGGAAGGAGCATATGCTTGTTGCATTGGCGGATTTGGGGCAGGATAAACCCTTGCGTGGTTTATCGGCGAAGCCCAAGTCTATGCGTGATGATGATTGGCAGGATCTTGATGAGTTAGCCATGTCTACGATTTGTTTACATCTGGTTGAGTCTGTTTACTGGCAGGTCTCGAGGGAGACTATAACTCATGCTTTATGGCAGAGTTTACATGCTATGTACGCGACATCCATGTCTACAGGGAAGTCTAGTCCCACTTCTATGTCCATGGGAGAGATTGATCCCATACGCAAGTCTCGACGGCATAGAGACTTGACATGTTGGCATTGTGGACATAGAGGGCACATTAGGCGTCGATGTTTCAGGCGTTTGAGACAACGGAGGCGACAGATGTGTGATGCAAATTTGGGCATGACAGATGCTAGTGAGATCAGTACGGTGGTTACTGAGTATGCTTGTGACGGCGATGTCACATTTACATCTAGCTTGTCTTCAGACGATCTTATGTCTTCACATTGTCTTCACATTGGTTACTAGATTCAGATGCTACTTTCCATGTCACGTCGCATCGTGAGTGGTTTAGCACGTTTTCTAGTGGGAGACTTGGTTGTGTGCACATGGCTGATGGTGTTGTGTATGACATTGAGGGTGCAGGAGACGTATGTTTGTCCTTGTCGAGTGGTATGAGATTTACCCTGCGTCATGTGCGTTATGTGCCAGATCTGAGACGGGATTTGATCTCGATTGGTCAGCTTAGAGATTGTGGATGTCAGATTTCGCTTCGAGAGCGAGATTTTGTGATGCATTTGGGTTCGCTAGTGATTGCGAGAGGTGCGAGGAGTGGTACAGGTTACCCATTGCATGTGGATCACGGGAGAGACGGTGTTGTCTCTGTGATCACGCAGCCAGGTAGAGAGCGAGAGAGTAGGCGAGTCTCTTTTGCTCATGGGTTGCAGGGTACTTTGCATGGAGTGCAGAGTAGTGAGCTCGTTGTGCACACAGTTGGGGCACGACTTGAGTAGTCACATAGAGAGGTGACAGAGTCAGACATGCATGCTTTGCTAGTGTGACTGAGCAAAGCAGAGAGTCAGTTGTGCGAGATACTTCTATGCAGGATAGACAGGTAGAGCGGTCTTGCTCTAGTGAGTCACGACAGGAGGACGTTGTGCAAGAGTCTATGCATACGGAGTTAGAGCATGAGAGCTCTAGTTTGTCACAGCAGATTGAGTGGTCATGTTTGCAGTGGATGATTGCAGAGGAGACTGAGATGTCAGCGATTATGCATTCATTTCTTTCTATGCTCGACAGTGAGCATGGGGATATAGTTGTGCAGGATATGTCTTCCAGCAGACACCTAGAGCAGCTGGTTTGCTCTGAGGTTGGACGACAGGTTAATGCGTCTTTTGCGAACAGTCAGGAGATGCATGTGGCTGACACGCCTTGTCAGTCAGAGATGCCTATTGCCAGGGATATATATGTTGATGCATGCTCCGTAGAGCTAGCAAGGCCCGCTAGCATTGCATCGGCATTCGGTGGTCTCATGTATGAGATGTTGATCTTGAGACCGGATATCGCAGCGCAG
Source organism: Adiantum capillus-veneris (assembly GCF_014529385.1). Classification (NCBI taxonomy): domain Eukaryota; kingdom Viridiplantae; phylum Streptophyta; class Polypodiopsida; order Polypodiales; family Pteridaceae; genus Adiantum; species Adiantum capillus-veneris. Next base: position 47,442,248 of record NC_140952.1, on the reverse strand, counting down.
TGGGAGCATTTGCAGTCGGGGTTGTCAGTCGTTTGTTGACTGATGATGGCATAGTGCACGAGGGAGATATGCAGGTATTGCGTACATGCTTGCAGTACGTGTGCGGTACGTCTGGTGGTGTATGGACTTACACGGGAGCAGGACAGCCGGATGCACACGATCACAGCCAGCCAGTGGGCATCGGTTGAGAGCGGTTTTCTCTCGCCTTTTGTAGTCTTTAGACTAGGTTCTCTTGCTTAAAGGCACAGTCGCCTTTAAGTGGGAGGTTGTTGGGATATAGGCGTCTGTGCCTTGCCCGGCCGCCCAGAGTCTGGGCGCCCACTGACTTGCATACCTTATACATAGCATAAGTGTATAGGGGGCTGCTCACTCTTTGAGTCTCCCCACCCACATCGTGTGTGTCTCTCCTTCTCTCTCTCTCACTCTCCAAGTGTGGTGCTCCCCGATCCCCTTCAATTGCGACGGTAATGAATTAGAAAAACAGTCACTAAACTTTTGCAAAAATGCTGACCTTTCTTTATCTAACACAGATAAATTTGACTGATCACTATTTGAGACTTCACGTGCAAAAATCAAGTACATAGAAAGATGATTCTTTATTACAGAAGTGATAGCAGAAGCAGATACAATAGGGACTGACTCTTCTTTAAGCTTTACATCGAAGATGTGAGTTTTGCCCCTATGCTGTACAGTGATCTTTTTGCTGTAGGCATCCAAGACTCCATGCACTCGGAACATCCACGGGATCCCCAACAAGGCGTCACATCCTTCGAGCGGCATGATGTAGAACTCTTTTGTGTCCACATATGACTGGATATGCAGACGCAGCTTTCCAATGATGGAAGTAACACACTCTGAATGGCCAGGGCATGCCAACCCTGCCTCTGCTGTGTACCCCATCTCTTCAGCTGTGATGCCCAGCTTCATAGCTAACTCTGGTGAGATAAAGTTGGCTTTGGCACCTGGATCAAAGAAGATGAGTGCCGTCTGATCCCTAAGTTTACCCCATGCCCTGTATAACTCATTGGCATCTGTGCTGGGCCTGTCACCTACCATGTCTGGCACTAAACCTGCCGTGGGTTTAGGCTTCTTGCCTTTCTGGTCTTCTTTATCCTCTGAATCAGCTGGTCTTTTCCTTTGTAGACAATTGATAGAAAAGCGACCAGGCTGCTCGCATATAAAACATTTGTTCTCAGCCATTAGGACCTTCTTTTCCTCGAGCGACTTGTGCACAAAAGGCTTCCTTTTCTGTTTCTGTGCCTGCGCTCCAGAAGTCCCGGTTGAATCCTTGTCTTTGGTGGTCTTTTCTGATCCCTGTGACGCATCAGGAGCCGTTTTCACAAAGGGCTTCTTCGCTGAATTTTTTTTTTGCTGCCCTCCGTTGTCGTTGCTCGGAAATCCACTGTCCTCTCCTTTCAACAAGGCAAGACCAGTGTTCGCAACTTCCATAAGCTGAGTGAGGGTAGCCACTCTGTTCTTTGTACAGTAATCGCGAAGCCCTTTAGGCAACCCACAACAATACTTCTCTATCTGCTCTGTCAATGGCACAAATCTGTAGGAGGTCATTGAGAGTAACACTTTACAAAACCTCCTATTGTACTCCAGCAAGCTCTTGCATGAAGCTGAAGTAAGCTGGTGCCAATCTGTCATGACGTCGGCTTCAAATTCATTTGACAGCCAAGCAGATGCAAACATTTGCTTGAAGTAAACCCAAGTGGCGGGTGTCTGTCCTTGCATTAACAATGTCGTCCACTATGTAAGCGCATTGTCCTTTAAGAAAGTGGCGGCTTTCCTGACCTTCGAGGCCTCTGTAAAATTCCCTCCCGCATAAGCTGTATCAAACTGCTGGAGGTACCTGTGCAAGAGGCTCTTGCCTCGGCAATCGCGCATGAACCCACATAACTGTACATTGGTCAAATGAAAAGCCCACTAGTGGGACATAACATACTGATCGTAGGGGAGAGAGAGAGCAGTGCGTAGCGTGCAGGGCATCACTCCTGGCACCGCACTGTACATAAGGGGGAAAGGAAGCACTCCATAGCTCTTAACCTATGACAAAATGCAAAAGGAGGCTCTTCCCAGCTTAAAAATTCAGCGCCTATTTTTCTGGAAGAGGCAAGTTCATGAAATTTTGCCACTTGGCGCATTTACAAGCATTTTCCCATTTCGGGTTCGCCGCTTAAAAATCTCCCGACTGGTTGCCCAGTTGACTTCGCGGCAGAGTTGTAAAGTGTTCCCCTAGTCATACCGGAGGTAATGACGCGAACACATTTCGTGGCCCAAAATAGCAATCCCCTAAATTTTAGGAAATGATTCCGTTGGGCTCCCTGTGGTTATCTGACCATCTATCCTCATTGGGACCGCATCCACAAGTGCAATGTGGCTCAACTGTCGGATACTTTCTGTTGGTAGTCACACCTTGACTTTAGGCCTTTATTGAGTTCACTTCCTAGTATCCATCAACTTGCTAAGTGCGACGGGGGGACCTATATGATCTTGCTTTGAGCCTAGACATCCTCTTACCATACAAATTCCAGTGTTGACCACTATGCATCTGCGGGTGAAACTACTGTTCACATTGGCCATACAATGTCCGACCGTTTGCTACTTCAAGAAGAGGGTCTCAAAAATAAAACAAAACCCATTGGAAAGAAACCAACAACTAAAGTTAGCACTTGCCATGTCCTCGTGACTTATTTAATAGTTGCCACGTCAGAGTGAATTGCAAAGCCCCGCTTCGCATGACTCATCAACTCCTGAATAGAAGCTGACTTCTATTCGAAGCAGTGATCTCGGATCTCTGTAGGTAGACCCAAGGTAAACCGCTCAATCTGTTCTCTGAACGAGATCTTCTTGAATGAGGAGGCGGGTAGAAAAGAGCTCCAGAATCTCTCACAGTAAGCATTTATTGTATCTTTCTTGGTCATCCGAAGATGGTTCCGAGCAGCTCGTATATCTCGTTCATACTCTTGCGTCAACCAAGAAGAAATAAAAAACTTCTTAAATTTCAGCCATTTAACTGGAGCAGTCTTGTTTAAAAGAAGCGTGGACCACCAAGTGCGAGCATTTCCCTTAAAGTAAGAGGCAGCTCTCCGAATCTTGGAGTGCTTTGAGTAGCGTCCTCTCGCAAAAGCGATGTCAAATTGCTGTATGAAAGACAAAGCCTTCGAAGCATCTGAGTATCCTGAAAAAGTGTCAAATTTGATCGAGTGGCCACCTTCTTTAAACTGTCGGACTTTCTTGATTTTATCTTCGAGAAAGTCAAACTGGTTGGCTTTTTAAAAATTCTTCTTGTTCGCATAAAAGTTTCCGTCATCGGAGTCTGAACTGTGTGTAGACGAGTCCTAAGTAGAACTGTCAGTCTCACTGGGCGAGAATTAGACTTCCTTGCCTTTTTCTTGCCCTTTCTGAAGCGTTGTTTCTTGCTTCGCTTTTTGCCTTTTCTGTCTTCTTCGCTCGAATCTGAAGAGCTAGAGGAACTGTCAGCAGAAGAAGAAGAAGAAGAAGAAGAACTGGGTACTCCTTCAAAGTGAACACGCTTCTTTTGTTTCTTTGCTTTGTCAAATGTCGACTGCCGACCCAAATAACCCGGGAAGTCAGTGCCTTTCTTCTGCTTTTTGCCATGCTTTTTAGCTTTCTTTTGCGCGTCAAAAAGCTGAGCAATCCGTGTATCAACCACCTCTTCTAATTCCTTCTCTGAATATTTCTTGTGAGCAGAAGGTTTCTTGAGAGCGGGTTTCAGGTGGGGGTGTAGTGGTTTTTTGCCACTGCTCGTGCACTTCCTGAAAAGAAGTCTCGCTCATATATTTTGCAAATTTTGGGTCCTTCGTAAAACTGAGCATCATCTTTGTTGCATCGCCAACCAATTGATGACGCTCTATCCCTCGTTGCTCCGCCTGAGTAGGCCGAGGCGGGCCATACTCTCTGCCGGAATCTTCGTTGTGATCCCTGCCCGCATCTCCAGATGCAAAGGGAGTCGATTGATCCTTGCGTGAAGCCATAGGTGCCGCAGAAAAAGAAATAAAAAAAATTCGGGATCGGATTTCCCATAGAAGAGAAATCGGCCGTGCTCTGATACCACTGTAACAGACTTGGACACTCCAAGTCAAGAATCAATCACCACAGCACCAAATAACCACTTCAAAACAATTCACAGATCACAATAGATTTGCACTGGCCCGGCGGAGTTCCGTGCCTAGAGATATTGGCCCCAAAGACTTGCGCCCCTTTCGGTATTTCTTTATGTATTAAATCAATGTCAAAGTACAAAAGAGCGGTTAGGGTTTCACTCTCAGACTCTGCGTCCAGATGCTCTGCAGAGTGAGCCCTAATCCGCGTATTTAAAGATTACAAGGAATGCTCAAAAGCGGAGCCCCAAAAGCTTAAAAATCAAAAGCAAAGAGTTTCTCTCACAAACTCTCTCTCTCTCTCTCTCTCTCTCTCTCTCTCTCTCTCTCTCTCTCTCTGTGTGTGGCTTTAATAAAATAAAGCAAGTATCATTCTCTCTCTCTCACATGAAGTCAGTGTGGAGAAAAGCAAGAAATTTGCGTCGCCCAAAGGGCTGTTTTTCAGCTCCGTAATTTTCGGAAATCTGTACCGCTTGCCACGTGGCATTTCAGCCTCCAAATTTAGGGTTTCCAGCCACATTAGGGTTTCAGCCAGCAGTTAGGGTTAGGGTTTCCAGAAATTAGGGGTTTTGTAAATTAGGGTTTCTGGCAGAAATTAGGGTTTGCAGGAATTAGGGTTTCTGGCAGAAATTAGGGTTTCTGCTGTCAGTAGCCACGTCATCACTTTGTGACAAAATCCACAAAGCTACAAGGCAGAGAAACCCCTCTTGAAACCAGCTTGTCTTGGGGCTCGGATGCCCCTTCTCTCTGCCCATCTGCTCTCAATGATGGATGATATAATTTGGCTAGTGTGTATCCAATCATGATAGTGCAATAATTTCCAGGCAAACTAGGGTCCCCAGATCTTAAAATAGGTACAATTGTTGACATGCCTCACGTATCAGGAAAACCGCTCTACTACCAAGCCATCTTGATCATATGCTCTCCCAGTCTTCATCCTATCAATAGCCTTATTTACCATCTCTGTAGTAAAGAAAGCGCAAGTGTGTAGGCAAGCTTCTAGTGGATCTAGCAGTGACTCCTGATTCAAGGCCATGTAGAGAGGTTGCATACTCACCCCATATGTCTGTAGATGTAATAAGCTGGTGCCGGGGAGTGCTCACGAAACAATCTCCAAGCCTCTCGTGAGTCTTGGCTCATGAATAATTGATATAAATCTCTTTCCAATTGAGCCAGGTAAGCTCTCTTCTTTCGTCGCACAAGGCGTCGATAGGTAATCTGTGACTGCCTGTGAATGATGACGCCCATGAGCACCTCCCTCTGTAGTCTAACTCTCGTCTCCAACTGTTCTTGGGCATCTCTCTAGAACAAAGTTTTTTTGAAGGCTGGCTATGTTGGAAGGCATGTGTTGCTGCATCATGTAGTGTCTTTGTCAGAACCTGGGGGAGCTCATGAAGAGGGCGCCCTTGGTCCTCCATACAAAGGTGCATGTATATCTCATCAATATAGACAGAGTTTGTCTCCCTCGTAAATGTATAACGAGTGCGTCTCAGTGCTTGTGATGGTGAAGCTTAACTGTGAGAACATAAGCGTGAAAGTCAGAACAACATGATCCACTGCCACCCCAATTGGCCCAAGGCCTATGACAAAATCATCAAGACATGGGATGAAGCTTGGTGTAGTCATTGTAACAAGCTTGAACGTCCAAGCGAGAAATCAATAGCAACACACAAACAGAAACTTCAAAATCATTGAACTTTAATATATATATAGATATAAATAAATAAATAAATTAATTAAAAAAAAATATAATATATATATATATATATATATATATATAGAGAGAGAGAGAGAGAGAGAGAGAGAGACGACTTGCCCCGGCGTAGTTCCGTGCCTAGAGGTGTTGGCCCCAGAGTCTAGTGCCCCTTTTAGTATTTCTTTATCATTAATCATTGCCAAGTAAAAATCCCGAGGGACCTCTGCTCTCAGACTCTGCGTCCAGATGCCCTCAGAGTGAGGCCCCAGGGGCTCTTATAAACTTACAAGGGATGCTCAAAAGTAGAGCCCCAAAAGCAATCAATTCAAAAGCTTCAAGTTCCAAAAACATATTGTCCGAAAACTGGCAGCGCAAATTGTGGAATTTTGTACAGCTGTCACGTCATCAGTCAACGCAAATCGCGGAGCGTCCGTATAGCTACCACGTCAGCTAGTTCCATGCGTTTTTCTCTCTTTTTAATCTTATAGTGTCCCTAGGGCCCCATCAGATGGGACCTTATAAGTTGGGACAACTTACGTCCCAACTTATAACTTTGGGTCATTAATTTGGGAGCCACGTCATCATTTTGTGACATACCCCCCTCTTGAAAGAATTGTAATCACCCTCGACTATGCCTGCAAAAAGAGACAGAAGCCATTAACGAGTTCAGTAGACACTGACTCTAAGTACTGACGCACTAGATGACACAAATCTAGTACTTGCACAAAGACGACAATCATTGAACATTCACATCACATTCAAATCATATCACTTAAAAATCCATCCAAATCTAGGACCATGATTCTTGGCAACATGTTTAGCAATCGCATCTAGATCCACACCGGACCTCACAAATGTCGGATTTACTAATTCTTATTGCGATCATGTCCATAGATTCTCAAGACCAAAATGCTGCAGTCATTTCGTCTTTCAAACCTGCACTCAAACACAATCACATGTGAGAGCACACATAAATCAGATTCATCTCGAGAATTCCCATGTCGAAGTACTTCTTTCATAAAGTCATCCAGCAGAATATTGTCAGTACATCAGTATCCCTAAAGTCAAAAGGAAAATGAGTGACTTTATTCCATCTGGGTAATCTGTGACAAAGGAGCGGAGTGACTCTCCTCTTGTGCGGTTCCGTCTGCACCAGATTCAACACTCTTGATCTCCGGGATCTCTCGGAATAGTCAAAGCTATCTGCTAGGTCCTCCTCCTCCATTCACTTAGCATCCAATGCCGGAGAGTTCTTGACTAAGTAAGAACCGCCGTTCACTTTACCTTTTTGCTTTCCTTTCTTGGTGAGCCAGTATCTGTTTCGGAACGAGTATCTCCGTGCTCTCTTCCACTTCACGTTGCTCCTCAGGCTCCCCGTCGACTGACACCTCACCCGTGAAAGGTTTCAATAGACTCACATGAGAAGCATTGTGAATCTTCCAACATCAGTCCCCGAGAAGGATACATCATTTATCTTCTCTTGAATCTGGAAAGGACCATAGTCCCGCATTCTTAGCTTTGGAAAAAACCGCTCCTTTTCCTTTCGTTTTCTTAGTCGTGCCTTCTCAAACACTCTTCCTTCAGTTGCAAGTCGCGTCGAATCTTGTCGGCTGTCTTCTTATGCCATGCTTGAGACTTCTCAAGAGCCGCGTGCACCTTGGCAAAAGCAGTATCCAAATCTCTCGTATACTGACCCGCTTCAAAAATCTTACCCTGGGTCTTGGGAATTCTCTGATCTACCAACTGATTCCCTTTTCCTTTCTGTCCTTGTGTCTTGGGACCTATGGGTTGCTTCGCTAGCTTCCCCTGTCCTATTGACATGTCAGTCTCAATCATCGAAACCCTGAGACGCACTATTATTTGATCCTCTTCTTCTGGAATCCTCTGATGAACTTACATCTGGTTCCCTTAGTGCGTCGGAATGTTTGGATGTGCTACCATCTGATTTTTCCAGAATCTTGTGATGAGCTGTCATCCGGTTCCCTTGATTCATTCTTTTCATTGGCAGATTCTTGCCTTGTTGAGGTGGATACTATTCTATTTGTAGGATAAGTTAATGAGCCGGCATGCGTTCCAAATTGTTTCTTAGCATGTTGTATAAGTCTCTGAATAGTCTTGAATCTCTTTTAGCAAACCACAGCAAAACCGCTCAATCTGGTCTTTCAAAGTAATCTTGTGAAACGAAGACACTGGCAATTAAGTATCCCAAAACCTTTGGCAGTAGTCATCCAATGTATCTTTCTCAGTCATTTTCAAGTGATGCCAAGCCGTGATGACATCTCTTGATATCCAAGTTGACGTGAAAATTGTCTTGAATTTTAATCACGTCACAGGTGCTTCTCTGCGTAACAACAAAGTAGACCACCATGTCTGTACAGTTCCTTTCAAGTAAGATGCGGCCTTTCGCACCCTGGAGTGTTCTGTGAACCGTCCTCCAGAGAAGGCGACGTCAAATTGTTGTACAAACTGGTAGCTTGAAACGTCTCAAACTTGACGGCCTGGCTCCCTTCCTTGAACTCCTGTTGATTTGGTCACTCTCAAAAGAGGATGAGCTCTCCTCCTCTAAACTACTAGATAGCCTTCCATGCCTTCTAGACTTTTTCAAAAATCTGCTTTAAAAAAAATCTTGTCTTTCGTGCTTAGAAATTGAGGAACCTTCTTAGCACCCTCGAATACTTCAAATGGCGCCTTCCCCGTGTGTTGTTGTTGACAAATTCCACCAAGGGCAAATACTTTTCCCATTAAGTCTTCGGATCCGAAATATAAGACTTCAACAAATCCAAAACCATTGAATTGGCTATCTCAAGTGGAACGAGGACGAGAATTGCAACCGCGTGCCAATGTTCTCCCAGATTGCCCTTCAAAACAAGCTAGTAAACCGGGGAACTGTGTTCGAAACAATGGACTCAGGCATGCCATGTAACCGAAAAATCTGGGAAAACCAACAGTCTCGCCAAATGATAAGGCTTGACGGTCTTCTTTACCGGAATGAAGTGGGCTTGCTTGCTAAATCTGTCAATGACTGTCCAAATGCCATCATGCCCACTTTGAGTCTTGGGAAGATTAAAGAAAAAAATCCATGGCAATGCTTTCTTAGGGACGGGAGGGTATGGGTAAGGCTGTAGAAATCCTAGTGCCTTATGCCTGTCAAACTTGACCTTTTAGCATACTAGGCAACTACCAACAAACTCGTCCACATCCGCTTTGAGCCTCTGCTAGTAAAAGTAACGGTCAACACCCTTTAAGGTGGTATCTATGCCGCGGTGGTCGGAAAAAGGTGGACAATGGTACTCTATCAAAACCTTTTCCCTCAAAGGCTGTGTAACACACATCGTTTTCCGCATCAAATAGCCGTCCCGTATGGAATAGCCTGAAACTATCTTTCCACTCTGAATCCGGTGAAAGATATCTGCAAATCACGAATAGTCTCAATTCTGGCCGGGCCCATTTTTACTCCTTCTGCTGAGACTATGTGTCCCAAGAAGTGTATCTCAGGCAAGAAGAATTCATTGTTTTTCGCATTTACAACCAGTCTATGTTGCCGCAGTGTTTGGAACAAACCAGCAAAACATGTGGTGTCTGTGTTTTGCTTCATTCTTGGAGAAGACGATGATGTCATCGAAGAAAGTGCCCACAAACAATCGGTACTCTCTGAAAATCCTCAAAAGTCGTCCTGAAAGCTGTCTTGTAGACGTCTCTAGGAGAAATTTGGATCTGATGATAACCACTCTTCGGATCAATTTGGCTAAAGCAAGTAGAACCCTGAAGTCTGTCGAGTTTATCATCGATCCTCGGAATGGGTAATCTATTTTGGTTAATTATTTCTTCATTTTGGGCTCGGCTAACTCGGTTAGATGGCCAGTTCGGTGGTGTATTATTGGGAACCAAATCAATCGTGTGATCTTTTGGACGAGCAGGAGGTAACTCTCCTAGTAAGCCTTAAGGGAAAACAGTCAGCCTGAGCTTGCAGAAGTTCTTGTCGTTCCTTTTCGAGGTCAGACATATTTGACCTTTGATCATCATTCAGTTCTTCTAAGAAAATCGAGTAAACAAAAGGACTGGATTTCATTAATCTGGAAACGGTCGAAGCCGGTACTAGTGGGACAGACTTGCCCTTCAGTACAATCTCTTTGCCCTTCTCATTCTTCAAGATGGCTTTCATTGCCCTGTAATCAACCACGACACTGTTCTTGGGGAACCAAGGGATTCCTCGGAGGACATCATACCCTTCCAAATGCATGATGTAAAAGTCCTCGTGTCCTAAATACCCTTGACAATGGAAACGTCATACCTTGGAGCGCATTCATTGCAGGATACGCCCAACATGGCTGTGACAAGGAATATCTGTGCTGGTTTCACCAGATAGGAAGGTAAGGTCTTTCTCCAAATGCAATGACGTATGCTTTCACCTGGAATGCCTATGGCCTTACACAAGACGTGGACATGGGTGAAGAATTCATGATGAGGTTGCTAGTGAAGGGCAGCTGGGGAATTTGTTGTGCTTGGCAATGCTTTGATCGATATGGATGCCACATGTGGTGTCCTCACAAAAGCACGAAAGTTCGGGCGTCCTCTCTGGGATGTCATCTCTTGGAGCGCGTTCCTTGACACAGCCTAACATGGCTGTGGCAAGGAAGCTTTGGGCTGTTTCCACCACATGCAAAGAGATGGCCTTTCTCCAAATGCAATCACGTATGCTTGCATCTTGAAGGCCTGTGGCCTTAAACAAGACGTTGACACGGGTGAGGGAATTCACGATGAGATTTCTATTCAGGGGCTGCTGGAGTAAGATGTGGTGCTTGGCGGTGCTTTGCTCCATATGTATGCCAAATCTGGTGCTTTTGCGAAAGCACAAAACGTTCTTGATGAGCTTTCTTTCTGAAATCTCGTCTCTTGGAGCGCGTTGATTGCAGGATATGCCCAACATGGCTGTGGCAAGGAAGCTCTGGGCTGCTTTCACCAGATGCAAAGGGAACTTGGAAGGCCTTTCTCCAAATGCAATGACCTATGCTTGTACCTTAAAGTCCTGTGGCCTTACACAAGACATTGACATGGGTGAGAGAATACACGATGAGATGCTATTCAGGGGCTGCTGGAGGAAGTTGTCGTGCTTGGCGGTGCTTTGGTCGACATGTATGCCAAATATGGTGCCCTTACAAGAGGACAAAAAGTTCTTGATGAGATTTCTGTCCAAAATGTCGTCTCTTGGAGCACACTGATTGCAGGATATGCCCAACATGGCTGTGGCAAGGAAGCTCTGCCATCTGGGCTGTTTTAACCAGGTGCAAAGGGAAGGCCTTTCTCCAAAATGCAATTATTCATGCTGAAGGCCTTTGGCCTTATGCAAGACCTTCACAAGGGTGAAAAAATTTATGACGAGATTGCTATTCAGGGGCTGTTGGATACAGATGTGCTGCTTGGCAATGCTTTGGCCGATATTCTTGATGAGCTGTATGTCTGAAATGTCATCTGATTGCAGGAAATGCCCAACATGGCCGTGGCAAGGAAGCGCTGGGCTGTTTTGAGTAGATGCCATGTGAGGGTTTCCTGCCAAACAAAGTCTTTTGAAGTGCTCTTCTAGGAGGATGCCCCCCCGCCCCAGCAAGGGCTGGCAGAGGAAGCTTTGAACTGTTTTTCATGGATGCAACACGAGGGCACCTCCTTAACTGCAATCACGTTTCTTAGTGAGCTCAATGCATGTAGTCACTCAGGTCTAGTTGTATGAGGGCCAACTGCTTTTTGATAGCATAAGGGAAAAATATACCAGACAAAGAGTGCTACACTTGCATGGTTGACCTTTATGGGCATTTTTACAAAGCTGTGAGTAATCAAGAAGATGTCAAAATCTGATTATCCTCTAGTTTGATCGGCTCTTCTAGGTGCTTGTTGAAAATGGTGAAATGTGGAGCTTGGAAGATTGGCGCTGGACCGTGTGGTAGGATTCGATAAATGTAATGCTGCAGCATGTGTGTATGAGTAACATTTATGCAGCTACTGGCATGCAGGAGGCGGCCAAAAGATTGGTGCTCAGAAGTAGGCAGGATGTAGCTGCTGGACTGATGCAAGTGGAAAGGTTCAATGAGTTGTTGTTGGGGTACCGAGCATTCTGATTCCACCAACTCTATGGCTACAAGATATCTTGAACTTAAATTGTCCCTGCAAGGGTACTCCGCAAATTTGCATTGGGTCTCACAAAATATTCCGCTTGATTCAAAAGAGTTTTTTCTTTGTCAGCATTCTAAGAAACTGGCCATTTCTTGTGCAATCATCAATACACCACAAAGGACTGATATACACATCACCAGAAACATGCAGGTATGCGGGGATTGCCATGCTGCTACCTCACTGATATAAAACCTAGAGAAATGGAAAACAGTGGTAAACAATGCAATTCGCCTGCGCAGTTTTGAAGGCGGAAATTGCTCTTGTGGTGATTATCAGTAAGAAAAGCTTTGGGAAACGATTCTACAATAGACATTGTGCTCTTGCTGTTGGAAATAAAAAGCAACAGACAAGGATTAATTTGTATTTTGTGCTACTATCTTATAAGTGTGCAAGAACTGGCTAGGACAAATACCAACACTGGATTAAAAAACATTGTTATGGAAGCGACAAGGTTCAGAATTTTGAGAATGTAAGAATATTTTCATGTAAAGCAAAGAAGAAATTTGGTCTTCAGTAACAGGCTATGTTTTGGAAGAAGTTTGATCACTAGGATAAAAACCTTGAAGCGTCATTCATTGTCAATCCTGACAAGGTTGTTTGTATTTGCAGATCTAAATACCTAAATACCTCATCACATCCTCATCCTTGACCTACTGATGTTGTGAAATATCATCATAGGCCAAGCCTTCTCTCGTGGCATGGCAAGGGTTGAGCGTCTGCTGACGGGAAGTGTGTCCGCCGAAAGTCTTTGCTACTTGTTAGCGCTCACAATGTGAACAGCCAGGTATTATAATACTTCTCCGTTTTGCTTTGAGATTTTTCAAGCCGATCAGAAAGATTTTCTTTTTATTTTCTGCGTGTGTTAGGTCCAAGGATGCACAAGGTCTGGGATGTGTAACTTAAAAGTTGCTTTATTACAAATGTGCAAGTGCTTGCATGAAGTTTTCACACTTAGAATAGGTGCTTTATTTCAAATGTGAAATTGCTTGCATGAAATGTTTACTGTGATCAGGAAGTTTCCCTTTTTCTTGGGAATACAAATCCTTTTCTATTCTTCTTTTGAAAGGAGTGATACGCTTACGAGGGTTTTTCCATAAATTGTGAGCTGGATAATATTTCAATGTCCTGTTCTTGAGGTGGATGTTGCATTAAGTGTTGCATTCTGCTTTGGTGCTAATCGCTTCCCCTCCCCCCCCCCCCCCCCCCCCCCCCCCCCCCCCCCGCCCCCCTGCCCCGCTTTTGGCTAATTGTGGTAACATATAAAAGCATCAAACTGTACTAATTTTAAGATGCTAACTTATGCAAACTTGTTCCATTCAAATAATTCTACTAAAAAATGGGACAAGTTTGGATGCAAAATACACCATAGAACATAGAGTAAACCATACAGCAGTAAAAGTGTGGCCTACAATAGTAGCAAAAGATAAGACGGGTCATTGTGAAAGACTTCCATCTATGTTTCACCAAATGCCTACTTTAATAATCAATGAAGGGTTAAAAGTTGGAAGCAAGTTACTCTTGTAATCTTCTTTTTGAGAGCCATAGAGCATTCTCATACTTACATTTCTTAGCCTACTGGTTGGTCCGCCCCCCTCTTGCCACCTTTGATGGCGTTTGTAGATATAGAGAAAAAGAGGAAGAGAATGCATGTATCTTAAGTAGCTCTCTCTCCATTGAAACATATTTAGTTGAGAGCATTGCTAAAAAATGCTGATTTTGGGTAGTGGTGACAAGAGAGGATGGAGAGTGGCTTTCACTTTTGCATGCAATCCTAGTGGATGTCGACCATATCTATATCTCCAATGCTCTTGTTGCAATTTTCAAGATTGCCAAGGATGGTTGCCTCTACAAATTCATCAAAATGACTTCGCTCACCCTATGTAGCTAGTGAGAAGCCATTAACGTGATATCCACAGCCACAAGTTATACATAACTGAGAGTTCTCTCCGTCGTTCCCAGCATGTGGTGCATCAATTAGGTGGCCAACGTGTGGCTCTTGCCCGATGGTACACTGCCCTTGCCCGACCATGTAACATGGCTAATATTTGGAAGGGATAAGCACCTCCCGTTGTGGGCCCTCTGGTGTGTCGAAAAAAAGAAGAAAAGTTATACATAACTGAGAGAGTGCCTTACAAAGAAGAAATGTAGATGCTTAAACTCATGTAGCACCACAATTATAACTATCTTTATTTGGAGAATTGAGTTTTGTATCTAGGTGCACAAACCGAAGATTTCACAAATGAGTTGGTGCATTATGATGAGCCAAAGGCTTTGTCCAAAGGTGGCTTTGGTGAGTACATCATAATATTGGTTTCCTTGATGTCCTCTTGAAACATTTACTTATGGAGTTTTCCTGAACATCTTGTATCCTTATTTCTATATCTATCAACTTTAATAATCTAGTATTTATGCCTTGCAATATTTGGGATATGTTGATGAGAAATTCTATTCTGAATATTGTAGTACTGATAGAGGAACAAATATACCTTTAATAGAAGAAGATGCATATTTGCTAATCTGGTACACAATTATCAAATTTTCATCAACCCATTGATATATTAGAGAGTGTATGGTTTATGTCTTTAGTATAATCAGAGTACATGTGGACTTGCTATAGTTGAAATTGTATACGGGATGAGCTTATATTCAATGGCAACATGGAAGCTTCTGTGTTTGCACATGTTGATTGACTTTTAATACCTAAGCGATGTCCCCTAAAAATAAAGGAAAATTCTATTTCTATTTATTATAGATCCCATTTTAGAAGATGCTATGTTGATTGATCCTTTGAGGTTGAATGTTCCCTTTGACCATACATGGTCCCAAAATAGACTTGTGAGGAATTAGAACGAGTTCACCAATCATGACAATCAATATAATTGGCCACTTAAGATAGCCTATCATGATGGAAATTATTTTCTTAGTTGAGGCAAGCTTATTCTAAAACTCCACAATAGTGATTCGTGGAAGCAAATACCATCAACAATACCCATAAAAAGTTTTTTTCTAATGAAATTCTTGAATATGTTTCACTCTTTTGGTTTTTTGGTGCTTACCTCATTGATCGATTAGCACCTGACAAATGTATTGAAGATAATGGTGGTGTCTGTTTTAGCTACAAAAGGTTCAATTTCATTATGTCTACCTCTAAATTGGGAAGTGAGTAGGACCATTGCTAAATAAAGAAACTCCATCAGAATATTTCAAGGACTCTTTTTGCTTGGTTGTGGTCTTAAGAGGAATAAGTGCTCATTGGTAGATGACTTGATGGCCAAAGCGAGTGCCGTGAAAGTATCCATAATAAGGCTTTCTTAGAGCACTTGAATTGTTGTTAATAAATGCACAGCTTCAACGAACATTGTTGTGTCGAGGCAACTATATTTACAGTCAATTCGATTTGAATACATTTTCGTTTATTTAGATGTACACAGAGTCCCAAGTGTATTGTATTGACCACCAATGCAAGATTTGTCTTTCGATAATTTATCACATTTACCACAATTGCACGTAACATTCACTATGACATCACAACTGTTCTTGATTACTTGTGTTCTTTATATGCCCATGAAGGCCGATGTTAGCCTCATGAAGCGCATTTGTATCACTAGCTCGATTTCCAATCATAATGACCACCTTCTCGATCTCCTATAACGTACACACTATTGAGAGCTTTTTAGAGCATATGATGAAAGCTATTTTTGGGAGCTCTTCTTCCTTCGCATCATCGTAGGTCCTAAAATTGACGACTCCAAGGGAAATACCTATAGCTTTGGTCGCTGCTAGAAGGCTATCTCCAGTGATCATGCCAAGAACCACACCAATGGCTTTAGACGTTTACATGGTTTCAGACACACAAGGCGAGTAGGAATCTCTTATTCCAACAATGGCTCTTAGAGTCAAAGGGTCTCTTGTTAGCCTTCATGTTTTCTATTGCTTGTCATGTGTGAGCATATCATCTTTCTCCAACTCTGGACGGTTGAATGTTACACCCAACACAAGCTATACACTCACATTTGTTCAACCACGTTCTATATGTCTCGTCTTTTGTCCTTAATGGGAAAAACTTTGAAATTACTTATGCAATATAGCATTTGATGTTTTAAGGTATTGCTTCTATTGCTCCCTTCCAACACACATACTACGGGTCTCACAAATCATTTGAGGTCTCCTTTTTTCCTTGAAAGGCTATACATGCAAAACTTGAGAAAGAGACCTTACCAAACAGAAGTCTAAGTAAAGCTTCAATCCCCACAATAAAATTACATTATCAATGGGAGAGTCGATTACCTCTAGAGCTCTTTGCATTCGATTGGCATTAACAATGAGAGTGCTTTTTTGAGTGATACCCTCAAGAAGTAGACTTTAGCATATCACTAGAGAGGCCTTCCCTTTATATATCTTGAAAATTACCTACCATCTATGTAAGGGAAAAAGGGTAATCTCTTAGCTGATGCAGGTTCTCTGTGTTTCTTGCATTGACAACGTTTGTCTCTACATGCCTGTGATGGGATTGATGGCCTAATCAATTCTTCGGGAACATCTTTGTTATGAAGGACTAAAAGACATAGCTACATGCCTTAAGTGGAATCGATGGCCTTGCCAATTCTCTAGGAACATCTCTACATGAAGACTGAACAACAACAAGAAATATTTATCCTTGACAATGTCCTAAGAGATATTTAAGCTTTCTTTTTATTTTTCTTTGGATCCAAGTTCCCAGTGCTTGTTATCATGATGATATATGTAGCGCTTGCCCTTGTGTGTGGCATTAGAAGTCAAGGTGCAAAAAGGGGATAGTATTCCATAATGCACTAACAATGATGCTTGTTGGACTTGTATTTACAAGGAGTATGACAAGCAAGCATGCAAGTTTATGACTCTTAATGAAGAGAAGAGGAATATACTTGTAAATGTAGAGAGGGAAAAAAAAGATGAAAATTTTCATATTTGAGTAGGTAGTGGTTGATCTTATATTTCTCAATATTGGAGATCAAGTACCTAGAGATGGATTGATTGTGACAAGTCGTTCTTTGTTGATAGACGAGTTTCCATGATCAAAAAATGTATGTTGTTAAGAACCACAAAAAGGATTTTCTTTTGTCAGCTGGCAAAGTGAATGAAGGATATAACAAAATGTTGGATGCAATATTTATACGTAGAAAGAGTGGGATACAGTCTCAATGGAATTGCAGGGGTGATTGGCCGCTGATGCCACCTTCAATTGTAATTCTCTTGTTTGTAATCTTGCTTGCTTTGTATTCCGAGGAGCACACCAAAGGCTCAAACAATTCAGATGAATTCAAGGCTGAACATACAGATGAATTCAAGGGTGAACATACACCCAACAATACGGTCGTTGACATTTTCATGATAGGGGTTACATTGCAATAGTATGCATGCCAAGGGGACTCACTTGTTGAGAATTCATACTCAACGTCAGTCCATTTACTTTATCTTTCTCTCTTATCCTATGGCAACCTCACTTATATCTAGCTAGGCTACGATTTGAGTTCTTTGGTCATAACCTTCTTTGTATTATTGCTTATTAGCATGCTACTCATACATCATAAATACTTCACCTTCTAAGGGAATCCGTTCTCGTCTTATGTGCTCACTTTTTCTCTCTTCTATTATCGATCCTAATTTTTGGACATGGTTTGAGTGCCATTTAGCCTCCATGTTAAGGTTTAGTGATTAACAATTACCTAATGACTCTTTTTAATCCTCTCTTAAGAATCTTATCATGTATTATCTTACCTAACATGTACATGATTGGGTAGGATGTTCCATTATGAAGAGAATCATTGAATCCACACCACCTTCCTACATTAGTGAAAAGAATTTCTCCCCACCTTTTAGGGGGTTAAATCCCCCTATACTCTAAGGTGTATAGAAGCATACAAGTGCAACCCTTCTTCCTCGGAGGAAATGGTAGCACATGCTTGAGCACTCATGCTCACCATTACCCTCTATACAACGGGTTGGGGCCACTAAGCCAACTCATCTTGTGCACTCTTTGGCGTCTCTTATCTTGCATGGTTCAACCCATATTCTTGCGTCATTTTGTGGGCAATGATAGCACCCCATTGGGCATCTTTTTATGTCAATACACAAGAAACTCCTTGAGTTCGTTTCAACTCCTCATCAACGCTCTCATACCTATGGCATATTCAGCCATCACCATGATGCTTTCCTTGCATATTTGCCAAGGAGAAATACATTGCTTGGTCACTTGGTTTGTATTGTAGGGTCTCCTTCACTAAAGCCCAAGGCTCAATGACTAAATTTTTGGATGACAATTCAGTGAGAGGTGTGTAATTACTTGCTTCAAGGGAGAGCGCTAACACTACCTTGCTTTGTTTGTTTGTAAAAAATCTTGCATACCACAAGTATTGACTTTATGAAGATATCAAGTAGAAGGGTCGAACCCCTAATTATCTTTTCTAAATCACAAAAGGTTAACAAATCATGCTTATGTGTATGGGTTGCATTGCATGAATAACCCATAGAATTTTTCCAATATGGTTTTTACTTCGATAAATACATGTAGACTCTCACAAAGGCTATGGAGGCTTCGCATGTCTTTGACACATGATAAGAACACCCTCATCTTCTTTTTTTTTTCTTGCTTAATAAATCCCCAAGAGTAAAAGACCTATGTATACACATTCCTCATAAACCTCACACTGCAATTTTGCCCTAGCAAAGAGCCAATGATGAGTGAATGTTGCACTTAGGATAGAACTCAACATACGCGCCTAGAGCCTCCACTTGGTGCACCACGAAACACCATGGAAAGAACCTTTAATGTAAAAGCCAATGTAGCCATTCACACTTACGAGGGTGGTAGCATTGTACACTCGTGCAGGTTAGGTAGTTGTGTTTGAGACAGGGTGAATTCAACGTTAATCCATTTACTTTAGGTTTCACTCTGAAGCTCCTCTATCTCTAGGTAGGCTATGATATGTCATTGTTTATGCAACATGCTATTCATACTTTCCTCGTAATTGCGAACAAGTCTTTTGTGCTCACTTTGTCTCTCTTCTATTGTTAACCCTAATTTCTCAACATGGCTTTTGTTATCACTTGGTCTCTGGATTTTTCTTTGAAGAGATGATTGTTGTTGATAGAGCCGATTTTTGACGTGTGTCAACTTGTGAGACCACAGATAGTGCTAGTGCCATTTGCACATATAAGATTGTGCCACAACCATTTCCACAAAGAAGCCTAGCACCTTGAATGCCAATGCAATGATTATAGTGAAGACCTCAAGAAAATGTCTAGGAAGCTATCACAACATGTATTGAGTCATTGAGGTGATGAACGTAGTTGTGGGAGCGAGGGAGCAAAATTGACGTGTTGCATTGAGGACTAAGATAGTCTTTGTTAAGTTGAAAAACCTTATCATGATTGGCATTTCTTGAAGGACTCTGAGACATAAATGTAGAAGAATTTGCACCCCATAGAGCATCCGTATTCACAATGAAACACTTTAGGGAATCTTGCTTAGAAATTATTGCAATGGACTAACTTATCAAAGGAGAAGAAGATGAAGAACAACAACACTCTTACATACATTTTTGTGCTAGATATTTGAATAGCCCCCATGATGCTATTATGTATTCATTTCTTACGGGTCAATCCAACTACCCCGCGGTTGGTGATGGTTCATGGTTACAAAGAAATAGATGGAGTGGGATGCAGCAAAACTATTCCTCGTTTATTAGTCTTGACCTTTACAAATAACCTTTGTTGTCGTATCCATGACTGCTCTCAGTGTCTCACTACTCATGAGTCAAACCTATTCTTTGTCAACATGTCCTCATTATAGTGCCAAATGATTGGACCTATCATTACTCCTTATTGAAAGCCCCTATGTTGGAGGTTGCTTCAACTTGCCAAGGTGAATAGCCGACATTGTTATCCTTTAGTATGTTTTCAACTATTTGTTTCCCCGACTACAACATCTATAGTAGCCCGAGGGCCATGGTACTTGCCTCTTGATCTTTGTCATTTCTAACAATAAGGATCCCTTAACCAAAAACAAAAAGAGAAAATATTTTAACGTAAATTTTCTAATACATAAACACTACCTTGTACCTTGACACAAATGATTGGACTGTGTTCCAAGTATTGCCAACCGTTCTTCCTATTGTTTATCTGGTAGTTTCATTGTTTATCTGGTTGTAGAGCCTACCTTGCAGTCCTTGTCCTTGTTAATGACATTGAGATCCCCTCCCTATTTCACTATGTCATTTGTTGAAAATTCTTCGAGAACAACATGATCTATTGCCACTTTCAAGTGACCATACCATCATTGTTAACCTTCTGTGCTTTCCACCAACATTGTTTATAGTTTTTTGGCATTCATCTCTTTTGCAATCCCATCTTCTAAAACACCAATACAGCAAATACTTCAAGGTCTGCTAGTGTCCGTCTATTGCCACTTGTGCACTACCATCAAGGACATTAGCCATCATTATTGACCTTTTGTTATGAGTGGTCCCTTATTGGATTGCTAACATATTGTTGGCTTTTTGGAAGTGCAAGCCAAGAAACAAACCATCTAAACCAGACAAAAGAGTCGATTATGCACTATTTTCTAGCATAAGCCCTTCTGAGTGAGTGATTGTCTTGGTGGTGATGTACTTTTAGTTCTTTTTTCATGCAATCATGGGATTGGTATTCAACTTGTTGCCACCACTTGATCAACAATGTTAGAACCTCTTAGTGTTTCAAAGCCTTTGGACCCGTTTCTTTGTGCATGCTTGTAGTTGTTGCAATTTCGAAGTATGTGCTTCAAGTAGAGCTCACATTATTGCTACTTGTTTGTATTCCTACCTATGTTAGATATATCATGTAAAAAGTGCAATTCAAAAAGATGACAACCCAAACATGAAGCTCATCAATAACCAGTTATGCTTCAAAAATACACCACACTTGGCATGCATGTTAATCAAAGCGTTTTCAATCATGATACACATCATTCATGTGTGCATATGTGACATACCTTTAAAACACAAGCATAACATATGCCGCTTGGAGAGAAGCCATGGATCTGCGTTTATTGAAAGTAGTCGAGAGCTTGCTGGTAAGAACATATGATGTACATATCTCGCAATAACTGCAATCCTTCAGGAAAAATCTTGACAACGTGTTTTGCTCTAAGATGTATGTCATCATGTTTTCAACTACAGTGTAGCAGTGAGCTATACATAATAGATTAAAGTACTAAACTTGGCTAAAGCTTGGGGGAACCATATAATGAGTAGCAGAATTTCCATATGCATGGATTGAGACTCAATAGTGTGACATCATTGTTTAGGAGACGATAATTTTTCATCAGTGGCGAAGATAAGCCCACTGAGACCATTCTATATATCTAAACATCCAAAAATATAAAAACGGTGCTCTTGCATGGCAATCAGGGATTTCAAAATGACGTGATCACACTATAATTTCAGGTTAATAACAATAGAAATGCAAAATAACAAATATTATGTTAATTGACATTCATCTTTTTCGACCTACAAGCAGACTTGGAGACCGACTCGAGGCCCGCCGGGCCCGCTGGGTAAAGCAACTTCCCCGCCGGGCCTGCCGTGGCTATATAAAGAGGACGCCGGTGCTTGTCTTTTTCACAAGAGAGGTACATTGAAAAGTCTTCTTCACCAAACTTTCTGGCAGCTTTCCACATTCTCAAAGCAGTGTAGCAGTAATTTTTTAATCCCTTCCGTATTTTATTGATGTTTTTTTGAGTTTTTTTGCGTTAAAACTTAAAGGTATAAAATTTCTTTTATCAAATCATCGTACGTGGATGCACTGGCATATGGTTGCAATTGCGGCTAGGTGTGTCATTGCAAAAGCGTACGATGATTATGTTTTATATTGCTCCCAGTCATTCATGCTTCGGCACATGGTTGCAATTGTGACTAGGTGTGTTGCTGCTAGAATGACATGAGCATCTGTTTGAAAGAAGTCATCGTGCGTGGATGCACTGGTAAATGCTTGCAATTGCGGCTAGGTGTGTCATTGCAAAAGCATAGGGTGACTATGTTTTATGTTGCTCCCAGTCATTCATGCTTCGCACATGGTTGCAAATGCGACTAGGTGTGTTGCTGCTAGAATGACAGGAGCATCTGTTTGAAAGAAGTCACCGTGCGTGGATACACTGGCACATGGTTGCAATTGTGGCTAGGTGTGTCATTGCAAAAACGCAAGATGACTATGTTTTATGTTGCTTCCCGTCATTCATGCTTCGGCACATGGTTGCAATTGCGACTAGGTGTGTTGCTGCTAGATTGATGGTAGCATCTAATGCATGAATGTGTGCTCAAATAATTTCAGAATGTTTCATATTCTTGAATCTTGAAAGAAGACATTGTGCGTGGATGCACTGGCACATGGTTGCAATTGCGACTAGGTGTGTCATTGCAAAAGCGTAGGATGACTATGTTTTATGTTGCTCCCAGTCATTCATGCTTCGGCACATGGTTGCAATTGCGATTAGGTGTGTTGCTGCTAGATTGACGGTAGCATCTGTTTGAAAGAAGTCACCGTGCGTGGATGCACTGGAACACGGTTGCAATTGCGGCTAGGTGTGTCATTGCAAAAGCGTAGGGTGACTATGTTTTATGTTGCTCCCAGTCATTCATGCTTCGGCACATGGTTGCAAATGCGACTAGGTGTGTTGCTGCTAGAATGACAGGAGCATCTGTTTGAAAGAAGTCACCGTGTGTGGATGCACTGACACATGGTTGCAATTGCGGCTAGGTGTGTCATTGCAAAAGCGTAGGGTTCCAGTTATTCATGCTTCGGCACATGGTTGTAATTGCGACTAGGTGTGTTGCTGCTAGATTGACGGTAGCATCTGTTTGTAAGTTGTTGTACGGTGAGGCATTGGCACATGGTTGCAATTGCGATTAGGTGTGTCACTACCCAAGCGTACGAGATCTATGGTCTATACTGCACTTTTTCTTTCACGTAGAAAAGATCCAAATGGAGTGGCACATAGTTATATTTCACAATGTGTTGTTTGCAATAATACCATTGCAAGCAAAATGGATCCTTCTGCTACTTCAATGATAGAGTTCAAAAAGAAAATTAGACAATTGTTGATTACAATCGTCAGTGCACTAGATCCTGACGATATAGCGCAGATTGTTGCAGATGAGTCTAGATTGCAATCATTATACAGTTAGATTGCTCGCAAAATTTTGTTGTTATATCCAAACAAAACAACCGAATCAATAATCTTATTACTAAGCAGTTGGGTGGGCAATTTGCCCAAGGTGGCCTCTGATTTGAAAGAGGAATGCCCTCAAGAAGTAGACAAGGGTAAGCTAGAGCATTGGAACGCGAGATGGAGAGCTGAAAAGGAGAGGTCAAGGCGAGCATCCCACATAGACACACAATTTGGCCTAAGCAAGAAAATGCGAATGGCTATCACCAGAGTTATGGGGAGCAGCCAAGTTGGAGAACCGTTTATTGAGGAGGCTGCCATTGAGGGAACATCGGGTTCTACTGCTTCTGCCAGTCACCTGGAGAGCAGTATATACAATTCTGAATGTAGTATGACTTTGGGCATTCCAAATAAGTCCATTAAGAAGATCAAGAAACTTGGGTCAGGGGCTTATGGCACAGGGTGGCAAGTTCAAATCAAAGGGATCAGTTTTCTTCCTGCAACGAATACTTATTGTGCCAAGGAGTTCAAAGGACAGGCCAAGCATCAATGGAAAAGCTTTGCATCAGAAAGTGGAGTAGATCTCAATCATAGAGGGATTGTGAGGAGTATTGCCCACTCTGTAATGTTGCCATGGTTTCTGATATTCCCCTACTTCAATGGGGGAACTTTAGGTGATCTTATGGAGACAATGCCCCTTCCACATGGCTCTTTCACGACGCTTATAGCGCATCAAGAGGGGAAAGGAAAGATCCCTGAAGACTTTAAATGGGAGCAGCCCTCTGAAGACAAGAAAACACGTATCAAGAGCCTGTGCAATCATGCTCCCTTGGTGAAGGCATTGCGATTCGCACATGACGAGGGAGTGATCCACAATGATATCCATCCATGGAACATCATGTTGGACTTTACCAAGGATCTCACTCCTCGTTTGGAATAATTGATTGGGGATTGGCTCTGCGTGTTGGCTTAGAGACACAAAAGACCAACAATATCGATGAAAACTGGCAAAAGCTTCATCCTTGGCGAGCTCCTGAGTTACTAGATGGCAAGAGTTTATGCCCATGGACCAAGGCCACAGATATGTATGCCATAGGATGGGTGATATGGCAATTTTGTAAGTTTTGTGGAGAGTTCTCCGACTACTACAGCACAGATTGGTTCAAACATAAGGTTTCAGTGGAGGTCCAAGCCATATCTAGGATTGTTGTGGAAGGTTGGGTGAGGAAGAAATCCACAGACAGAAAGACCTTGGCACTTTTGGACGAAGAATTAGAAAGATTTGAAGCCCAGCTAGAACGATGCTTACGCCCTCCCTCTGAAATGAGTGTAGCCTTTTTTTATGGATATATGATGTGCTTTATGAAGCAGGGTTTTCTGAGACTTGTGACTTATAAAAGCACTTTAAAAAATTGGGTTTTATGCGCCATGGATGATGTATGAGTAATAAAAACACTTTGTTATATCTCAATAGACAACAAATTTTCTATGAGTTTTGTTTTTTCTCTTAAGTTTCAAGCAATAAGCCACGTGGAGTCACTGATTGTCATTCATTGATTTAAAAAATGGTGGTTACTCTTATATCAATTGATTGTCGTAAGATGGTGGTTATTCTAATATCAATTGATTGTCGTAAAATGGTGGTTAAAATTATAGCAATTGATTGTCGTAAAATGGTGATTACTCTTATAGCAATTGATTATCATTAAGTTTGTATACCGCAAATGAAGTATAGTGTTTAATCAAGATATGGATAATGATAATCAAAGGGTTAAGCGCGCTTTTGAGCGTCTCAGATCCATGTGTCAAGGAGGTGGAGTGAACGACACTGCTCGAATTGCTGCTCGTTGCTCCCAGTGGGCCGACCCAGTGGGTACACAATGGAAAGAGGTGAACACTAGGATTGACCGAGAAATGGTGAAATCCATATGGCCAGGCATTGCAGATGACAACATTAAGAAAGGCCGACTCAAGTTATCACAATGCATTAATGCAGACATACGAGACAATGGAGAGAACATATATCTCGATGTTATGGGTCATCCTATGCATCATATGGATTGTCCATTGTGGTTTGCCAAGATGTTATACATGCATTATGTCTTGGGTGAAGCAGTGGACTTTAGCTCAAGGACACCTCACATGACGGTTGAGGACATTCACAGTACTGCAATCACCATCACACGGCAAGAGATGTCATTGGCACTAGAAGGTGCATCAATGGAAGTGCACCAAGTTAAGGAGGAGCTTCAAACTCAACTCAGGCAAGCATCACAAGCTACACAAGGCTCTCATGCAAAAGAAACCTTAAATAGAGACTTGCAAAGGGAGGTGAAGGTGCTATCTCGCCACGTAAAAGAGTTAGAGGCGACTATAAAAAAACAAAATGCTGCCACATTGATTGAGCGCCCAACATCTATTGAGGCCCCTCTAGCTTCTGGTGAGCACGGTGGTCCTTGCCCCATATGTAGATCATTCTTTCATGAGTGGTGTGGTCACTTCAGCTTGCCATGCGGACATATGTATCATATATCATGCTTGATGCAAAGCATGATGAATAACTTTCATTGTGCTATATGTGAGTTTGAGATATCCAAAAAGCTATATGCAATGTTCAAAATGTTTGAAGACTATAATAAGCTTAAAGGTCAGCGTGAACAGGAGAATGAAGATATTCTCACAAATATTTCACTATCACTTGGATAGTTTTTGTAACATTTGAAAACATTTACTCGTTGTCTTGCGAGAATTTATTAGTGAATTGTGAATTGTCTTCACTTTAGTTTCAATTATGATATGTGATAATGCAACGATTTATTAGGGCTTTGTATATTATGAAGCTTTAATAGTGATTTGTGGCCTTGTAAAGGTTTTTAAGGGCTTTGTTTATCATTAAGCAAATGTCTAAACCTTAAACTAAATATAAAAAAAAGCTTATAAGATAAACAGTTTTTGAACTTAACCAGAAGTCACTCAATGGACTCGATAATCTATTAATTAAACCACCGTCGCTTGTTGCGACGGGTCAAAGTTGGTTCAATTTCCAAATTCTCTTCAATCTCTTCTAAAGTACATGTAGTTTCTACTTCATGAGATTCCCCTTGCAGCTCACTGTCTTCGTCCACCTCATCATTGGTTACATCATAAGTCCAGCGCGGCATCTCCTCTTTGTAGTTCTCAGCTTGCACTCTTGCCAATAGCCGATGGTTGCAGTACATATACACCAATTTTTCAGCTCTTGAATTTAGAAGGCAGTTTCTGATGGTGGAATGTACATATTTATATGTACTCCAGTTTCTCTCAGAACTTGAATTGGATGCACATTGGGCTAGGATTCTAACAGCTAGGCGTTTAAGGGTGGGTGCACTACCACCATTCATCATCCACCACTTCCATGCTGGTTGCTCCGTGGCAAGTTTCTGCACAAATTCTGTACCAAACTTACACTCTTTGAGTTTAAACTTCGTAAGATCAGTAACAACTGATGTATGCTCATCAGGATCATCATAAAACCTGCCTATCACATCATAAAAGTCTTCCAGCACCTCCTCATCAAGTTTGTCTATTTCCATTGCCCAATACTCTGGATCCAATAAGAAAGCTACGCTGTGTAGTGGACTATGTGCTCCAACCCATCGACCATGTACATACTTTCTCAAAATTTCTCTCCTCTTTTGAGTGAATGGTGTCTTCCAAGGCTTCACAATTGGCTCCTGGGGCTCCTTTGGATTTGCAAGGCTTTCTTGAACAGTCCACCAAGCCATCCACACCTTACCTATGTTAGGCAAGGCAGAATTCAGTTGGCGTAATGCGAGCATAATTGGCATCATGACATTGTGCACATCCACCACATCATCCCAGAAGTGGTGATCAGCTAATAGATCTTTGATCACCCCTATTTTGCTTTTTATCTTCTCCCTTTGACCAGCCTCCCATTCTGAAAAAGTGGCACAAACAAATGTCTCCATCACAGCATTCTTATTTTTTATTAGTGATTCTACCGTATAGTAGTTGGTGCAAAATGTAGTTTCGCACGACAGTTTTAACATAGTAGACATCCTCTGACGGTACATGTCAAGAACCCTCTGACGCTTCAAAACAAACTTGACTATTAAGCGAGCATTGTCTACTATCCATTTGAACCACTCTGTGTCCTCCCTCTTGTACCAATCTTGCAATACCAAGTTCAAGCTGTGTGTACTGCAACCAGCACTATATAGGTGAGAGAAGCGACTTTCAAGTATTCTACCTGCAGCCCTACAAATTTTGGCATTGTCCATGATTACTTGGACAATATTTTCTTTTCCAAGTTCCTCAACTGCGTCGCCAATGATGTCAGCTATAAAACTGCCAGACTTTATTTGACCAGAGCTATTCACAGCTTTGATAAAACATTCACCACGAGGACATACAAGCATGATGTTGATCAATGGCCGCCTTTGAACGTTGGACCAACCATCACTAACTATGGTGTATCAGATTGTTTTGTTGCATTTAATATTACCCTTTGAATATCCTGTTGTGTGCTTGTGTAACATTTATCCAACAGTTGGTTTCTCATATGGTGATATGTTGGAGGGGTAAATCGAGTACCATACTTCCCAATGTGTTTCCAAGATGACTTCCATGCATCACGGGTGACAATGGCAAATGATCCCCCAGTGAAATAGACGGCTTTAGCTAGTGTAAGTTGTGCTTCTTCTAAGGCAAGTGTTTTGAAGCTCGTCTGTAAGCTAACCTGTCTACTTTTTGACGATCCTACTTGAAAGTCAGGAGATCCATGGTTTGGAGGTGTACTTCCATCGATATGAGAAGTTGGTTCCCTACTTTGAGTGCTTCCATTGGTGGGCGTTACACCCAATGATCCCTCATACTGGTTTGATCTTATCGATACAGGGGTGTGATGGTCGAAAGTAGAGAGTTTTGATCTTTTGCTCGTGGAAATTAGCTTACCAATTAAAGCTTTTAAGCGCATAGCTGCTTCTTCTGCACCTAAGCCCTTGCACTTTCCTCCTTGGATTCTGGTATTGCCACCTAGCAAATGATCCTTTATTCTTGGTGCTCCTCCAGATTTCTCTTCGCCACAAAAGTTACATTTCTAATCTTGATAATTATTTAAATTTGTGGCAAAATTCCACTCGGGTCTTGGGATTTTTCCACCTGCCTTTCGCTTGCCCTGCGAAGTGGTGCCTTGCGAAGCAGGACCTGGCATCGAGGTAGGAGGTCTCCTCAAGGAAGCCAGGCTTGAGACACTAACATCACTTCTCACATTCCCGATGGAAGACATACTTATTAGATGCCTGCAATACCAATAAACATAGCTCAGTATGCTATCTCTTCTTTCAAGTATTATTCAAACCAAACATTAGTGTTATAATCAATATCACACACAAGCGTAGTAGTGAAGCCTGAAGGGAATAAACCTCAATCTACTCAAACATGAGCAAGAAAATACAACGGTGAATCAAATATGTGATCAGTCCATCCCAAAAGTAGAGATATCGACCCAAAGATTCACCTTCCTACCCCTTTCATGAATCAGTCGAGTCCAAAAAAGAACTAATGACCCATGATTGGAGCTCTAATCGAAATAGCAAGCAAATACAACGGTGAATCAAATATGTGATCAATCCATCCCAAAAGTAGAGATATCGACCCAAAGATTCACCTTCCTACCTCCTTTCATGAATCAGTCCAGTCCAAAAAAGAACTAATGACCCATGATTGGAGCTCTAAGCGGAATAGCAAGCAAATACAACGGTGAATCAAACATGTAATCAGTCCATCTTAAAAGTAGAGATATCGACCCAAAGATTCACCTTTCTATCTCTTTTCAAGAATCAGTTTAGTCCAAAAAAGAACTAATGACCCATGATAGAAGTTCTAATCAATATAGCAATCAATTTAGCAAATATAACGGTGAACCAAACATGAGATTAGTCCATCCCAAATGTAGAGATACCGACCCAAAGATTCACCTTTCTACCTCCTTTCAAGAATTAGTTCAGTCCAAAAAAGAACTAATGATCCATGATCAAAGTTTCATTAAGTTTTAATTTTTTTAAAAAACTATTCATTTTTTTACCTTTAGTTTTTCTTCTAAATTTTAAAGGATGATCAAATTTAGAGGAAGCGGTGATGTGATGTGATGTCTACTACAGGGTTATATAGAGCCGCCAAATATGGAGGGGGTACATGACGGGGCCGGCGGGATTCTTGCTTTGCCCGTCGGGCCCGTCGGGATTTATAATATGCCCGTCGGGCCTGTCGGGGTTTGTTGGTTGCCCCGCCGGTTTTACGTTTTCTACCGTTTTCGTAAGTACTGACATTAGATATGTTATTAACATGAAAAAAATAGTGATAATAACAACAATAATTAACATTTAACAAAATGCGTCATCGCGTAATTAAAATCCCTGATGGCAATGGATTGAGACTCATTAGTGTGACATCATTGTTTAGGAGATGATAATTTTGCACCAGTGGTGAAGGTAAGCCCATTGAGGTTGTTCTATATAACTAAATATCCAAAAATCCAAGATTGTGAATGTCATTGTGTTGATTATTAATTTATAGGACATCACCGATATTTGCTGAAGATGTGCCTTTAGATCACTGCAACTACTAAGAGTGAATTTAATTATGGATGTTCTTGCGTCACTAGCTTTGGCCACTGAGTTGTCTACCTACTATTTATGCACTATTAAGACCACTCATCGGGAAGAATGAGCCCTTGAACACTAATCTGATGATCAAAAAGCTTTTGATACATGCCCTTTATTAAGTAGTAATTCTAACCATTCTCTAATTTAGAGGAAATAATGTATTGAAATTGAAAGTACCTTAGGAAATTGAATATAACACCATGATTATCATGAATATATTTATCATGTGCCAATTATTCAGCAAGGTCAATGATATAAAACTTAAAGAATAGAATATATTTAAGGGGTTCTCTAGAGTTAAACTTGTTGTGGGCATTTTGGAAGATGAACTATTGCTATAGGTTACTATTGTTGAGTTTTTGAGCAAGTTTGCCTCTACTATGAACCTCTCTTGGAGCTTTGGTTAATTTACATCATTATAGGGTTTTGCAATTGGCAAGTCGAGATTAGCATACTTATTCCGATTTTAAAGTAGTCTATTTGGGAATCAAATATGACTAAAAGGGCTCAAAGAATGGATCGACATATTATCTTTAGATTGCAACAAATAACAAATAAGGGTGAGATTGTGTTTGACTAATAGGATCTTTAGATCTTTCAAGCCCTCTCAAGGCATGACCTTGAGGTTGACCAATTGCTCGGCCAAATCTCTCTTTCATGTCATGCTAGATGTCAAAGAAGCCTTGATTGAGAGTATTTGCAACAATCCAAAGTGCAAGAGGTCTATGGCAGTTGATGACGATGGAAAGATCTAAAGATCCTAAAAAGTTGTGGCAACGGGCGCTCCTATGGCCTTCCTTGCTGCACATCCCTCTTCGACTTTCGCATGGAAATTCTCGAAAAGAACCCTTCACATTCAACAAGAACCCCTTATGAAACCAAGAATCCCTTACGAAACCCACGGGTGCCACGATAACAAGAAAGTCAAATATTAGAAACTTGCAAGAGGATGTCAAGAAGGAGATTGTGTGCACAATCGGTTGACTTGAATTTTAATTTTGGAGTGTTCAAGACTAAGCAATGGAAAATGATAGTCTCCATAGCAAAGGTGGGCTATCAAGAAGGGTGGACCATTCTATCCTATCATGAGATATGCACAAAACGCCTCTCCAAGGAGAAAACTCACATTGATAGGCAACTTGAAGCCCGCTGGGGCGGCTGGGCCAAATATGGAGGTAGCATCCTCTCTAATGGAACGAGTGATAGGAGGAAGAGAGGTATCATCAACATACTTGTCTCTTCTCCTCTTGGCACATACTTTGTGCGGGCGGTTGATTTGAGCAAGGTACACAAGAGAATGTGGGGAGCCTTCATCTATGAACATATTGGTCAAGCCATAATCAAGTGTGTGCTTCCATTTTAAATATTCTTTGGTCTCTTGTACTAGCTAGAATCTACAATGGACATGATTTTTCATGAGTCATGATTCATAGAGCCTTTACTTATGTATGTTTGGTATTTTGACCGTGTAGGTTGGGCCAGTGAATGTTGTCCAAGTGGCATGGACAACCCCTCAAAATGTGCATCTATGGGATGCATGCTTGAGGAAGAGTTCTTAAATATTGTATGGACTGCATGCACAAGTGGTTTTCTTGATTTTCTCACAGAGGACATAGGCAAGATGGGTGGGTCAAAGAGGTGGTCACAAGGTCCACTTCCATTGTCGCCTTCTTCACCACCAAACACAAGGTGCTTGCTATGTTTTTGAAAGATAGCAAGCTTAAGATAAAGAAACCCCCATCTACCTACTTTGTATATCCATGGCTTCTCATGGAGATGCTATATGATGTGAAGATGCGTCTTTGCCAAATGGTGGTCTTCGTAATAAGAATGGGATGAGTCTTCGTCCAATCAAAAGATACACAAAGGTTATCCTTCAATGAAGACTTCTGTGAGAGGGTCAAAGCAATGGTGATATGATCTTGCTTTTGTATCAAGTACTTTGCATGACGGACATGGAGGGTGCTACCCTTGGTTTTCTTGTGTACTTCATGCGAGAGGCTTTCAAGGAGATGGAGACATGCACACTTCTTGAAGTACATGATAAGAGGGAAGTACATGCACTCTTCTTGAAGTACATGGGGAGAGGGAAATCTTAGCCAAAGCAAATGACAGGTGGACATTCCTGCAAAGACCTATTCATGGTCTTGCCACATTGCTTCATCCGGCCAAGTACATGGGAAGAGGGAAATCTTAGCCAAAGCAAATGACAGGTGGACATACCTACGAAGACCTATTCATGGTCTTGCCACATTGCTTCATCCGGCCAAGACCTATTCATGATCTTGTGGCATTGCTTCATCCGGCATACAAATCTCTTCATCCGAGTTCACCATCCCTGAGTTGCTCATCGATAGGGATTCTTTCGTGTAGAAAGAATTGCGGGAGGAGGAGCATGGGAAGTGCCTTGAATAGCTTATTCCCTACAAGGATGGGTGTGCCAGACCAACAATTGCTTCTCCTTCAACTTGGAAGAGGGACTACCTTGTGAAGCCCCTCTTTACAACTGCAGAAACGCAGTCCTCTTCAGCGCTATTAAAACGCTCGTAGGTGAGGACGAAGTGACAATTAGGTTTTTATACAGAAGTCTAAATCTACTAAATTTGTGTAACGTGCACAAGGTCCTCCAAAACACTACTTAGCATCAACAAATAAGTGACGATTAGGTTTTTATGCAAAAGTCCAAACCTACTAAATTTGTGTAACGTGCACAAGGTCCTCCAAAACACTACTTAGCCTAACCAAAGAAGTTATTGAATTCATTTGGCTATGGCCATTGTGCAGTTCAAAAGGTGGCTATGAGGTTTCTTGCACAAATTTCTCTTTTGAAGCATGCGAAAAGAATTGGAGTGCCTTTTCCCTCATCCATACAAAAATTCTCATTTGCTTGAGCACGGGACAACTAGAGAAGCTTTTGTATTGTAGCACAAACATGCGCATGATCTAAGCAATGCACAAGCTTCATCATGCTAGATAGGTAATTTAAATACAATAAAATCACATAAAGGTTGAAGCTAAAGCTTACTAAATCTTCAAGCATCATGATTTATGATTTATGGTTTTTTAGGTAAATGTGGATGAGTTCAAGCTCATCGACGCCACACTTTAGAGTGTGAATTGTCCGACAAACAAATACAAGGGGCATGTTTATGCACAACTATATCAAGAGCTTGAGGAGATTGACCGCAAAGTCTCTCGCACTTGTCATGGACATGTAGATTGTGGTAGAGGAAGGGGAGCTAGAGCTAGCACTTCACATAGTGGTCGTGGGCATGGTAGAGGACGATGCGGATCTTGAAGCTTGTCGGCAGCTTATGAGATTGAGGATGATTGTATAGAGTTTTTGGATAAGGAGGAGGATGTCAAGGAGCTTGAGTATGATAGGGGGGGCAACCTCATTAGCGAGGGTGATTTTGCTAGCTTTTCAGGAACAAGGGCCTTAGATAGTCCCATTATTGACGATGACTTCTTCAATGATATCAGCTTTACCATTAGCTCCTAGTGTAGTAGCTTGATGCCAGTAGTCCTCATCTTTTTTTAAACTCTTAATTAGAGTATAGTCACTTTCTCTCTTTTGTTTTCTCAAGTCTCGAAGTCACAACCGCACTTATTGTGCATCTTCTGTATTATTGAAATACACTGTATTTTCTCGTACAAAATCGTACAAAATAATCAACATTATCATGTACTAAATAGATGCATTTTTAATAATGTACAACATACAGCTTTGGCATACTTATGGCTTTAATGAATCTTGCTACGTTAGTGCCTAAGACAATATGAAAAGTGTGAAAAGATGCTCACATTGTACATCCTAACATTGTAGAGGAGCTCTTGTGTGTGGTGATAGTTATGGAGTCCTTGAGCCTCTCCATGTTCATTGGGATTTAGATCTAATTCTAATGCTTATTCTCTTTCCTCATTCTTTCCCTTATGTTCAACGATTGTTTATGTGCGCTTGTGATCAATTAGAACTTTAGCTAGTGGTTTCTCTTATTTTCAATGAGTATTTATGGGTGTATGTGATTAATTAGATCTTAAAGTATCAAGTTAATCTTTCTTTATACTCTCTTAGTTTCTCTATTTTTCGGAGCATTTTTGTGTTTAATTGGTGTGCAAGGAACCGTTGGGGTTTATTAGTGTGTTACTAATTGTTGCTATGCTTGATGAGTTCATTCTTCACTCATTAGATTGATGGGTGTTCTTGTTTACTTAAGACTAGTATAAGTGCGTGCATCATCGTTATGATTATGTGTAGGATTGAGGCAACTATGTTGAGATGTGCGTTTGAGATTCCCAATTTAGTGTATAGTTCCTCCATTTGCAATTGAGCAGTTCATAGAGGTTCCTCTTCTTGCGTGCCATTTATCATCTCACTAGGGGTCCATGAATGTTTCCCTTATATTCCCTAGCTTGGTTAAAGATCCATGGAGTGACCAATTCTGTTTAGATTGCTACTAGTGTAGTTGGCTGCTATGCTACAAGGCTCTACCATTCACTTTGTCATTAGGGGCCTTAGCTAGTGTGATCAATAATTTTTTAGAATATATTTTTCACTAATTTTAATGGATTAAGTATTGTTTTTGGGAATTTTTTATTTTTAAATTTGGATCTAAGGCCTGGTGTTAGACTCGAGCTTTAATGGCATGGACACAACCAACATTTACTAGAGTATATACCTATGACTGGAGGTCATTACAACAATTGACCTTAGATCATCCCAATGACCTATTTGTGTACAAGGATACCCAAGGTGGAAAGTTGCAGCTGTCATCATCTAGTCAAATGTAAAGGCAAAAAAAAACAAGACTGAGAATGTACCTCCATGCCATATAGAGAATGGATATGAAAGAGTATTGATTGGTTAATCAGCCACCTGAGAGCACTAGTGGTTCGACATTCTAGATCAAAGATGTACGTACATATCGTGTTGTGAGTCGTGACTCATCTTGTAAAGTATTTCCCAATAATTTTGGTCATTAAATAGGGTGTCAAGTATGTGGATACAGAGAGCTTCAAAGTTATAAAACCTACGAGGAAGTAGTCTCATAATCCAAAGTCACCGCATAAATGACAACTTTTACTAGAAAGCATAGTGGACCTATTGAGGGTAAGAGTGAAAAAGATTGCAAGTTGACAATGCAAATAAAGCACCAATCAAAGGGGTGGGGTGTTATAGTGACATTTCACCCTTGAAAGATCTCAACAAAGTCACATGAAGAGAATTATGGATCTTCCAAGTATCTGGAAACCTTATTTTGAAGGACACATTATTGATATTTTTTACAACATATAATAGAAGGCATAGTGGACCTATTGAGGCTAAGAGTGCAAAAGATTGAAATTTGACAATGCAAATAAAGCACCAATCAAAGGGGTGTTATAGTGACATTTCACCCTTGAAAGATCTCAACAAAGTCACATGAAGAGAATTATGGATCTTCTAAGTATCTGGAAACTTTATTTTGAAGGACACATTATTGATATTTTTTACAACATATAATAGAAGGATCCACATTACCATATACTTAGCTTTAAGACAAGGCTCTCCTTACTCTTCCTCTTTCTAAGACATGCCTTCTCTGTAAGGTGTGAGATTTGTCCTAGAATCACTAGAGTATGAGTCCAGGAGAAAAGAGGTGAAATTATCCCACATGTATCGGTGCAAGGCTGTAGAGTTATTTAAAGCTTATTTCATGAATGAATAAACACAAGTCTATTTTGCATTACATCTCTCTTGTTTATGGTGAGCTTGTGATGGCTTAGCAACAACTCAAGATCGCGTTTATGAGTCCGAGTTAATTGATCTTGGAACCTAATTTGCTTGAGTGATAATCTAACCAACACACACTCACTTGTGTGCAAGATGTTTCTCGTTCATCCACCCTAGCTAGCACGATCCCATCAAGTGGTATCAAAGCATTAGGTTATGCTAGCTAGGTTTGTTGCTATGCATTAGTGTGTCAATGATTATCATCTCCATTAGATCGATTAACATTTTTATAAATTAGCACTCTCTAATCTGTATTTGCATTAGCTTAATAATTTCTAATCCCCAATGACCACTTAGGCACAAGCACGCTCCACTACCCTTTGGTGATTAGGTGAGGCGGAATTCACTTTCAACTTTGGTTATGAGTGCAATTTTTCAATTAATGCGCATCTTTTGTGTTCGCTTTCAACCCATTTTGCATTAGCATTACTCTCCTGGTATTTCTTCAATTTCTCTTGCATTTTATTTGTGTGCAAAGTGTTCATCAACACCGTTTCTTAGAGCTATTAAATGTTGGCATTGCTTATGATTCTACTTGTATGCCCAAAATTTGTTTGTTTTAAGCTTCATTTTGACCCCTTAAGCTCTAAAATCCAAGCTCATTAAGGCCTCCTAATCACTTTCCTATTTTTTAGGTAAGCTTTGTGTGCACCACTGCATAGCAGGGGTACATTGTTTACTTTTGAAGTAATGACAAGTAACCCACGAGGGGTATTTGGTGTAGCTTACCCACAATAGGGTGTTTGACCCGGAGGTCAGGGGCTCAAAATTAGTTGCAAAGAATTTTTGAGGGATCTGGCTGGACGTGAGGCGCGCTCCGAATTGTGATGAGATCTGCCTTTTGGATCCATAGGGGGCTTGTCCCACAACTGCCAACATCCTTTTACGTTGCCCGTTGCCCGGGCTCTGCCTCCACCTACCCAAGCTGTCCAAAAGTAGCTCGATTGCCTGCTCTTGCTAAGACTACTATCCCACGGATTATCGATTTTTTTTTTTGCTCCCCATATTGCCAAGCACTAACCCCTCACCCGAGGGATCATTCCCATGAACAGGAGTCACATGTCCAAGGTCTAAAGGTCTAAAGCTTCCAAAAGTCTTGCTCCCACATCCAGTGAACATCAAAAAATTGACAAAAGTCAAGTCTTTTCAAAAATCGGAACATCCAAGCCCTACATCAGGAATTTAAAGGGTCTTGACCAAGCAAGCTTAAAAGCCTCCCAAGGCAACCACAAATCAACCACACAATTCAAAGAGCATCAAAGGATTATCTTCAAACATCAAAGCAGAAGGAACTGCCCTCTTTTTTTTGTGAAGAGGAGCTTCACAAACTCTCTCTCTCTCTCTCTCTCTCTCTCTCTCTCTCTCTCTCTCTCTCTCTCTCTCTCATTAAAACCTCAAAATCTTGCAGCCAAGCATAATAAACTTGCAAAATAAATTTCCTATAATCTCCTAAGGAGTATTTGTGCTCATGTAAAGAGGTATACACTGGCAAGGAGAGTCTCCTAAGCTAAGACCACTCTATTAGCACAATGGAAGAGAAGGGGATTAGGAAATTTAACGGGGAGGGCTTTTACACTTGGCAAACCAAGTTGAAAGGCTACTTAAACAAAAAGAAGTTATGGAGAGTAGTCAAGCCAACTCTCATTCTTCTGACATCTATTTCTGGTGCACAAGTACTAACACAAGCTATGAGTGTACAAAGTCAAGCCAAGGACGAGCAGGCATTAGGAATAATAATCACTGCACTACATGACAATTATGTACATTTTACTGATGATTGTGATACTTCATTAACTGCATGGGAAGCATTAGAGAAAAACTTTGGAGCTAGGAAAAAGAAGAGCAAAGTGAGCTTAAAGAAAGATCTATACAAATTAAAAATGGAACATAACAAAGATATTGCAAGCTTGGTCAATCGCCTCAAAAGCATGAACACACAATTAGCTTATGCAAACAGGGCAGTACATGAGGAAGACAAAATCACAGTTCTTCAAGCAGCCTTACCACCTAGGTTTGACCAAATCATGACCATCATTGAGGAGAAGGATCCAACACCATATTTTCAAGATGTTATCAACTCTTTAATTTCCAAGGAGAAGAAGCAAGGGAGGAATGCTACTTCAGGGGGAGGAGCTTTTGCAGTTGGCTCTAGTAACCAAACTTGTTTCAAGTGTGGCAAAGAAGGGCACATAGCAAAGGACTGTATAGCATCAAAGACTTGCAACATTTGTGGGAATAAGGGTCACCTTCCTTCCAAGTGTTTCAAAAGGGACAACGGAAGCACCAACAAAAATCCAAGGCCCAAAGTCTATTTGGCAGAAAGAAGACAAAAATGAAGATGAAGAAGAAGGCGGCAATAGCCTTCTGCTCTACAACGACATTCTCTAGCTTTTGTTTTGGCATTTCTCCTTCAATTGTATTTGTTTGGAGATAGCTTGAACTAGCTTGGTCTCAATTTAATACATTTTCTCAAGGGGAGGTGTTGAGTATCTCTTCGATTAGAGATAGTTTGTCTCCTAGATTGGGGATGGTCTCCTAAATTGGAGATGTTCTTTTTTGCTCCTGGATTAGAGTGTGCCAAAGTTGCCAATTTTTTCCTAGTCCAAACCTCAAGGGGAGGGTTGTAAGGTGTGAGATTTGTCCTAGAGTCACTAGAGTATGAGTCAAGGAGAGAAGAGGTGGAATTATCCCACATGTATTGGTGCAAGGCTATAGAGCTACTTAAAGCTCATTTCATGAATGAATAAACACAAGTCTATTCTGCATTACATCTCTCTTGTTTATGGTGATCTTGTGATGGCTTAGAAACAACTCAAGGTCGTGTTTATGAGTTCAAGTTAATTGATCTTAGAACCTAATTTTCTTGAGTGATAATCTAACCAACATACACTCACTTGTGTGCACGATGTTTCTCTTTCATCCACCCTAGCTAACACGATCCCATCATTCTCAAAATGAAGAAGCACCCAATCATTCTACAAGCATCAAGTTGCATTGATGCTTGTCTAATGCATTCTATAGCCCTATCCAAGACTTTTGCTAAGCCTCCTTGACCTTGGACAAAGGAATCTCTAGATCTTGTAGAAAATGACCTCTATGTAACTTTTTGAAAAGTTCTTGCATCATTGCAACTCTTTCAAGAGATTTTAACAATCTATTAGGTCAAGGAGCTAACTAGGTGACCGTGCTGAATTTATTATACACATCAACATTTGTAGAGATTCTTCCATTCCCTCTCAAAGTCAATTCAAGAAGTCCTTACAACATAAGAGATTTTTCCAATT
Source organism: Adiantum capillus-veneris (assembly GCF_014529385.1). Classification (NCBI taxonomy): domain Eukaryota; kingdom Viridiplantae; phylum Streptophyta; class Polypodiopsida; order Polypodiales; family Pteridaceae; genus Adiantum; species Adiantum capillus-veneris. Next base: position 47,403,356 of record NC_140952.1, on the reverse strand, counting down.
GCTTTTTATCACATTTGAAATTTCTACATAAACCATAATTTGCTTCTAAAAACCCTAATTTTTTCAAAATAGGAGAATGAAAGTCCATTCATGTTAATGTGTAGGCCTCGTCCAAAGGATCAACTTCGGACCACATTCTTGTAGAAGAAGAATCAATTGAAGTTATGATACCACTGTAACTAGCTTGACACACCAAGGCAATAATCTCACAACACACAAACCAAAGTAAAATTTAAAAACTCAAAGTAGTCACAGTACTAAGTGGACTACAAAGGCACACTTCTAAGGGACCTTGGTCAAAAAACTCATACATAAAAATATGGAGTTTGCTCTAAAAGAAACTGTTAGAAACACTATGTCTAAAAGCCATTTCAGACACGTCCAACTGCCACATCAACACTGCTAAAAAATTCCACCAATTGGGTTGCCATGTCAGCAAGCCGTACATCAATGCCATGTCATAAGATGCATTCTTTCTTTGTTCTTTTGCTTTAGGTGAGGGGCCAGTTGGTACATCTTCACTTATGACATGCAATCAAAGATACCAACACTTTAATACAATCCACATTAAGGAAAAAGTTGAAGCACTGAAAGAAGTAGCTCAACCACATGAGATCATCTCACGAGTGGTAAGATAAAGCTTCAAAAAGACCAAGGAGCAAGCTTTTTAGCCATAATGCAATGCATTCATGTGGAGGTTTTTTTTGTAAGTGCTATGGTGGATTGAACAAGGTCTTAGAGGCTATTAGCTCCAAAAAAGATGCCAAACGGTGTTGGTAACTCGAGGTAGGGCAAAAGGGGTGTAGATGGAAATGGTGCATAGTGCTCTCTAGTGGTGGGGTGCTCTAAATGCAGTATGCATGTGGACTCACAAGCTAGCTGAAAATCGACAGATAATGCAAAAACATGAAAATAGAACTAACAATGAGCTAAATAAGAACCAGAAACAATATACTAGACAACCACAAGCCCTCCAAGACAACACCCTGTACGTAATATAACCAAATGACCATACAAGACTAGTCTAGATGCGGCCAACTTTGCCGAGTCCACGACTACACAACAAGGTACAAGGGGGATGTAGAGGTTGTGGTGCAATGTCATCATCGATATCCACGCTTGACTCCTCCTTGGTGGGTGTATTCTACGCTTCCTCCTCCTCCTTGGGCCGACCATGAAAAGTTTCTCACTTTGGAAGAACTTGTGTTTAGTTGGATGAAAAGCGAGGAGAAAAAGTTGGGTGGGCCAGAAAATAGCGAGACCAAGGACGTTGGTACAACCCGACTGTGTCGACCTGTGGAGGTGCAAGAAGTTCGTGCATGGCGGTTTGCAGGCAAGTGGCAAGTGCATTGGGCAAGTTTATGATGGTGCTAGGGGCTAGGTACATCGAGATGGAGCATTTGCTAGGGAAAACTTCAAGGTTTTCCTGCTATCACAGGCGGTAGAAGCAAAGGTTGATATCACAAGCTTGTGAGCGGGACGAGGAGTGCTGGATGCAGGTACCATTAGGTTTGTGATATGGGATTTTGTGTGGGATGTCTGCACGACACTTTGCTGCCAGGATGTGTATGCCAAAGGTGACATTGTACAGGTCATTTGTGATTCTCAAACTTGGAAGGCAGACGGTGCTATGATGTGCATGTCGGATCGGACATCAGGATCAACAGGTGCAGGGATTTTCATATGTGTGAGGATATGTGCTGCCTGTTTGTCAATCGAGTCTTCGCGCAAGAGGGTTTCCCTTTGAAGTTATCGACGTTTGTCATTGGCGGATATCTTGACACCTTGACGTTTCTTTTTTATGCTCTTTTGTGGCTATTGAGCTTTGGTATCCGAGGCACCCTTGTGGAATGATATGAAGGGCTGTTCTCATTATGGCCGGGTGTCGAGTGCCTTCGGGTTGCCTCTCGTGGGAAGGCGGCCCAAGTCGCAAAGTGGAAATTTTTTTATAAAGAAAAAAAGCTTGCCATGCTAAAAAAGGGATGGCGAGCTGCAGTCGGAAAGAAGGAGGACCGCCACTTGGGGTTAGCTTGCATGAAGAGAAGGGGAGAGCGCTGATATGCGGAGGCCTTGTGAAGTGGACAGAGGAAGAAGCCAGGAACGGAGGGGGTTGCAGGAGGAGTAGAAGGCGTGCATGAGGGAGGCCGCCAGAGGCTGGTTTATGGAAGGCTATGGGGAGCTGCAAGGTGATGACGACCATCAGGTGAGGCAGTTGGGAAAGGGAAGCAAGAAAGACAGGGAGGCAGGCTATAGGCTGAGGAGGGTGGGCGGCTGCTGAGCCGCCAGTTGAGAAGAGGGGCTGCCATATGGAGGAATAGAAGGCCCCCATGGACGGCAGGATGAGGTTGGGGTCATGAGGGCAAAGCCTGCAGGGGCAGCCGGGAGAGACCCGCCAGGTGCAGTAAGGGAAGCCGCCAGGGCAAGGAGGCCAAGAGCCGGGGCCAGTCGCATGAAGACGAAACAACAAGGGGCTGGTTTGTGGAAGGTGGGCAGGAGGTCGCCAAGGACTGGAAAAGGGCTGGTGATGGCTATGCAGTAGCGGCTACAGACAAGAGAAGGCCGTCAAGGTGCTTGGCCTCGAAGAAGGCGATCGTATGACAGAGCGGAGGGGCTGTGGGGCCGCTATCTGTGTCATTGCAGGAGGGCGAGCAGAGATAGAAGAGGAGGCCGCTTGTGGAGCCGAGAGTCGCGAGGTGGAGGATGGGTTGGTTGCCCACGGTCGTCCGATAAGCATGAGGTGTTTTTGGATGCGGTGGAAGGATTGCCAGTAAAGCACAAGTGGCAATTGTGAAGAGCGGGACACACGATAGAGCAGTCGGCGGCCTCGGATCGACTGCATAAGGGAGCCGTTTGCTGCAAAACCGTGGCCGACACCATCATTGTACCCGGAATCTTGTTCTTTTGTTATACATAAGTGATTGTATGGTCTGGTTGGGTTAGAGTTTGGGATTGGATTTGCTATCATTCTTCTCGGCTATCTCGTCTTGTGCATAGTGCCCATGGCAGCGGTGGCTCCATGTCTTTGGTGTGTGTGCAGAGAGAGAGAGAGAGAGAGAGAGAGAGAGAGAGAGAGATTGATTGTGGTTGCCGACTGAGAGTGATTTTGTATGCGGTCGAGGCTTGCTAGGTCTCCCGGTGTGATTGTGCTTACAGATTTGTGTGCATTGATGTGTGCGTCGATAAAGGTGATTGTGTGTAGCCGAAGTTGCTCGTAGGCAAGTCTATGGTGTGAAGGTTGGTGGATAGTGTGTGTGTGTGTTCTGTGTGGCTTGGGGTGTTGGATACCTGCTGGCTATAGAGAGGCAGTTAGCTTGTGTATCGGGTGTGTTCTCATTTCCCCCATCCCAACGTCTTTTTAATCTTGCTTTAAAAAAAAAAACAGTTACGGACAGTGACTTGTAGGCGAGGTTAAGGCGAGCAAGGGCAAAAAGGGTAGGAGAGTGGCGAGTAATGAGGAGGCTAGGGCGGGTGGGCGGCTTGAGTTAGGGCAATGCGAGCCGGTGGCGAGGGAAATAAGGAGGGTGAGGGTTAGGGTAGGTTTGAGGGTGAGTGAATAGAGTGGGAGAAAGAGATAGGATGTGCGATCTATGGGTGAGAGGAGGACTGCGAGAGGGCTAGGCAAGGATTGGGAGGGCGAGAGAGCGAGCAGCCAAGCCAACGAGGAGAGAGAGAGAGAGAGGTGGCATGGGCAACAGCGTGCGAGCAAAGGGGGATGAGGCGTCGGGAGGGGGTGAGGATAGGGGACAATAAGAGAACAGAAGATCCAGGTGAGGCAAGTCCAAGGGCAAGTAGGTAAAGGCAATGAGGGATTGAATGGCGAGAGCTAGGGAGGGTTGGCGAGTGAGTGGGCGAGTAAGTGCAAGGGGCGAGCAAAGATTGGTGAGAAGGGTTGGGCTAGGGGGAGTTGAGGGTTTGTGGAGGGCTTGTTGCCAGGACAGGGAGGTAGTTCAGGCAAGGGAGAGGCGGACAGGTAGGTTTCAGGCGGGCAAAGGCATGGGCAATTGGGTGCATGGGAGTTGTGGGGAGCGCGAGGGAGAGTGAGCAAAAGACGAGCAATGAGGGAGAGGAGGTGTGCTACCAGGTGGGATTGCGGCAAGCACGGTGCCAATGATGCTAGGCGATGGGCGAGTGGTTGCACATCGAGGGCGAGAGTGTACGACGAGGACGGGTGAGCAATGAAGAGCGAGCAGAGAGAGAGAGAGAGAGAGAGAGAGAGAGAGAGAGAGAGAGAGGGCAAAAGGGTAAGGGCAAATGGATAGTGACGGATTGAGGGCGAGTAGAGAGAGTGGGGGTGAGGGCAAGCCTATGTCAGCAAGTCCATGGGCGAGCGCAAGCGGAAGGGTTGGGCGAGTATTTGAGGGCCAGGTCGAGATGAGAGCAAGGCAAGGCAAGCAAGCTCCTTGGGCTAGGTTTGCAAGAGGTAGTGGTGAGCTAGCGGAGTGGTAGTGCGTGGCTGAGGTGCACAAGCTGCAACCAGGCAAGCAGGTAGGTGCAGTGATGAGTTGATAGTTGTTATGAGTCGAGCGAGGGAAGGTGAATGGGCAGTAAGGGAAGGAGTTTTCACGAAGAGGACGAGTAGAGGCAAGGGTAGTCTGGGTAGGGCAAGGGATGAGTGAAGAGATAGGGCTGATCTGAAGCCGAATAAGGGCCAAGGAGAGTGAGGGTGAGTGGTAGGATAGGTGAGAGGGGGTAGGGGACTAGGGCAAGTATAAGGGGGAAGGGGCAAGTTGAGTGGGGGCAAGTGAAGGGGGAGGGCAAGCAGGCTAGAGGTCAGACAAGTGGATGGGAAGGGCTAGTGGGGAGTATAGGGTAGGCCAAGAGTAAAGGGCGAGGTAGTGAGGTGGAGTTGGTTGGGCAATGAGGGGTGAGGGATGGCGAGTGGGGATGGGCAAGGGGTTGGATGGATAGGTAGTGCGATCAAGGGGATGGAAAGAGGGAAGTGAGTTATGAGGGTTGGGCTAGTCTATTGAAGGTAAGACGAGCATAATGCGAGGTGTAGGGTAGGTGTTGAGGCTACAAGAGGGAGGCAAGAGAGAGAAAATAGGGCTAGGATAGGTATACTATCTAGTAAGCATCCCAAACAGAGCGAGAGAGATCCCATGCAACCGGATGATTTAGAAAGGCAATAGGTGGTCAAGAGAGAGAGGGTAAGTAGGAAAGTAAGAGGTAGTAGGGTCTATCAATAAAAGGGAGATGAAATGGTAAAGAAAAGTAAGGGGCGAGCAATGAAGGGGGCTAGTTGGTCGAGAGGCTTGAAGGTTGATAGGTGGGCGAGAAGGTAAGAGAGGGAGACCAGCAAGAGAATAGAGGGTGGGTCCAAAGATAGGGCTATCGAGGGGGAAAGTGTTGAGGTGAGGGATGGTAGGATAAATGATCGAGATAGATAGTAAGGTGGGAGAGAGCAAATAGCAAAGAAGCAAGTCAAACAAAAAAAAAGGTCCGACGAGGGGAGAACTAATAGAGATAGAGAGAGAAGTACCCGGCACTTTAAATCTTGCAATACGGGATTGGGGGAATAGAGGGACAAGGAGAGAGGGAAGAGCATTAGGGCAGGTAAACGTGAAGGAAATGAGGGAGAGAAAACCAGGTTCTAGGTTAACTCCGGAGTAGCAAGAAGTATACGATGAGAGGTTAAGGCCGAGAGGTAGCAAAATGTTTTGAGTATGAAGTCTCAAGACGAGAGATAAAGTCTAAGAGAGAAAAGATAAGGCAAGAGGGAGAGACAACTACAAGGGAGAAAGCTAGATTGTATCCTTAAACAAAAGCAAAAAGAGGGGGACAAAAGGCGGGATGTGTACACAAATAGATCTTAAAGGGTAGAGCAAGAAATCATGGACGATATTGGATTCAATAGACAAGCCTTGGAAGATAGTTCAGAGACATCAACATTGTAGAGAAATATTAAGAATAAGTAGATTTTAGCCAACCCTTACAACAATTGGGAATGGAGTACCAACTAGATAGAATGTGGTTAATGGGAACTTCAAGCGGGATGCAAAAGGCAAGAGAATACCCTGTTTAGACAAAACAAGAAAGGAAGGCAAACCATCGAGAGCTACAATGAGAAATGGAAAGAGAATAAAATTGGGGCTAAGAAAATTGGAAGATAGTTCAGAGACATCAACATTGTAGAGAAATAAAAAGAATAAGTAGATTTTAGCCAACCCTTACAACAATTAGGGAAAAAGAAGACAACAATTGGGAATGGAGTACCAACTAGATAGAATGTGGTTAATGGGAACTTCAAGCGGGATGCAAAAGGCAAGAGAATACCCTGTCTAGACAAAACAAGAAAGGAAGGCAAACCATCGAGAGCTACAATGAGAAATGGAAAGAGAATAAAACTGGGGCTAAGAAAAAAATGTGCCGATGAGAGATATCTAAGTGTGATAGGGCTTGAGGCGAGAGCCATTGACTAGTGGTAGATACCCTCTAGATAGAGTCTGTAGTTGGATCACTCCTTGAGGAAGAATATTAGTAACAAAAAATGGACCTTGCCACATTGGCAGTAGCTTCTTGGCCTTCTTCAAGTACTTGGCCCGGTACAAAAGAACTGATCATGCCAAGCCTTCCTTCGTTGCTGCTCTATTCCAAGTCTTTTGGTGCTATTAGCCGCTCCTCTTCAAATTTGGTGAGTCGACTAGCCATAACAAAATGTTGACATGTAGGGTAGTCACCTTGATTGTTGTGACCCTGGGTGAGCCAAACTGTAATTCAAAGGGTGCCACTATCTCTAGTCCAAAAGCTATCTGAAATGGAGAGTGTTGGGTGGTGGCTTTGAAAGCAGTCCTATATGCCCATGTAGCACCCAAAGTTGTTGTTGGCCAAGATGTCGGGTGGAGATGGCAGGTTTTGAGAAGCAAATATAGAAGTACTTTATTAGTGCTTTCAGCCTGCCCGTTGGCTCAAGGGTAGTAGGAGCATGACTTCCTGTGAAAGATTTTGTATCTTGCAAAAAGGTTGGCCAACAGCTCATTAATAAAGTGGGTACCTTGGTAGAGGGCAACCAAACCTGCAAAATATGTTTTCATACAAAAAAAATTCCATTGTGGTTGATGTGCAGTCAGAAGTTGCCAAACAGTCTATAAAAGATACCTTTTATTCCTTGGCTGGCCAATCGGGTCAATTGGCCCAACAAAATCTATACCTCATTGTTCAAAAGGCGACCATGCCAAAGAGACTTGCAAGGGACGGTTGACCTAGCGAGGTGGTTTTGGGGCACACCGTTGGCATGAATCACAAGACCAAGCATATTGCATTGCATCAGAAAACATGTATGGCCATCACAACCCATTATGTAGAATGCAACGGGTAGTGATGTGCCATGGGTAGTGGCCACCTGGCTACTAGAGTGAGCTTCTTCTAGAATGGTTTGAACTTCATGTGGCAATACACAACGGCAAAGAATCCCATGCGGGCCACTTTTGTAAAGCGTGTCGCCAATCATGGTATATGGCTTGCATTTGATAAGCAGTCTCCTCTTTTGAAAGATTGACATATATGGTGGATAAGAATCGTGGACAAAAGATGCATAATGTTCGAGTACAGTGTGTGGCAATGTCCACCTTAAAAAGAAATTGTCTCAAAGGTCATCTTCTACCCCCGTGGCTGGCTCCCCTGACTTAATTCTAGAGAGAGGGGCGGCCATCTGATGCTCTTTTACAAGGCAAAGAACAACCTCGAAATCAAACTCCTCAAAAATCAATAGCCACCTCCAAACATGTCCGACTACTTGAGGCTTGTTTAGGAGATACTTGAGAGCCTGGTGGTCAAGTTATTACTACAAAATGGACACCAAGAAGATAATGCCTAAACTTTTGAAGAGCGTAGAAAATGGCCAAACCCTCTCTTTCCATGGTACTATAGTTTCTTTCTGCCTTTGTGAGTAGTTGACTTGCATAGCAGATAGGCCGGTCTAACTAGTACTCCTTGCTAGGTTGGGTAAGGATTGCACCTACGGCTGTGATACTAGCATTAGTGTGGACATGAAAAATGAGTGACCAATCCGATGTAACTAAGGTGGGGGAATGAGTGAGGTGTTTCTTTAGATATTTGAAAGCTAGCTCTTTTGTAGAGATCCAGTGGAAGGGTTGGGTTGGGACTAGTGATGCAAGATAGAGGCTTGGCAATAGCCGCATACATTTGAATAAACCTTCGGTGGTAGCTAGTGTGGCCTACAAATATCTGCACTCATTTAGCATTAATTGGCCTAGGCATGCATAAAATGGCTATAACTTTTTTGGCCCGAGAAGTAAGAAAATCTTCCATGAAAATCCACAGAAACATGTTGAGGAAGGGCTTAAACAGAATGTAAGTTGTTATGCTCCAAGAAGTTGGTTCATTCTTTAGGCCAAAGGGCATCCTCTTGAAGACAAAGACTCCCCATGGAGTAATAAAGGTTGTTTTGATCATGTCGTCTCTTAATTGTAAAAAAATATGGGGTAGTGACCTTATTGAGTGACCTCATTTGAATTTTTCTTAGGGGAGATAACCATTGGGTACAGAGCCATTGTGTGTGTTCAATGGGCTCAATGATACCTACATCCAACATCTTATCGATTTCCTTCTTGAATCATACTGTGTACCTAGGGTTGAGCTTGTATTCTCAGCAAAAACATCCTTCCAATTGGTAATGAATGAAACCATTAAATTGATTAATTGTGGATGATCCCAGAGCCAATGCAGCTAGCAACATTGGGCTGGGTTCTTCCACAATACCTAGGTTGACTTCCTTGACTGGATCTTGATAGTTGTCTAGGTTCCACTCTTCAGCCACATCTCGACCAGCTTTGGTCAATGCTTCCACATCATGAGCAAGAGTTTGATCAATAGGGAAGTCTTGTGCATGTTCCTATAACCATCCGTGAGGAAGATCATCAGAAGGCAAGTCATCTCTACTTTTCTTGGAGCTTTTCAGTTGACTCTTTGGTGGAGTGGGACCAATCCTAACCTTTCCATTTCATTAGGAAGAATCATCTATGTCAGTTTCATGCTCCTTCAATTCCCGTGAGGACTGCAAAATAATGAGGGTCCGGTGCTGCTTTTAACCATTCTAAGAGCTCTCTTTCTTCACTAGGAATGATGGGCAAGACTACCTCTTCTTCTTGTGGGGTCTCCTCGGCCACTTTAGCTTCTCCCTTTGGGTCATCATGCTGTGAAATATTGAGGGAATACATTCTATTGGATGGGTTGGCTCCACTTTCCAGTTGGATCTACCTATGCTTTGTGCTTGGTGTGGTGATCCACATTGTATCATTACCTCAATCATGAAGTGCATGTATATGCCGTAGTGCCAAGGCCTACCAATCAACAAAGGGAAACCACCATCTACTTTTGATTGATGGACCCCACAAAATCGAGCCAAAAAGTGAAGTCTTCTACTACCATTGGGACTTGTTTCACCCTTCCTACTGGGCGGACTTTGTGTTGGTTAGCCAAAGTTGCTGTAAAAGTGGTAGGCTTGGTGGACACCAAACCAAGCTCTCGCATGGTGAACTCTGGGATGAGGTTAATACATGGGGTGCTGGTGGGTAGGAAATTATATATGACTTTTCATAGGAAAGTGTTGGCAGATGCCCGCCACTATTTGGGCACGAGGCGTAGAGAGCGTGGATTTCTCCGAGAAGGTCACTCCTAAAATAAGGGTCTATTTGGAGAAGTTCGTACAACAAGACGCTTTTGTAGGTGGTCTTCAGAATCTCCTTAGCTTGTAATGATGTTAACTTGTGTAGCCTTCCTTGTGGTAGAGCTTGGGCTTCCATGCCTTGTAGGGCTTTGGTGTAGGCTTGCTCCAATGCTGATGGCATAACCTTATCATGTAGCTCTGGGGATGTTTCTCTTTCTTCCACTTTTGACTGCAACTTAGTTGACGCCTTGGGGGGTCTCATCGTCAAAGCCTTATATGTGGACAAGGAGAGCTTCTGGACTATTCTTTGAGCTCTCTTAATTACTTTAGTGGTGCCGGCAATTTCTTGAGCCAAGGATGTAGGTGAAGGTGAAGGGTGAGGAGTGAGGACATGAGTGGATGGTGAGGGCAAAGTGGATACAATGGGCTCTTGTGGCATGCAGAGAACTTACCGAGATCATGTTGAGATAAGAAGACAAACATTTGCTTTGGGAAATCTATCATGTAGTGATATTTGGCATCTCGACAATGTCTACATGGTGGGGCTCCTTCAGGGAAGGAACATCTAGTTTGGTAATGACCATATTCACCACACCTATAGCACATCACCAATTTGTTGTCTAGCTCAGAGTTGGTGAGGTGTGGAGGGCGAGGTGCTGTTGAGCAGAAACCTGGTCTGGGCTAGCAGTGGTGACGTGCACAAAGCACAACACAAACCTCGACGGCCTCAACGCCAGGACTCTACACACCGAGCAGGCCACGAGAAATGAACATGGGACACCTGTTAAAGAATATGGCCGTTGTGCTATGGGCGGCCGTACACTGACCATACTATGTTGTAAATATACTTTGGATAATAGTTCAAAAAGAAGAAGAGTGAGAGCAGCACGTTGAATGGCTGCTGTAGGGTAATGATTTTGTGTGTGTGTATCTCGATATGTGTTAGTGTGTGTGTGTGTGTAGTCTTCTTTCCTACCTTCTCCATCATCTGCGCACTCTACAAAGTGGTATCAGAGCTCAATTTAAGGAGCTACAGTAAATACACATATTTTCATAGCTCTAGAAAATAGCCAAAAAGAGAGGTTTTTTTGTCATAACTCCCTCACCTGAACTCGGAATACAGTGATCTAAGAGTCTATCTTTATGTTTTTGTCCATTCCAGACGCATTGGCTTTCACTATGCATTAGTGACTTCTTTATACCACATGTGAAGAAGGCTCAATCTCCAAAGGAAGATGGGAGATACTAGCAAGGATGAACAGCTCCAATACAGAACCACGAAAAGTTCGCTTGAAGCAAAGGTTACATTGTGTATGGCGAGAAAATAGATCCATATCAAATTATGTGACAGAGATAAAGAAAATACACGAAGACCTTGCGAGCATTAATGTTGAAGTTCTAGATGATGACTTAGTTTCAATGACATTGAATGGTTTGGGACCAGAATACAAGTCATTGGATACATCTATATCTGTTTGAGGGCACATGTCTGATTTTGAAGAGTTAGTAAACCTTTGTTTGCAAGAAGAGGTGAAGTTACGCAAGTCAGGTCCTTCTACATCAAAAAACAATTCCAGAGATCAGGATTTTTACTCTAGAGGTCGTGGAAACAATAGAGGTGGAAGAGGAAACTATGGTTGTGGAAACAATGATGGAAGAGGTCAATGGCAAAACCAACAAAGTCAAAGTTACAATGATTACAACCATAGAGGCAAGGGGAGAGCCCAACCTTGTGGATGTGAAGGTGGACGATTTGTACATCCTCAAAGAGATGGATACTATAACAGATGTGGCATTTATGGTCACTTTGAAAGAGAATGTTACACAAGGCTAAATCAAAATCATGATCATGGTGGAAGAGGCCAAGGTTATGACAGACATGGAGGAAACTTTGTTGGATACAATCCTCATGATCAAAATATGTATGACAATAGATCAAGTGGACATTTATTTCCTATGGAGCATGTTGTTGGAAGCATGGTGGAGCCACATCATACAGATGATTGGTATTTAGATAGTGGTGCCACAAATCATACGACATATCATGGTGAATGGTTTGACATAAAATAAAAGTTAGAAGAGGATGTGTTTGTCGCTACAAGTGATGATACTATGCATAGGATTACACATGTTGGTTCAATTCCATTGCTAGAAAAAGACGGGACATACAACACATTGGGAGATGCTCTATATGTGCCTTCAATCACAAAGAATTTAGCATCAGTTGGGCAAATGATAGATCAAGGGTTGCAAGTCCATTTTAATCGTTATGGTTGCTTCATAGAGGAGTTTCACAAAAGCAAACCAGACAAGATATTGGCACGTGGAAGAAAGAAAGGTTGCTTGTTCTCATTGGAAGCTAGAGATCCATGTTTACACAGCGGTATGTATGCAAACAAATCAGCCACTCAAGATGATTGGGCAGAGTTATGGCATAAGAGGATTGGTCATGTCAATTTTAGAAGACTAAAGCATATGGAATCAAATCAAATTGTACGTGGATTACCAAAGTTTGGAAGATTGAATTTTGATCATGTTTGTGAAGCTTGTCAATTTGGAAAGCAATCTCGTTTACCATTTCCAAAGAGGGGGAGAATTAGCCAAAGTCCTTTGGTAATTGTTCATTCAGATATCTGGGGACCTTATGATCACGCTACGCCAAATGGTTGTCGATATTTTATCACATTACAGATGATTACAACAGAATGACATGGGTTTACTTTCTAAAGGCAAAGTCAGAGGCATTCGAGGTATTTTTGGAGTTCAAAGTTATGGTTGAGAAAGAGAATGGTTGTCAAATTAAATACCTATGTACAGATGGAGGGGGAGAGTACATGTCACACAATTTTGATGATTACTTATGTGAACAAGGCATAAGAAGACAGATTACTTACAAATACACACCACAACAAAATGGAGTTGCTGAGAGAAAGAATAGAGTCATAGTAGAGATTGCAAGAGCCATGATGAATGAGATGAAAATGCCATTAACATATTGGGCTGAAGCAGTTCATACATCAGTACACATTATAAATCGAACACCAACAACTGCCATTCATGAAATTTCACCTTATGAGCGACTTTATGGGATCAAGCCAACAGTTTCCTACATGAATTTTTTTGGATGTGTTTGCTATGTTCATGTGCCAAATGAAGCAAGAAAGAAGATGGAGCCAAAGGCAGTGAAGTGTATATTCTTGGGCTATCCAGATGAAAAGAAAGGTTACAAGTGCTATGATCCTACGACAAGACAAGTTTATGTCAGTAGAGATGTCAGATTTTGTGAGCATGAACCCTGGTATAAACCAAAGCCAATGATAATAGAAGATGAGTATAAGAGCAAGAGAATGTGCGTCATGTTGTTGATAAGCCAGTACCATCCACAAAAACTATTTCAGGACCACATATGGCAGAGTAGAGTTCAGGAAGTGTCAACCCATGGAGCGGTCATTTGCGAGATAAGAAGCAAGACGAGAAAGGCAAGAAGAAAGTGGTTGAGGAGAGTTCTGGAGATGAAATCTTTGATGAAGAGTATGGTTTACCACATTTGAGGACACCTGGTAGTAAGCATACTGAGAAATATGTACCCCCATATGCAAGAGTTGAAGAGAAGAGTGAACCACAATTGAGAAGATCATAGGGTGCGTTATCCAGTTGATAGGTTGAGATACAATGGTTACATGCGTACACATTATGCATACATGGTTTTGCGTGTGCAACATAAAGAGCCTACATGTTTTCAAGAGGCAATTGGAAAATCAGAATGGGAGTCAGCTATGGATGATGAGATGGATGCTCTTGTGAAGAATGACACTTGGGATTTGGTTTGCTTGCCAAGTGGAAAGAAAGCAATTGGTTTAAAAGGGGTATACAAAGTCAAGTGCAAGTCAGATGGTAGTGTGGAAAGATACAAAGCAAGGCCTGTTGCTAAAGGTTATGCACAAACAAAAGGTCTTGATTATGATGAGACATTTAGTCCAGTTGCAAAGATGACAACAGTCAGATTGGTGATAGCAATGGCAAGTATGTTCGGTTGGAAGTTACAGCAAATGGATGTCGATAATGCATTCTTGAATGGTGACTTGGAAGAAGAAGTTTATATCATACAGTCAGAGGGTTATCAACATCCAGAGTTTCCATATTATGTTTATAAGTTGAAGAAAGCATTGTATGGTTTGAAGCAAGCATCTAGAGCTTGGTGTGAAAAGATAACCGGATTCTTGAAGAAGATTGGATTTAAACAGTCTACTGCTGATCACTCATTGTTTTTGAAGCATGTTGATGAAAAGATCGTCGTTATTGTTATCTATGTTACTGACTTGATTCTCACTGGAAGTCATGATGAGAAAATTTTGCATGTCAAGAAGAGTTTGTCGAGAGAATTCAACATGAAGGACCTTGATGAGTTGAGATATTTTTTGGGAATTGAAATTGTCTACACTTTATCAAGAATTTGGATGATACAAAGACAATACGCATTGGATATGCTTGAGAAGTATGGAATGACAGCGTGCAAACCGGTTGATACACCTCTTGATCAAAATGTGAAGTTGATTGATGATGGAAATTACATTGAGGATGTCACTATGTATCGCAAGATGGTTGGAAGTCTTAAATAGCAAGGCCAAATTTGAGTTATGCAGTGGGTGTTGTGAGTCAATTCATGCAAAAGCCATGTAAAAGTCATCTTGATGCAGTGAGACAGATTATGAGATATGTGAAAGCCACTGTCAGTTATGGAATTTTTTATGAAAAGAATGGGAAGCTTTGTCTTTATGGTTACACAGATGCAGATTGGGCAAGAGATTTTATGGATACAAGATCTACAAGTGGTTATGCATTTTCCATTGTCAATGGTATGATAAGTTGGAGTAGCAACAAGCAATTAACTCTAGCATTATCAAGTACAGAAGCTGAATATCATGGAGCAGCTTTGGCAGCATGTGAAGAGTCATGAGGTTGAGAGTACTTATGGTAGACTTTAGTTTTGACAATCTTGACAGTGTCTTTATATATTGTGACAATATTAGCAGCATCATGTTGGCAAAGAATCCAGTTTACCATGCTTGCACCAAACACATTGAAGTACATTATTACTTCATTAGAGAAAAAGTTTTGGCAGGTGAGATTGATTTGGTGTATGTGAAGACAAATGATCAAGTTGCGGATATATTTACAAAAGCTTTTGGAAAGGAGAAGTTTTGTTACTTTCATGAAGCATTGGGAATCCATCATATGCAAGCTCATTCTGAGCTTGGGGGAGAGTGTTAAAGAATATGAGGTTAAAAAATATGACTGTTGTGCTATGGGCGGTCTTACACTGACTATACTATGTTGTAATTATACTTTGGATAATAGTTCAAAAAGAAGAAGAGTGAGAGCAGTACGTTGAATGGTTGCTGCTGCAGGGTAACGATTGTGTGTTTGTGTGTGTTGATATGTATTAACGTGTGTGCATAGTCTTGTTTCCTACCTTCTCCATCACCTGCACACTCTATAGCACTACCTAGTTTTGAGCAGCTAGGACGCGGACAATGGTGACTTAAAATAGCACAAATGCTGCACAAAGAGAGAGAGAGAGAGAGAGAGAGAGAGAGAGAGAGAGAGAGAGAGAGACGTAGGTGATGAAAACCACTCAAGAATGTGAGGGAAACTTGAATCAATGCAATATTTATAGAAACCTTTGCTTTGGCGAGATGGCGACTATGGTGATAGAGAGAGAGAGAGAGAGAGAGAGAGACAGAGAGAGAGAGAGAGAGAGAGAGATAGAGAGAGATAGTGAGCCTATAGTGCATCCTCTAGAGGTGATTTCATAAGCAGAGAGATTCTATTCTTGCGTATGTGTGGAAACCCTTGGAGTCAGGGTGTGGACATGGCTTCCTTCTCATAGTGCTAACTTTCCAAAATGTTGCCCTAAAATCCCCTCTCTTTTGATGCAGGTGTTTCAAGTGCCTCTCTCCCTGATACTGACCTCTCAGTGCCCTTTTATAATTGAACGCTGCATTAGTTTCGGATAATTTGATTAGGTTACGGCCCTAATCAAGAGAGAAAAGCAAGGAGTTGGGTCCCAAAAGGTTGACTTTTGCTTTGTTTTAGGAGAATTTTTAAATGATATCTCCTAGGTGGGCCTTCGTGGCCATCACCTAGAGAGAGGTGGCAATTTACAATGGGTTTTTTTATACAAGACTTGTGGCTTGAAATCAAAAAATAATAATACCCTATGGATGTGGGTCGGTCAGGACATGCCGTCAACATCTTTTCTTGAATTGGTGTCACCACCGCGTGCTTTGACCGTCCTTCTTCTTTTGTGTTGGGCATCATGTCGAGCTTCTTCGCTTTTTACTTTTTTTTTTATGTGTGCGTATATGCGTGCATGTATTGTGTGTGTATGTGCATGTGTGCACATGAGGGTTTGAATGTATGCATGCACGTGTGCGTGCTTGTGTATGTATGTGCATATGTTTGTTTGCGCTCGTAAGTGTGTATGCACGTGTGTGTGTGTATGTTATAGTGTGAGTGACGAGATGCTTGTGAGTGTGTTTGTGTATGTATATGGGTTGTGTCTGTAAGGAAATATGACGTAACTAAGTAGATAATTAAGTAGATTACTTAATGGAGAGAGATAATTTACACACACAAGAGATTATAGAGTAGAGAGAGAGAGAGAGTACACACGATATACATGGTTCACCCAATGTGGACCACGTCCACGGGAAAGCAGTCACTCAATGGATTTAGTATTCAAAACAAGAAGTAGGTTACAAAGGGATTATACCCTTTATAGAGATCCCGCCTTGCTTCACTCTCACCACCTCACATCCACCTTGTTGCATCAACTTCACACTATCAAATGTGTGTAGAAATGGCCTCCTTTTAAGGGTCAAAAGGGCTGCCCTCTCTCATGATAGGCAGCCATGTGTAATCTCCCTTGTGTAGACAAGTCCAAATCGGACCCTCTAATACGCCCATGTGTGGCCGCCCTTGAGAAGACAAGTCCTCCTTTGAAATCGGCCACCGGCCATTGAATTCGGCCATCGGCCACCGGCCAACCGGTTGATCGGTTTTCGGTCGTTCGGCCATAATATTCTGACGAAAAGGAATATTCCGACAAAAAGGAGTATCCACTTTACAACTTGCCAATGCTCTTTACCTGGGTTGTCCATGAACCTACTCACAACTCCCAGTGCATGTGCAATATATGGCCTTGACTAGACCATAGCATACATTAGAGAACCTACCGCTACAACATATGGAACTTTCGACATATCGGCTATCTCCTCTTGTGTCTTTGGACACATATCCTTGGTTAGTTTAAAATGACCAGCCAAAGGTATAGAAAGCGTTTTTGCATTTTGCATTGCAAACCTTTCTAGTACCTTCTTGATGTAATCCTTTTGAGATAGCTTTATTGTCCCTTGATATTTTCATACCAAGTATCCCCTTTGTAGCACCTAAATCTTTCATTGAAAAAGATTTAGACAACTTTTCTTTTAGGTCTTTGATGTCGTGCATGTTAGCGCTTGCAATCAGCATGTCATAAACATACAACATTAGGATGATGAACTTCCCATCTCCCAAATTCTTTGTGTAGATGCAGTGATCCGGGTTGCATCTTGTGAATCCATGATCCAACATCCATCGATCAAACTTCAAGTACCATTGTCTTGATGCTTGCTTTAAACCATACAAGCTCTTCTTTAATCTGCAAACCATTTTCTCTTATCTTTGACTTCATATCCCTTTGGTTGAATCATGTAAATTTTCTCCCGTAAGTCATCGTGAGGGAATGCCGTATTTACATCCATTTGCTAAAGATTTAAATCATGAGCAGCCACAAGGCTTAAGACAAGCCTAATTGAGTTCATTTTTACAGTAGGAGAAAATATTTCATTTGAAGTCAATACCTTTCTTTTGAGAAAACCCTTTTACCACATGCCTAGACTTGTACCTTTTCTTCCTACCTTCTTCTTCCTTCACCTTATATACCCGTTTGTTCTGCAATTCCCGCTTACCTATAGGTAACTCAACCAACTCCCATGTTTGGTTGCGATATAGTGAGTCCATCTTCACTTGCATGCTCTTCATCCATTCTTCTTTGGATTCATGATGCATAGCTTCTTCGTATGATTCTGGCTCTCCAGAATCTGAGATCAAGAGATGGTTGAAGAAAGGAACAAACTTTTCTGGAGGTCTACTTGCACTCGTGGATCTTCGGGGAGTAGGTTGAGGCTCCTCAATTGGTTGATATTGTTTGACATTGTCACCATTTGCAGTCCTTGAGTCTTCACCGTCCTCAAGCTCCATGTACTCAATACTTGTTTCTTTTCTTTGTTTTCTTTACAAAGTAGTCTTTGTACATATTTTGTTCGTTAAAAATTACATCCCTATCCGTAAAGATTTTACCATCTTCAGGATTCCGTAGGCGATACCCAAAGTCACCTTCTCCATAGCCAATGAAGAAACACTTTTTGGACTTTGCATCTAGCTTTGATCGTAGGCTTCCATCTATGTGCATGAAAGCCTCACACCCAAACACTTTAAAAAATGCATAATTCACCGGTTTACCTGTCCATGCCTCTTCTAGAACTCCCCCATCCAATGTCGTTGAGGGTAGCCTGCTGATTAAGTACACAGACATACTTATAGCTTCCGCCCAAAGCTCAAGCGGTAGGTCTGTATGTAGCCACATGCTTCGTGCTCGCTCCATGATTATTTTGTTCATCCTTTCTGAAATCCCATTTCATTGAGGTATCCTTGGGGTTGTCCTTTGCCTCCAAATGCCATTGCTAGCACAAAAGCTTGGCTCCAATATTCGCCTCCATTGTTGGATCTGAGGCATTTAGCCTTAGTACCTGTTTCATTCTCCACAAGGCTTTCCACCTTTGAAATATGGAAAACACGTCGGATTTATTCTTCATTACATAAACCCATGTTTTCCTAGTTGCATTGTCTATGAATGTTACATAATACAATGAGCCACCAAGTGATGGTGTACTTGCAGGACCCCAAACGTTAGAATGAACCAACTCAAGTTTTTTTAAAAAAAAATTCTAGATTTTTGAAACTTTATCCTCTTTTGTTTACCATAAACACAATCTTCACAGAACTCTAAGTCCACTTCTTTCAAACTTGGTAGAAGCTTCTTTGTTTGAAAGATTTGCATTTCTTTGGTACTCATATGCCCAAGCCGGTAGTGTCACACCGCACTGTCGACTTCTGTAGTTGTTGCACAAGCTGAAGGTTACGTGCTAACAGTACACAAGTAAAGTGTACCAACCTTTTCTCCCTTAGCAACCACCAAAGATCCCTTTGAGATCTTCCACCGTTTGTTTCCAAATGCCATGTTGTGACCTTCATCGTCCAATTGTCCTGTAGAGATCAAATTTTTGCGAAGAGAAGGAACATGCCTAACTTCTTTAAGCTTCCATTCATTTTTGTTAGCAGTTTTGACAAAAACTATACCTTTGCCGACAACCTCACAAGCTTCATCATCTTCCAATTATACATACCCAAAATTACCTTTGGTGTAATCTTGGAAATGTTGCTTGTGTAGTGTCGCACAACATGAAACCCCGAAATCTACTATCCAAGAATTAGACACATTGTCTAATAAGAGAATTAGAGCAGCTTGCTCTACTTTACCTGCCACATTGGCCTCCGATGTTGGCTTATTGACTTGAGACTCTGACTCCTCCTTTTTATTGGACCAGCAATCCTTCTTGACGTGGCCCTTCTTGCCGCAGTTCCTGAAGTCGCGGAGCGGAGCGTGGGTCGACTCTCTCTCTCACACACACACACAGTGAGCTTACACAGTACACAGTACGCAGAGATCTGTTAGAAGGGTTATCTCCCAAATCCTTAGTATTCACAAAGAATATGTTAGTATATACAAAGAGTTAGAGGTAAGTGAGTTAGGCGGGCGGCCGGCCATATCCGCATAAGAGGCCACTTGGGCTTTAATCCCAACAACCTCCCACTTAAAGTCCAATGTGGCACTTTAAGTAACTGTAAATCTATGAACATAAATGTACAAAGATTTACATGGCTGCCATCTATCCAATGCCCAATAACTCACGACAATGCACAAAGCCCTCTCCTGGAAGTCCCTTTGTGAGTAGATCAGCAGGATTGTCCTTGGTGTGGATCTTCAGCAGTTGTATCTGCTTGTCTTCAAGTACTTCCCTAATGAAGTGATACTTCACATCAATATGCTTAGTCTTCGAATGGAACACTGGATTCTTTGCCAATTGTATAGCACTTTGACTATCACAATATAACTCTGGCATATCTGCATTGATTCCCAAGTCTGCAACCAATCTACCAAGCCAAATAGCTTCTTTGCATGCCTCATTTGCTGCAACATACTCAGCTTCTGTAGTAGACTGCGTAACACAATCTTGTAATCGAGATCGCCATGATATGGCACCTCCAGCCAATGTAAAGACATAGCCTGATGTAGATCTCCTCTTATCCAAGTCTCCTGCATAATCTGAGTCAGTGTATCCTCTGACACTCAAATCCTGACTACCATAGCATATGCGCATACTCTTTGTATGTTTTAAGTATCTCATGATACCTTTCACTGCCTCCCAATGTTTCTTGCCGGGATTTGACATATATCTGCTAACCACTCCCACTGCAAATGCAATATCCGGACGTGTAGCAATCATTGCATACATCAAACTACCCACTGCAGACGCATATGGAATCTTATCCATTTCAGCCTTTTCTTCCTCAGACACAGGACAATCTTGTTTGCTAAGTTTCACATATGGTGGCAATGGAACACTCAATGCCTTTCCCTTCTCCATATTGAAACGTTGCAAAACCTTGTCAATATACTCTGTTTGAGATAACCAAATCAACTTCTTTGATCTGTCTCTCTCAATGCGCATACCAAGTATATGACTTGCCTCACCCATGTCTTTCATGTCAAACGATTTTGCCATCTTTGACTTCAAAGCTGAAATTTCTTCCAAGTGTTTGCCAGCAATCAACATGTCATCCACATACAAAATAAGGATCAGCCAACTGCCATCCTTAGCCTTCTTTGTATATAGACAGTGATCGAACTCACTACGTTTGTAGCCTTGAGAAAGCATAAACTGGTGGAACTTATGGTACCATGCCCTCGGTGATTGTTTTAAGCCATAAAGACTCTTTAACAACTGGCATACCAAATGTTCCATGCCTTTCTCAACAAACCCTTCTGGCTGCTGCATGTAAATTTCCACATCTAAATCACCATGCAAGAACGCTGTCTTGACATCCATTTGGTGCAACACCAAATCCAATATAGCAACCAATGCAAGAAAGCATCTCAATGTAGTCATCTTGACCACTGGAGAGAAGACTTCATCAAAGTCAATGCCTTGTTCTTGCTTAAAGCCCTTGGCAACAAGCCTTGCTTTGTACTTTGGCTGACTATCATGAGCGGTGATCTTATACCTGTAAACCCATTTACAAGGTAGAGCCTTTTTGCCCTGTGGTAATTTAACCAACTTCCATGTCTGGTTTTTATGCAGAGCTGTCATCTCTGACTGCATGGCCAACTGCCATTTTTTCGAGTCAACCACTTGTAATGCTTCCTTGTAACAAGATGGTTCTCCGCAATCTGTGAGCATGACATAATTTAGAGATGGCACATAACGATCAGGTGGTTTGGAGACACGCTCAGAACGTCTCACCACAGCTGATTCTGCCTCTCTAGCCACTATAGGCTGTTCTTGAGCCTGACCATGCTGTCTTGATGTGCTAGCACTAGGTCCATCTTCCCTGAAGACAACTCTTCTGATCTCCTCTGTCTTCTCTGGCTTAGCGTGAAACTTGGCTTCATTGAAATGCACATCATTGCTACGAATAAGCTTTCTGGACTCAGGATCCCAAAGCCGGTAACCCATCTCGCCCGATTCTCCGTAGCCAAGAAATATACACTTCTTGCTCTTTGGTTCTAACTTATTTCTGAACTCCTTAGGAATATGGCTATAAGCTTCACAACCAAAGACTCTGAGATGCTTATACGAAGGTGCCTTGCCTGTCCATAGCATCTCGGCCACTGCACTCTTATCCAGAACCCTACTAGGAGACCTGTTGATCAAATGGACTGCTGTAGCCACTGCTTCCGCCCAAAATCCATCAGGCAACTCAGCATTTGACAACATGCTTCTGACCTTCTCTTGTATGGTCCTATTCATACGTTCTGCAACCCCATTCTGTGAAGGATTATATGGTGCAGTAAGTTCCCGCTTAATCCCTTTTTCTTGACAAAAGTCTTGAAAAGCTTTGGAAATGTACTCTCCACCATTGTCAGTTCTCAAGCACTTCAGCTTCTGACCACTCTGATTCTCCACCAGCTGCAAGAATGTCTTAAAGACCTTGAGCACCTCATCCTTGTGCTTCAAGAAGTAAACCCATACTTTGCGAGAATAGTCATCTATGAATGTACAAAAGTACGCTGCTCCCCCTAGTGACAAACTAGGCATTGGTCCGCATAGGTCACTGTGTACAAGAGCTAACCGTTCGTCCCTACGATTCCTCTTTGATCTATGCGGTTCCTGTGTTTGCTTACCATAAACACAATGCTCACAAAACTCGAAATCTTGAAATGAAAAGCCAGGCAAATAACCATAATGAGAAAGTATTTCCATTCCTCTTTTTGACATATGTCCCAACCTACGATGCCACAGTGACACACTTGGCTGCTCAATCACATTAATTACATGGTTTTTAACCTCTGAAACATGTAAAGTGTACAGAGTTCCTGACTTGCTGCCATGTGCTACAGTCATCAAACCTTTGGAGATCTTCCAAGCGCTGTTCCCAAAAACTGTCACATAACCCGCATCATCCAACTTCCCTGTACTAATCAAGCTCTTTCGGATTGCTGGAACATGTCTGACATTCTTGAGCCATAAAGAAGAGCCATTCTGAAACTTCAACTGCACATCTCCCACTCCAAGTATGTCACAAACCTGCTCATTGCCAAGTCTGACATAGTCTTTAGTAGCCACATATGATGTAAACCACTCTTTGTGCGGAGAAACATGTAAAGATGCCCCTGAGTCGATAATCCAATCACTCATAGCATGTCCATCCTCTGCAGTCAAGAAAACAGAATCAAGATTGCTTGTAAGGAAGATGTCACCAGCTGCTATACCAGAATCACTGTCTGAACCAGATCCTGTGACATTCACCTCTTCAATCTTCACTGAACTCTTCTTTTCATCTTGCTCAAAACTCTTTGTTTTGCCTTTTTCTTGTTTCCACTTCGTACAGTCTCGCTTCATGTGACCCTTCTTGCCACAATGGTAGCATTCTATGTCATCCTTTGACTTCGAATCACGAGACTTACTTCGGTTTTGTGCCTTCTTACCCTTCTTCTCTTTAAACTGTTGTCTCCCTCGAACGACCAAAGCACTATTGCCTTTGCCTTTGTCAATGTTCTTCCTGTTCACTTCCTCTGTGAGCAAGCTGCCTTCTACATTGGCACTTGTAAGACCTTCTGGCGCGACAGAATTACTTAACGCTGTACGAAAAGTATCCCAACTGTCTGGCAAAGTGATTAAGAGAAACATAGCCTTCACTGAATCTGGAAAGACTATCTCTTGTGCTGTTAACTGGCTGAAAATTGAGTGAAATTCATTCAGATGATTTGACATGGCTGTCCCTTCCTTCATCTTCAAATCCACCAATTTCTTGAGCCAGTAAATCTGAGAAGCAGCACTTTGTTTCTCGTACATATCACATAGCTTTTGCCATACGCCATACGCTGTAGTCTCTTCTGCTACGTTGAAGTAAACATTTTCTGCCAGTGTCAGCATGATTGTGGAACAAGCTAACTCGTCAAGCTCTTCCCACTCATCTTGAGCCATAAATTCTGGTCTCTCCCCTTTGAGCTTCAGTGGCTTCACTTGTTTTTTCTGCACCAAAACCTGCCAAATCTGCTTCTTCCAGAATGGAAAGTTTGTGCCATCCAGCTTCTTTATGTTGTAAAGAGTCTCACTGTGAGAAGATGCCATATCTGCCAAACTGTTTACTCCTGAGAAAAATCCGGCAGAGTTTCCCCTGTAAACTGGCCTCTGTACACAGTAAACAAGCTATAATCAACAAGCTGAACACCTCTCCTCAGGAACTGTCAGTATTTTTGAAAATTTTTGACAGAGTCTCCCCTGTAAACTGAGCTCTGGGAACCAAAAGATAGCTCAAGAAACAATCATAAATAGCTGACCAATGACAAATCTAAAAAATCCCTGTAATATGTTGTCCTGTAAGCATACACTGTCTCCTCTCTGGGCGATGACAGAACCTGTATCTGTCTCAAGACTGAACTCTGAACAATGCCTCAACGGCCTGACGCATAAGATGCAATCCAGTGTCTACACAAAGTCATACATCCTAAGGGATAAAAGTCGCCGAAGAGGATGCGTGTAGAGGGGAACTCCAGCAACCTAATCCACCTCACACTGGGTAACCCAGCCCCCAGTGCTTGGCTTCAAAAAACCTCACACACGACCCTCTCAGATGGCTCAGCAAACTGCCCAGAACTAGCATACATCCTATAATAGACCAATCACTGTCCTATGACCGCTGCGGCGGTCTGTCTGCTAGCGTGACTCACAACTAGCAGACCCACAATCACAGTACATCAATCTGCAATACATGCCAGTGGTGTCAAGCCGTCGTATGGCCACACCTCCCCTGGAACCTGGCAAGCACAAGAAGTAGCAATGCAGACTGCAATATATATATCTGATGATATATATGTGTACCTGGTCTATAGATGATGCTCTGAAGACGAATAAGTGATGTATGTTGATGTCGATATTGATGTCGACCACCTCCTGCTTGCCAATCTACACAAGACGGATTTCTTTGCGGCTGAAATCTATCTTCTGCTGTAGTGCTCAGAACGAAATTCTGAGGGCATAAACGGCTTCGAAAGGGGGGTAAAACTCCAGGTCACCTGGTGGAAACGCTCCCGGAACGCCGAGTGTGAATTTTCGAACTCCGGATCCAGAATCTGCCGAAAAAGTGCGCGCGCGCGCGATTGCGCAAATCCGCACTGAACCAAGGCTCTGATACCAATTGAAGTCGCGGAGCGGAGCGTGGGTCGACTCTCTCTCTCACACACACACACAGTGAGCTTACACAGTACACAGTACGCAGAGATCTGTTAGAAGGGTTATCTCCCAAATCCTTAGTATTCACAAAGAATATGTTAGTATATACAAAGAGTTAGAGGTAAGTGAGTTAGGCGGGCGGCCGGCCATATCCGCATAAGAGGCCACTTGGGCTTTAATCCCAACAGTTCCAACATTCAAGAACTGACTTTATGTGTGACTTGCTCCACCTTGAGCGATCACGATTCTTTTGGTTTTTGAACCTCTCTTTAGGCCTTCCTTTTGTTTCCACTGACAGTGCAGCACTTGATGATTCTCCTATGCTTATCCTTTGCATTTCCTCGCTTAGGAGAACACCCACAATAACATCAAACTTAAGAGTATTTGTGCTAAAGATAGAATTACTTATAGCCATAACAAGGTTGTCCCAACTATCCGGTAGAGATGATAGTATAAGAAGAGCTCTCACTTCGTCATCGAAATTGATTTTCACCGATCGAAGTTGACTTATGCTTGTGTTAAAGCCATTTAGGTTTTTTGCAACTGAACCATTCTCTACCATCTTTAGATTGAATAATCACTTCATGAGAAATACCTTATTGGATGCCGATGGTTTCTCATAGAAGTCGTCAAGTGACTTCATCAAGTCCTCTGTGGTTTTCATCTCCAAAACGTTAAAGGCCACCGTTGACGCCAAGCTTAACCGGATTGTTCCCAATGCCTTTCGGTCAAGGACAATCCATGCTTCATCTGCCATCGTTGCGGGCTTCTTTGCAAGACCGCCTAGTGGCAAATAGAGATTCTTCTAGTAGAGATAATCTTCAATCTGCATCTTCCAATGTTGTTAGTTTTTGTCGTTGAACTTATCAATCTTGAGCTTCCCTTCCTCCGTTATTACTCCCACTCAATTCAAGGAATCCTTTCTTTGAAATAATTTAGCTATGAGCAAACCTTGCTCTAATACCAGTTGTAAGAAAATATGACGTAGATAAGTAGATAATTGAGTAGATTACTTAATGGAGAGAGATAATTTACATACACAAGAGATTATAGAGTAGAGAGAGAGAGAGAGAGAGAGAGAGAGAGAGAGAGAGAGAGTACACACGATATACGTGGTTCACCCAAAGTGGGCTACGTTCACGATAAAGCAGTCACTCAACGGCTTTAGTACTTTAAAACAAGAAGTAGGTTACAAAGAGATTATACGTTTAATAGAGCTCTCGCCTTGTTTCACTCTTATCACCTCACACCCACCTTGTTGCATCAACTTCACACTATCAAATGTGTATAGAAATGGCCTCCTTTTATAGGCCAAAAGGGTTGCCCTCTCTCATGAGAAACAGCCATGTGTAGTCGCCCTTGTGTAGATAAGTTCAAATTGGACCCTTCAATCCACCCATGTATGGCCGTCCTTGAGAAGACAAGTCCTCCTTTGAAATCGGCCACAGGCCAATTAATTCGGCCATTGGTCCACCGGCCAACCGACTGGCTAGTTTTTGGCCGCCGTCCGGCCATAATATTTTGACAAAAAGGAATATTCCGACAAAAAGGAGTATCTACTTCACAGCTTGTCAATGCTCTTTACCTGGGGGTTGTCCATGAACCTACTCACAACTCCCACTGCATGTGCAATATCTGGCCTTGTTCAGACCATAGCATACATTAGAGAACCTACCGCTGCAGCATATGGAAATTTAGACATATAGGCTATCTCCTTTGGTGTCTTTGGACACATATCCTTGGTTAGTTTAAAATGACCATCCAAAGGTGTAGAAAGAGTTTTTGCATTTTGCATTGCAAACCTTTCTAGTACCTTCTTGATGTAATCCTCTTGAGATAGCTTTATTGTCTTCTTCGTTCTGTCCCTTGATATTTTCATACCAAGTATCCTCTTTGCAGTACCTAAATCTTTCACTAAAAAGATTTAGACAACTCTTCTTTTAGGTCTTTGATGTCCTGCATGTTAGCGCTTGCAATCAGCATGTCATCAACATACAACATTAGGATGATGAACTTCCCATCTCCCAAATTCTTTGTGTAGACGCAGTGATCAGAGTTGCATCTTGTGAATCCATGATCCAACATCCATAGATCAAACTTCAAGAACCATTGTCTTGATGCTTGCTTTAAACCATACAAGCGCTTCTTTAATCTACAAACCATTTTCTCCTTACCTTTGACTTCATATCCCTTTGGTTGAATCATGTAAATTTCCTCCTCTAAGTCACCGTGAGGGAATGTCTTATGTACATCCATTTGCTCAAGATTTAAATCATGAGCAGCCACAAGGCTTAATTGTTAAGAGGATGGAAATACCTCTTACGAGACTGTGCTCACAAAAATATATATAGAGAGAGAAGCACAACATTAGAGAGAGAGTAAGAAAGAGGAAGACGTCAAATTCCATGATAACTAAATTATGAGAAAGCCCCAATAAGAGTACAAAGGAACACCTTATTTAAATAAGAATACATGTGACTTTCCATATCCTTGATGACCCTTCAGATTATACCCTTTGAGTTCTCCTCCTACTAAGGTAGTGTTCCGACATGAAGACACGTGAAGGCACACCGGGCACTCCCAGTGTACAATGCAGACATGTGCGGTTTGGGCACATACACTTGACACGCACGGTGGACTGTGTGAACCCTCAAGTGCATCCCTTTATTGGTTCTTATAAAATTCAAGAAGTGTGATGCAAGTATGATCATCGAGGCCACACACTAGCACTTTGGCTCTTTGCTCCTAGACTGATCATCTCCATCTACGCCGCAACCCAAACTCAAACTAGAAATCTCCACCGCAAACTTGGACTTGGAAACTTACTGTCCATATTTCCGCGTCAATGCACAGATTGTCGTCGACATGCGCACATGTTTTATTTATGAAGCAAAATACTTATTTAATTGCCACATCTAGAACTGTGTGAATCCCTGCTTAATAGTTAAGTGTTTGTGTGAAAAGGTAAGTATGGATTATTTTGATGATTTATCCTGCTGATTTGGCACCACACTGGCAGCCACCGCACACAGCAGATACCCGCTCGATGTTGTCACGATATTGCCCGTATAGCAGGCACCACAGGCATGCGATTCTTTCCTAGTGTTCTAGTCCGCACACCGTATAGACAGCATGCTGTGACTCGTGTGACTGCACCGCACTACAACAAATTGTTTCTGAATGGAGCGCAGAAACCGCAGCACCCTGACGTGAACACAACAGTCCAACTGTACGTAAAATTGCTCGCCAATATGGTACCCAAGAACTGGTGTTACTGGTGTACTTTGGTGGTGCTATTGTCGAGTCCCCAACAGGTTGCTTGCCCATCTGCTGCCACTTGGTCTATTCTCTCTTCCTGCACAACGTATTAATCACTACAACAAAAAAACGTGTTATCGACGCGGCCCGTCGCTATTCGCGTCGTTGTGAAACCAGTCGCTATTAGCGACGCGGATAGTGACGCACATATAGCAGAAAAAATTTTTCTTGGGCAGAGGGCAAGTAGCTTGGCCTGTGCCCAGTTAAAAGATGGACACAGCCACAGCCAGACTTCCTGCCCTATGCCCAAGAAAGCGAGCAGCACCAAAATATCAACCATGCTCCCGCGCGCAGAAATTTTGGCAGAGTTCCCTTTGTTTTTGCATAAACTTTTCAAAAAAATCCATATCTTGTATACGCCTCCTACATGCTATCCATGTAGGATCTCACATGAGATTTAAGGCCAATGAAAGACAACCGTACCAACTGAAAAGCATAGCCATAACTTAAAAGCATAACCATAACGAACCATAACCATAACTTAAAACCATAACCGGCTATAACCACTTTGATCAAAACCATAATGCAGATAACCATAACCATAAACAAAATTAACAATAACCATAAGCATAACCAGAAAGAGAAACAATAACTGTCTATACAATGACAATGACAATAATCATAACCATAAGGGAAACAATAACTGTCTGAACACTAACTGTTTGTACAAAAAAGAGACACAGAAGTGTGTCTGTGTCTCACAAAGCATATAAATGAAATCTGGTCCACTAATGACTAGGCGTCGCGACCTGCACATAGGACAACTCACAAAATTAGTATTGATATTACTTCACATATACTGACTTAATTAAATCAATGCACACATATTAATGTTTCACCTCAAGCGATCAACGAGACTGTAAGGCCTCCCAGTCTACAGGCTCTCTTGAAGCTTCAAGATCATTCAGTACTTCATAGATACCTCTGCGATATCCATCTGACTCCTCCTCGCGTGATGGAGCTCGATGCATCGCAAGATTTTGCGTTTATACAAAAATCAAAGTAATAAGAACACATGATTCATCGCGTTTTAAAAAACACCATAGTTAAGATTGGATTAGAAACTCACAAACTCATAGCGAAAGGTGTCGAAGCCTCCGCTGCCAAGATGAGATGTCCCCCTAGTCATCTGTCGTACATGCGTGGCCTCACGCTGCTGTCTGAACCGCGGGGCCGTTGTCCGCTCATCCTCCCTGATCTGCAGTCATGTCTCGTGTGGGATGTCCGAAGGCTTCGGGGAGCCGGTCCTGAAAGCCTTCCGAGTTGCATCTCGTCGATGTTTGATGGTGTCTCGTGCAACACCCTTGATCCACGGCGCCGAAACAATGGAAGAACTCGGAGCAGGCTGGTACTCTCTCCGGATGGTCTCTACTATGTAAGTGACTTTTTTCTTTTCTTGCTGATCCCAAGACGTCAGAATGCTGGTCGAAAGCTGCAGCTCCATGAGCTGGCGAATCCGCTGTCGCATCTCAATCCCGACTCTATCCATGTCAACAGAACCATCTCCCCGTACAGTATAGAGCTTGGAGGCACTAGGATCGTGTGCCCCCCAAGGTGTCCGAGGTGTGCCAAGAGGTGTGTCGAGAGGTGTGCCTGGGTAAGACGGGGGTCGTGAGTGAGGAGGGGTCGAAGCATTTGTGGACCCTCCTCCACAGCAACCACCACCTTCACTCGACGATCGCCGAGATCGGCGAGTGTGCCTGTGCTGCGGAGATGAGGACGTACCCAACTCTAATTGCAAACATAACTCTGTCCCAACTCCTTCTGACAGATTGTCTTCATCCATTGCATCTTCATCTACAAGTGTCAATTCTGGCTTATCTGCGTCAGCCCTCGTATATCTGTCAGCTTCCTCTATCATACCTTCGTCCATATCATCTAATGTCACAGTAGTATGGACGTCGTCTGACTGACTTTCCTCCACGAGATCTTGCCCTTCAAATACTTGTTTATTTCTTGGAGCAACTTGAACCACAAACCACCATTGTTGCTCTCGAGGGTCCGGTACAAAGACCACTTGCTCGCAATGTTCAGGGAGAGCAAATGTGTCGCTCGCATTTGTCCAAGTCTTTGTAGAATCTATTTGCACAAGTTTGTTCCCATCTCTGCGTACCGTTGCATTGCGACCAGAAGTAATCACCTTGAACCACTTCACATCCAACAAAAACATCTCAAACCGCCAGAAGCTTACTTTTAGGATATCAGAACCCCTTGATCGCAATTGGAAGAATGAATTGCAAGAACTTATGTCAGTTGTGCGATTTCAACCCTGACAGTTGATCGTCACAGGTGAATGCTGTCTTGAGACATCGCATATATCCTGTTGGCGTCCTTGCATTGGTGAAAGGCCACAGCTCTGGCATCTTTCCAACCGACTGCAAATCATCTCGTGAAGCTTGATTGTCTTTCATTACCATGATTGTCTTCCAGAGGAGCTCTCCCACATTCTTGAATATATGCATTGGATCCAGCAAATGGTTAATTAGTAGATCACCCCAATACGGCAATGTATGGAGAATGGACAAACATTTCATTCCTGGAACAGGTTGCCCCTCATGTTGCTCCCATCGGCGACGCCACTCTTGTACATGCATAGGACGACATTCGACGCAACCAAGCTGGCCTTCGCGCAAGTGATGGCCATCTGGAAGATAACAGTGGTGGCCTTGATAAATTGTCTTTCGAAGAAAGGTAGAATAGCACACATCCAAAGACTGCCCGCAAATTGGACATGCATTGTATCCCGAAGTTGTTAGTCCTGCATATATCAAAGCATGAATCAGGCGAAGGCAAAGGGCTTGTGAATAGCGAGAATTTTGTAAATCAATAACCATTACCAGAAGCTTCTCCGTATCCTGGCCAATCATGCATAGTCCACATAAGAAGTCCATGGATCCTTGCATGTTGTTGTCCTACTGGTTCAACCGCATCTGCTATGTCGATCCCATGCCATAACTCCTGGAGCTCGTCAACTAGTGGAGCTAGATAAACATTCATGTTTTTTGCTTTGAACTTACCAGGTACAATCAAGCTTAAAATCAAATGACCCTTCTTGATAGCAAGCCACGGCGGGAGGTTGTAATTGATAAGGCACACAAGCCAAGTGCTCCATGACGAGCTTCTCAAGCCAAATGGATTGACTCCATCCATTGCCATGCCCAAACGCAAATTGCGTGGTTCACTCTTAAAATGTGGCCAGGTATCTTCAATGTGCCTCCAAGCCTTCGAATCAGCGGGCACCCTAAATGTTGCGTCAGTGGATCTATTCGTAGAATGCCACCACATCAATGGAACCACAACGAAACATGCTTTTTATCCTAGGAATAATAGGGAAATGCCGCAACACTTTAGCTGGCACTGTCTCGCCAACTGCATCTTGTTTGTAGCGCATTGCTCCGCACTTAGGACACGACAGACAATCTGCGAATTCATTGCGAAAAAGAATGCAATCATTTGGACATGCATGAATCTTGTTGTAGTCCAAGCTAAATGAGGTCAGAAGTTGCTTTGCGTCTGGCGTGGAAAATCTCTTTTGTAAATTACGTACCCAAACAAAGCAGTGACGCTTGCATCTGACCACCCGTACACAGACTGAAGATTCAAAAACGCCAGACAAGTACGAAGCACAGATATTTTGGCGCCTTCATAGATTGGTTGACGTACCAACTTTCTCAACATGTCTTCAGGAGATAGGCGCACGGCTTTTGGTGCTGCTTCGTTCGCGTTCTCCTCGCTTGTCTGGAAGAAGGCATCCAACATCTCCTCTATGCCGTCGTCTTCTGTCTGTAAGCCCTTTTCTACTTCCATCCGTGGCTCTATATTGGTCGGACCTTCACGCATGATCTTTTTTCTCTCTCAGATGTAGGTGCTATGTCGCGGAAATCAATGCCCGTTCCGTAGGAGTCATATCGTAGATTCTGTACGGTTTCTCTAGCAAACTCTCCGTACTTGTGGACATGCTATTACATATCCTACGCTTGCGCAGGATTTGATATTTGCAGAGCGTGTACGAGCATGCAATCTTTTCCTCCATGTTAGTTGATGACGTTGCCATCTACAATGATTATGAATGTTGTTTTAATATATATATATATATATATATATATATATATATACTCCTCACAATGTAAACTACCTCGCATTCTCTAGTCTTGCCCAATCTCCGTACACCTCGGTCCAGAGGTGTACGGAGATCAGGACCACCGGGTCAAAATCTAGTCTTTATTGGTCAAATCCTATATGGGTAGACACATACGTGCACTCCCAGGCGTACATGGCAATGCATGTAGCAGGCAAAATCCCTTTGCCTCTTTTAGTTCCATAGTTTCTTCTCTGTCTACGTACCCTATCTCTCGTTCTTTCTCTCTCGATCTCGCTCTTGCTATCTCTCTTTCTCTCTCGATCTCGCTCTCACTATCTCTCTTTCTCTCTCTCTCTCGATCTCGCTCTCGCTATCTCTCTTTCTCTATTTTCCTATCTCTCTCTATTTCTCTATTTTCCTATTTCTCTGCCATAACTCCTGGAGCTCCACTTCCCTATCTCTCTCTCTCTCTCTCTCTCTCTCTCTCTCTATATATATATATATATAACTCTCTTTCTCTATCTCTCTATTTCCTATCTCTCTCTCTCTCTCTCTCTCTCTCTCTCTCTCTCTCTCTCTCTCTCTCTCTCTCTCTACTTCCCTATCTCTCTAATGATCGAACGAGCGACTGATCTAGGGAGATCTAGACGTCCACGACTGCGGAGGACTACATAACATCGACAGAGGCTGTATCAGAGGATCTAGCTAGGTCACTTTGGCTCGACATGCACAACGTCCGGTCAGAGTACTGACCATGGAGGAGATCTACCTATCCCAACTAGCTCGTTTAGCCGTTTAGTCCACACCCAGCAGTTTAGGATTCCATAATATTTTATTTTGTTATCTTCTTACTCTGACTTTGTATCAGATCCATCACATTGTAACTTTCTTGTCTCTTGTCTCATAGGTCACTTTGGCCTTTCGAAGACGTTAATATAACATTTCATTTCATTTCTCTCTTTAACTTTTTTTTCTTTAGTTTTAATTTCCTAAGCATACATTAATTCTCTCTCTCTCTCTCTCTCTCTCTCTCTCTCTCTCTCTCTCTCTCTCTCTTTGATTACCTACACACACACACACATTTCTCTCTCTCTCTCTCTCTCTCTCTCTCTCTCTCTCTCTCTCTCTCTCTCTTTGATTACCTACACACACACACACATTTCTCTCTCTCTCTCTCTCTCTCTCTCTCTCTCTCTCTCTCTCTCTCTCTTTCCTACACACACACACTGCTCTCTCTCTCTCTCTATTTCCTACACACACACACACACACACACACACACACACCGCTCTCTCTCTCTCTCTCTCTCTCTCTCTCTCTCTCTCTCTCTCTCTCTCCTACACACACACACACACACACACGATGTAAAGGTAGAGAGCAAGAGAGAGGGGTTGGGGAGGGTGGAGATGGACATAATACCTGCGCAGCAGGTTTCGGTCAAGACCCGAGCAGGCCAAAATGGCCCCTGCGTGCGGGTTTCGCTTTTTTCCCCCAATTTTTTTGGCGTCGATATACGCTTCGCTATACACGTGGAAAATAAAGCCTTTCCACGCATATATCGACGCACATTGCGACTCGTATATCGACGCGTATAGCGACGTCCGCTAATGTCGTCGGTATACGGGTGGAAAGGCATGGCTGTCGATATAGGCGTGTCGATATCTTCATTTAGTGTTGTAGTGAATGACAGGGCTAATTTGCAGCCCCTGGGTCGTCCACCTCGATTCCTCTTCCCAGCGGCGGCTATCAAACTAGGGTGCCTTGCCGTTACGTAAATAAAGGCAGCAAAGGATACTAAACATTGTATTCTCCCCTTATTCGGCCTGCATCTTCACCTCCTTCATCAACAAAGGGGAGTCCACTCCGCGCGTGGTCACCAAGTGTTAAGAGCTTGGCAACACCTCTTACGAGACTGTGCTCACAAAACTGTAGAGAGAGAGAGAGAGAGAGAGAGAGAGAGAGAGAGAGAGAGAGAATCAGAGCATTAGAGAGAGTAAGAAAGAGGAAGACATCAAATTCCATGATAACTGAATTATGAGAAATTCCCGATACAGCGTACAAAGGAACACCTTCTTTAAATAAGAATACATGTGACTTTCCATATTCCTGATGACTCTTCAGATTTTACCCTTTGAGTTCTCCTCCTACTAAGGTAGTGTTCCCACATGAAGACACGTGAAGGCACGCCCGGCACTCCCAGTCTACAATGCAGACATGTGCGGTTTGGGCACATACATTAAGACAAGCCTAATTGAGTTCATTTTTACAACAGGAGAAAATATTTCATTGAAGTCAATACCTTTCTTTTGAGAAAACCTTTTTACCACAAGCCTAGACTTGTATCTTTTCTTCTCACCTTCTTCTTCGTTCACCTTATACACCCATTTGTTATGCAATGCCCGCTTAACTTTAGGCAACTCAACCAACTCCCATGTTTGGTTGCGATGTAGTGAGTCCATCTCCACTTGCATGCTCTTTATCCATTCTTCTTTGAATTCATGATACATAGCTTCTTTGTAGGATTCTGGCTCTCTAGAATCAGAGATCAAGAGATGGTTGAAGGAAGGAACAAACCTTTCTGGAGGTCTACTTGCTCTTGTGGATCTTCGGGGAATAGGTTGAAGCTCCTCATTTGGTTGACGTTATTGCACATTGTCACCATTTGCAGTCTTTGAGTCTTCACTCTCCTCAAGCTCCATGTACTCTTCACCTGTTTCTTTTCTTTGTTTTCTTTCCAAGTACTCTTGGTACATGTTTTTCTCATTAAAAATTACATCCCTACTCCTAAAGATTTTACCATCTTCAAGATTCCATAGGTGATACCCAAAGTCACCTTCTCCATAGACAATGAAGAAAAAAATTTTGGACTTTGCATCTATCTTTGATCTTAGGCTTCTATCTATGTGCATGAAAGTCTCACACCCAAACACTTTGAGGAATGCATAATTCACCCGTTTACCTGTCCATGCCTCTTCTGGAACTCCTCCATCCAATGCCGTTGAGGGTGGCCTGTTGATTAAGTACACAGACATACTTACAGCTTCCGTCCAAAAGCTCAAGCGGTAGGCTTGCATGTAGCTGCATGCTTCGTGCTTGCTCCATGATTGTCCTGTTAATCCTTTTCAAAATCCTGTTTTGTTGAGGTGTCCTTAGGGTTAACAAAAGCTTTCAAAAGCTTGGCTGCAATATTTGCCTCCATTGTTGGATCTGAGGCATTTAACCTTAGTAATTGTTTCATTCTCCACAAAGGCTTTCCACCTTTGATATATGGAAAACACGTCAGATTTATTCTTCATTACATAAACCCATGTTTTTCTATTCGCATCGTCTATGAATGTTACATAGTACAATGAGCCACCAAGTGATGGTGTACTTGTAGGACCCGAAACGTCAGAATGAACCAACTCAAGTTTTTTATTTTTTCTTTTATTTCTAGGATTTTGGAACTTTACCCTCTTTTGTTTACCATAAACACAATCTTCATAGAACTCTGAGTCCACTTCTTTTAAACATGGTAGAAGCTTCTTTGTCTAAAGGATTTGCCTTCCTTTGGCACTAATATGTCCAAGTCGGTAGTGCCACACCACACTATCGACTTCTGTAGTTGTTGCACAAGCTGAAGGTTACGTGCTAACAGTACAAAAGTAAAGTGTACCAAACTTTTCTCCCTTGGCAACCACCAAAGATCCCTTTGAGATCTTCCACCGTTTGTTTCCGAATGCAATGTTGTAACCTTTATCGTCCAATTGTCTTATAGAGATCAAATTTTTGCAAAGAGAAGGAACATGCGTAACATCTTTAAGCTTCCATTCATTTTCGTTAGCAGTTTTGACAGAAACTGTATCTTTGTCGACAATTTTATAAGCTTCATCATCTCTCAAGTATACATACCCAAAATTACCTTTGGTGTAATCTTGGAAATGTTGCTTGTGTGGTGTTGCACGGAATGAAGCCCCGGAATCTACTATCCAAGAATTAGACACATTGTCTAATGAGAGAATTAGAGCATCTTACTCTACTTTACCTGCCACATTGGCCTCCGATGTTGGCTTGTTGTCTTGAGACTTCGACTCCTTCTTCTTCTTGGACCAGCAATCCTTCTTAATGTGGCCCTTCTTGTCGTAGTTCCAACATTCAAGAACTGACTTTGTGCATGACTTGCTCCACCTTGAGCGATCACAACGCTTTTGGTTTTTGAACCTCTCCTTAGGCCTTCGTCTTGTTTCCACCACTGATACTGCAACGCTTGATGATTCTCCTTTACTCGAGACTGGGCGTGAAAATTTTGGTTTCCGGTGTCGGTTCTTGCGGCACACTTGGGGTTGGTTCTTGCAGCCGCAGTTTTGAAAATTGGCTGTCATTAGTCCTCCCTTCTAGCTAGAGGCATTCATGTTTCTAGCTCTGCTTCTGATTCTCCAGCAGCGGAGTTGGAGGGTTCTCCCTCTTTTGAAATATATATCATGAACTCTAGATCAAATCTTAAGAAGTACCTTTTGAGCCTCCATCCATTGACTCTGGTCTTGTGAATTTGACCATTTGCTTTCATCAATTTATAGCTGCCATTGGTGTATCGCTTTTTGACAATGAATGGCCCTTCCCATCTGGGTTGAAATTTCTTAACTTTCCTAGTGTCAAATCTGTTGTCATATCTCAACACTAACATGTCTTTTTCCATACTCTTTTTCTTAAGCCCTTGATTGAATGTGAGTCGGCGTCACTCTGCTTGTGCTGCATAGTGATTGATCGCATCTTTCCTATCTAGCTGAAGCCTCTCTAGATCCAAGATGTGGTTGCAGAGATGGACAATTGGGCACTGTAATTGGTTGGCCATGAGTCGCAAGCAGGCAATTTGTACCTCGATGGGAAGAATGGCCTCTTTTCCATATACCAGATGAAAAGGGGTGAAGCCTAGTGATGTTCGGAATGTCGTATGGTAGGCCCAAAGAGCAGCCATGAGATTCTTTACCTGCTTTGTGATGATCTTGCAGATCTTGCCGTTTAACTTTTCCACTAGACCATTGCATTGTGGATAGTAGGGAGTAGAGTGTCGGCGTATAATGCATAACTTTTTCATCAGTTCTCCCACCAAATCACCTCTGAAACCTGGCCCTCTATCAGATATTATCTCCAAAGGTGTGCCAAAATGGTAACAAATGTGCTCAAATATGAACTTCACCACTTCTTGGGTTGTAATGCGCATGGTGGTTGCTGCCTTCGCCCATCAGGTCATGTAGTCTACACCAACTAGAATGTATAGTTTACCTGATTGGGCCCTTGGTAAAGGACCAATTGCATCTATTCCCCACTTCTCAAATGGACCATATGAGATAATAGGAGTTTGTGGTTCACAGGTTAGTGTACGATCACTGGACACTTGACAAGCCTTGCATGTTTTACACCAATGATGCACATCCCTGTTTAGACTAGGCCACGAGAATCTTGCCTGTAGAATCTTCCTACTGGTAATATCTAAAGCGAAATGGCCGCTACAGACACCATCATGGAAACTTGAGATTACCTCCGTGATTTCATTGGAGATTGGCATCCTCTTGAGAATCTGGTCTTTGGCCTTGCATTATAAATTATTGTTTACGAAGTGGTATCTTGATGCCTTTCTGACAAGCCATTGTTTCTGGCCCTTGGTGTACCCTTCAAAACATTCTCTTTAATTTGAGAAGTTGATGATAGCAGGCATAGCATCGCTACCTTGGTGGACATTTCAAGTATAACAAGGGTGACCATTTGGATTTGGGATTACTTTCATAATAATGTCCGTTTGGCTACGGTTACTAAAGCTATGGGTTTGGGTCCTCGATATTACTGTGTGATGAGGTCAATGCATCGAGGTTTTTCAGAACGAGTCTTTTTGCTTGCTCAATTCCTTCCTCATCAAAAGATATATCTTTACCCTCACTTTGGTTTACCACTTAGAGGGCCCTTTAACTTCACACCTCATACTAGAGAGATCGGTGCAACAATTTCACAGCGAATCCTTCCTATTAATGAAAGGCCTAATATGTGTCCTACATGTGATAGCTACTTTTGTGATCATGTAATGGATGGGCCTATTAATCTCTAGAAAATTATATTCATTGTATCATATTCATCATGTTCTAAGATCTTGGTGCCTGTCTTAAGTCCTTCTTTCTTTGAATTTTTCTCTATGGATATAATGAATTTGGTTCTGAGTTCTTATATCTTGTATTTGATAGAAGTCCTTGAGAGAATTTCAAACATAGCTAAATTTATTTATTGATTTTGTAATTCCATTCAGAGATCTTAGTCACAAGATGTAAAGGACAACGCTAATCTTCTTGTTATTATTTAGCAAAAGGTTAGGTTACAAAGTTCATAAGATAGAACTTGGATTTGTAGTTACATGGGCTGACACGGTTTTGTTTGATTACAAAAAAGAGGAGAATCCTCATAAAAAAAGATGAGGAAACTGAGAAGTAAGGCGTTCCTAATCTTCCCAAGAGGCATCTTAAATGGGATAGCCCTTCCACTGGACCAAAACCTCCCAAATTGTTTGGTGTCATAGCTTCTGCTCCTTCATGTCTAGAATTTGCTATGGCTCCATCTTGAATTCTTCCTGTGTGTTAAGAATAGTATCTTCATTATTTAGGATGTGAAGGGGTCTGCAACATATCTTTTTAGCAAGCTAACATGAAAAACATTGTTCACATGCAAGTGAGGGGGTAAAGCGAGTTCGTAAGGTTTGTCCCCTATCCTTCTCAGAGTCTCAAAGGGTCCACAATATCTATATACTAACTTCCTGTATTTGCCCAATTTGAGTAAACTTCTTATTGGTTTGACCCTAAGGAAAACTCTTATCTCCTGCCTTAAAAATCCGGGGAGATCTATGTAAATCAGGATAACTCTTTTGCCTGTCACTTGCTCCCTTAAGATTCTTCCTTATTATTTTGATTTGGCAATCTATTTCTTCAAGTGTATTCTTTGCTGCAGGCACTGGGAGACTTGGGTCGGGCATTCTAAGAGGAATGATACAGTCTTGTCCATGAAGAGCTTTGAATGGGGAGATTCCTAGGCTTCTATGGTAGGAAGAATTATAAGAAAATTCCACTAAGGGTAGATATTTGATCCAAAGATGAGGTTACTGACTGCAATATGATCTCAATATATCTTCTATGACTTGATTAACTCTTTTCGTTTGTCCATCCGTCTCTGGATGATAGGCTGAACTCAGGTTTAATTGAGTGTCTAAGGATTGGAACATGGCCTTTTAAAACTTAGAGATAAACTTGCTATCACGATCACTGATTATCCTAGCAGGTATTCCATGTAATTTGATAATTTATTTTACAAAAATCTGAGCAATATATGCTGCATAGGTAGTGGTTTTGACTGGGACAAGATGAGCTACTTTGGTGAGTTTATCCACCAGCACAAAATTTGAATCAAAATTTCCAACAATCTTGGGTAACCCTGTTACAAAATCCATATTGATGCACTCCCACTTCATTGCAGGTATATCCAATGGTTATAGCTTCCCAGGAATCGTAACTCTTTCAGCCTTCAACTTTTGGCATACCAAACACTTCTTAACCTACTCTAAGGTAACCTTTTTCATCTTAGGCCAGTATAAATTTTGTTTAAGAGAAGCAAACATTTTGTGATAACCTGGGTGAGCTGCAAGGGGAGTTTCATGAGCTTCCTTTAAAATTTGCATCCTTAAGCATGTAGGTATGCACAATCGATTCTTAAAGAATAAGAGTCCATCTTGAATAGAGTAGTCTTTCAAATATCTCCTTTGGACTTGAGCTGGACTTCTTGGATCAATGGACCAAATTGCTCATCAATTTGGAGGTCGTTTTGAACTTCCTCGGGTAGAGTTGAATGGACTAGCGTAACGGGAAGGGGCCACTACTCGTCAGCTCAGAGCATCTGCAACTTTATTTTCCTTGTCTGGTCTAAAATTGATCTCAAAAGTGAACTCTTGTAGGAAACTTCAACCCATTTCCTTTGTCACATATTGAGATCTGGTGTTACCATATACATGTGGTAGTGATGTGTGTGAACACACTAGGACCACCGGGGCATTTTTTCCCTTTTTAGGAGTTTTTTTCCCCCGTGCATTGTATATACGCCCATCACTCTAGGGCTATCTATCTTTCCATTGCACACTAAGTAAAACACTCTCAATTGTGTGCCTTGAGCTTCCTTCATCTTCTCCAAGCTGTGTGTGTTTCTCTGCAACCCTAATTTTTGGCTATGGCTGAAAATGTCTCGAAATGTACTATGGGCACCCTCCGTTCCGATCGAGGGGGGTAGTATATGTCTCATGAATTTAATGCATTTCTAGCTAGTCGTGGGATAAAACACCAATGTACAGTGCCTTATACGCCTCAGCAAAATAGTGTTGCTGAGAGGAAAAACAAGTCACTGACGGAAATGGCACGATGTATGGTCAAAATTCAAGCTTTACCGCATTCTTTTTGGCTTGAGGCCATCATCATGTGTGCCACTTATGTACTTAACAGGTGTCCTACGAAAGCTTTGCAGTCTATTACTCCATATGAAGCATGGCATGATAGAAAGCCTTCTATTGAGCACATGCGTGTTTTTGGTTGTTTGGCATATGCTTTGGTGCCACAAGTGCAGCGCAGAAAATTGGATGATAAGGCTGTCAAATGTATTTTTGTTGGTTATAGTGCTGAAAGCAAAGGTTACAGGTTGTATCATTTGCAAAAAAAACGTATGATTTGGTGCCACAAGTGCAGCGTAGAAAATTGGATGATAAGGCT
The DNA here is from genome assembly GCF_014529385.1 of Adiantum capillus-veneris. Lineage (NCBI taxonomy): Eukaryota > Viridiplantae > Streptophyta > Polypodiopsida > Polypodiales > Pteridaceae > Adiantum > Adiantum capillus-veneris. The sequence goes on along the minus strand of NC_140952.1, from coordinate 47,362,450 downwards.
GTCAAATGTATTTTTGTTGGTTATAGTGCTGAAAGCAAAGGTTACAGGTTGTATCATCTGCAAACAAAACGTATTCTGGTTTCACGGGATGTAGTGTTTGTGGAAGATTTTGTTCAGCCCTTGTTGTCATGTACCAGAGACAGTAATGTAAGCTCACAGGACATTTATGACACTTTGTTGCCTCTTTTCAGTGGTGGAAATACGAATGTAATTTCCAATGAGGCAAATGTACAGCCTATGGGGGTTTCTGAAAATGTTATAAATCAGCTTATTACTGATGTAGATGTACATGATGTACTTGATGAGGAAAGGGTTGAAAATGAGCAGGCTAGAGGTATGCCAAAATGGATGGTGCACACTTTGCGTGACAGTAAATTGGATGCACCTTTGTCTAGTCGTACTCGTTCAGGCTCTCGCCATGCATCTTATGCAGCAGATTGTTATGCTTTGGCTGTGTCTAGCTTACATGATGTTGAGGAGCCTCTGACTTTTGATGAAGCACAAAATTCAAAAAATTGAATGGCTACCATGCAATCAGAATATGATGCATTTATAGAAAATGACACATGGACTTTATGTGATTTGCCTCCTGGCAAAAAGGCCATTGGTACGAAGTGGGTTTACAAGTTGAAACGCAAGTCGGATGGTGAGATCGATCGCCATAAGGCTCGACTTGTTGCAAAGGGTTATGCACAAAGGGTTATGCACAACAAAAGGGCATAGATTATGAACAGACTTTTGCTCCCACTTGTCGTATGACTACTGTACGTTTTCTATGTGCATTGGCAGCTCATTTTGGTTGGGATGTACATCAATCAGACATTGTTACTGCTTTCTTGAATGGTGACATATTTGAGGAAGTTTATGTAATGCAGCCTCGCGGTTTTGTCATAAAAGGACAAGAGGACAAAGTGTGCAAATGTAACAAGGCTTTGTATGGGTTGAAGCAATCTCCTCGTGCTTGGTATGAGAAAGCTGACACTCATTTGGTCAAACAAGGCTTTTGTAACAGTCCAACAGAAAGCACATTGTATGTAAAGCGTGAGGGTGATGTACTTCTCATTGTGGTTCTTTATGTTGATGATTTGCTGATCACTGGACCAAATGAGAGACATATTGCTGAATTTAAGGCTGATTTGAATGCTACTTTCAAGATGAAAGATTTGGGATTGTTGCATCATTACTTGGGTATACAGTTTAAGCAGTGTGATGGTGGTATTGCCTTGTGTCAGAAAAGTTACATAGAGACTTTGCTATGTAAGTTTGGACTTGAGGATTGCAAACCTATTGCCACTCCCATGGAAACAGGTTTAGGGTTGAGTCTACATGATGCTGGTGATCCTGCTGATGTCACTCTTTACCAAACTGCTGTTGGCTGCCTCATTTATGTATGCAACACGAGGCCGGGTATTCAGTTTGCAATCTCATAGGTCAGCAGATTTATGCATAGCCCAGGGTCTAAGCATTGGCAGGCTGTCAAGAGGATTTTCTGGTACCTGAGTGGTACTTTACATCTTGGCTTGTTTTATCCCAAGGGGGGATCATTGCCGCCAGACTTACATGCTTTTTCGGACTTAGATTGGGCTGGTTGTTTTGACACGCGAGTGTCCACAAGTGGTTTTTGTTTCATGCTTGGCAGTTCATGTATATCATGGTTGAGCAAGAAGCAACCTACTATGGCCACTTTGAGTTGTGAGGCTGAGTACAGGGTAGTCTTCACAGCTACGGTTGAGTGTGTATGGCTCAGACGCCTTATGGCTGATTTGGGTGTTAGACAGGACACTACCAACACTATCTACACTGACAGTCAGAGCGCATTGGCAGTTGCGAGGAACCCAGTTTTTCATGCTCGCACAAAGCACATTGAGGTGCATTACCACTATGTCAGGGAGAGGCTCTCAGCAGGAGAGATCAGCTTGGCTTATGTGCCAACACAGGACAACCTTGCAGATCTTTTCACAAAGGCATTGTCTTGTGAGAAGCTTGAAGCTTTCCGCAAAGCTTTGGGCTTACTCCCCTTTGTGGACTGATCCTGTCCTCAGGGCATGGCACTTCCCTTTACTCATGTGCCAGCTCTCGTTCACCGCATCACTCCAGGGGGGATTTGTTACCATATACATGTGGTAGTGATGTGTGTGAACACACTAGGACCGCCGGGGCATTTTTTCCCTCTTTAGGAGGTTTTTTCCCCTGTGCATTGTATATACGCCCATCACTCTAGGGCTATCTATCTTTCCATTGCACACTAAGTAAAACACTCTCAATTGTGTGCCTTGATCTTCCTTCGTCTTCTCCAAGCTGTGTGTGTTTCTCTGCAACCCTAATTCCAACATCTGGCTGGGTGAAAATCCACTTGAGGCTTTTGTGGTCAGCAACAAGCTCAAACATCTGACCTAGAAGATAGTGTCTCCACTTTTTGACGACATGAACCACAACTAGTAGTTGGTCATGGGTGGGATAATTCTTCTCATAAATCCTGAGCTATCGTGACTCATAGGCTATGAGATGGCCTTCTTGCTGTAGGATTCCACCTATACCATGTAAGCAAGCATCACTATCACGTCAAAGGATTTTCAAATTTTTGGAAGTTTGAGAACAGGTTCACTGGCCAAGATCTCCTCTAATTTGTTGAAGGCTCTATCTCTCTTATCGGACCAAATAAAGGGTTAGTGAGTTCAATGAGAGGACCTGTGATGAGTGCATAGTTTTTTATAAATACTCTACACCATCCAGTGAGGCCAAGGAATTCGCGTATTTCTGAAGCAATCTTGGGAATGGGCCACTGAACTAAAGCTTCCACCTAGCTGGGTCAGGAGAAAGACCATCCTTTGAAACTATGTATCCCAGATAGAAAACCTTTTCTACAAAGAAAGAGCACTTGTTTCGCTTGGCGTAGAGTTGGGCTTTACTGAGAATCTCCAAGACATGCCGTACATGTTGTTCGTGATCTTCTCTAGTCTTTGAATATATAAGGATGTCATCAAAGAAGACCAGAACAAAATCATCTAACTCTGTCCTGAAGAGGTTAGTCATGAGACGGTTAAATGTGGCAGGGACGTTAGTTAGGCCAAAAGGCATGACGGTGAACTCATAATGCCCAAACCTTGTGTTGAAAATTGTTTTTGGAATATCCTCTTATTTATCCCAATTTAGTAATAACCTGACTTGAGATCAATCTTGATGAAAATTTTGGAACCACCAAGTCAATCAAGCAACTCATCCATGCGAGTCAAGGGATACTTGTTCTTGACATTGCACTGATTTAGGCCTCAAAAATCTATGCAAAGTATGAATGTTCCATCTTTCTTCTTTTGGAAGAGCATTGGAGCACCCCAGGGAGAGACACTGGGTTTGATGAAACCTTGTTACAAAAGATGAGTCAATTGGTTCTTCACCTCTATGGATTCAAAAGGTGACCTCTTGTAGGGAGTCCTTGCTATTGGTTGAGTACCAAGAATGAGCTCGATCTCGTGCACTAATTCCCTAGGCGGTGGAAGATTTGTCAACTCCTCTGAAAAAATATCTTGATATTCATTTAGCCATTCAGGCTCTAATTTTTCTGATTTGGTCTCTAGTTTATTGATTCTTATAACATAAATTGATAGCCCTTTCTTTAATTCCCTAACCAAACGACCGGCTTTAACCACCTTTACGGGAGCTTTTCCTGTTCTGCCTTGCACTAAGACTTGTTCACCCTTTGAGTTTGAAAAAGATCCTTCACTGCAATGGATGTTGGCTTTATTTTTGCTTAGCCAATCCATCCCTAGGATTTTGAATCTTTGTTGGGTTGAGTGACTTCTAGTTGAAAGGATAGATCTATCGTTTATTCACCTATCATAATAGTGGATCTAGTTGGTAGAGAAACCTGTAACTTACGGCTTGTGGATTGGGAGGTGACTTGCAATCTTTTTACAATGTTAGGTGACAAAAATGAATGTGAGCTATCAGAATCAGACTCTCCCTTAGTCTCGAGAATGGAGAATTGTCAATTTCGGCCAGTGGGATCCAAGGCAGCATAGATGTGGGCTTGCTCCTCCATCTCATCCTTTACTAAAATGAAGTTCACAATTGATGTTCTAGGTGTGTTTTTGATTGGATCTTGTCCACGAAGATGAGGCATAAGATTAGGTTTTGCATGTGCTTGATTTCTCCCTCTGATTTGAAGGTTTCTGAATTGTCTCCCTTGATTAGGTAGATTCATACGGTTAATATGGGGGGCCAAATTACTAGAGTCATTTTCTTTAGGGCATTTGGCCTTCTTATGAACAAACTCTAGGCATTTGTAGCATTGAATTTGTCTTCCACTTTGAGTGACTGGAAGGGCGTTCACTTGAACAGAGTGTGGTGGCAGTTGGGGTTGGGCAGCTGGCTTTGATGTAAATGGTACTTTATTTTCTTGAGAGGGCTGCCTCTGGTAAGAAGGAAATTCTCGCTTCCTATTAGTTGTGGTGCCTCCCTTAAAAAGGCTCTTATGCTTTGACTTGGCCCGAATTAAAGCGTCTGCGAGTGAGAGAGGTCAGAGGGACTCTACTTCAAGAGCCAAATCTCCTCCAAGTCCAAGGATGAAGCGACTTAGATTTTGTTCCTCTGTCATCAAAGGAGCATATCGTGAAAGCTGGACAAACTCCTCATAGTAAACTCGACAGACCTATTCCCCAGCTTGTAGGAAAGAAACTCATTCATCTTAGTGGTGGAGTAGTCTAGGGGAAGATAGCGTTTGTTGAGATGATGCTTTAACTCATCCCAACTATGAGTCACCTCTACTACTTGGTGAGATTGACAGTTGAGTTTCCATCATGTTTTTGCAGGTCCTTGTAGCTTGGCTCTTCCCATTATCCCTTGAGTTGCTAAATTCTAACCAGCAAGAGCAAAGTAGTCATCCCTCTGAATTATCCATTCTTCTAGTAGGGTAGGCACATCATCACCCGTGCCTAAAAATGGATGCGGTTGCACAGATTTGAGAAAGGATTTGAGATCCTTGTCACACCCAAAATCCTCTACAAGGGCTCCAGCAAGTGACATTCGGTTGGGACGTGGCACAAGTGTTGGTGGCACTTGTGAATCGAGTGGTGTATGATCTGAAGCAGTAATTGTTGGTAAATCTTGAGCAGCCTGACTTCTTGTGAGTCTACGTGGCATATTTTTATGGCTATGACAAAAAAAATCCTTTCTCTTAGCAATCAAGTTGAAAAACCTTTCAGATATACAAGACTAGTTAAATTCTTTTTAAAGACAGACCTTTTAAAAAGGTAAACTCTTTGTTATTTTTCTCTCTTTCAGAACTTTTTTTTCTATTATGCCAAGAACTTTTTACATCTTGCAAAAATAATTACTGATATAGGCTTGTACTTCTTTAGTAATTTCTAGAAATCAAGTTCTTTCATAATTTGCTTTGACAGTATGACTTTAAAGCCCTAAGGTTACCAATCACAAAAAATACAAGTTTGTGGACTCGAGAAGAAAGTGACTTACGAGCAGAAGAAAGTGACTCGAGAAGAAAGCTTGTTTCCAAGGGTTATGTGTAAATGGTCCAATAAGTGATGTTATTTGTCATGGGTAGATAAACATCTTATCATGAGGGAGATTGGTTATTAATAGAAGAAGCTTGCTTTCATATTCTATGGCATGAGAACTAATGATACAATAATGATTGGGACCTAGTCCCAATTTCTCCCTCATCATAGCCAGGTGGAGATTATTTAGAAGGTGTTCATGGCCCCAAAGCGTTACTTCAGTTATGTTGCAATGGGTCTCCTATATTTGTTGAGCTCCGGTTGTCCCTTTGGCAAGAAAGAGAGGTAAACCAGGTGTTCCAAAATGGCCTCCTTTTGTTCCATAGTTGCTTTGTCGATTTGCTTTTGGACAATTTTGAGTACTTTCTCTTCTTGAGAGGTCCATGTTATTTGAAAGATTTCATGAAATTTGAGAATTTATTTTTCATTATCTCACTCTTTTCTACAAGAGTTAGTTAAAACCTTTATCTATCCAAGGACAAAAACCGCGCTCTGATGCCACTTATGAGGGCCATGCCCGAGGACCATCGACTGTACCATCTCCGAATGGATACCCCATGATCTCCGGCATCCCTCCCGCTTGAGACCGACACCAAGACAGGACTCCTCCTACTCTTTGATGCCAACTCAAGGGGGTGATAACATTCACTTTCTCTCATATGGATCTCTTAGTTTCAAAGAACCCTTGGTTATCGGTCAAACTTACAAATCGAAGTCATCAGACTAACTTGGAACTCAACCTTCCAGGGTCAACTGGTGGAAGTTCTCTAATTCACCCTTGGTTCAAGTTCATTGATGTTTTTTTCTCGATTATGGCCGAGCATAGCCGTCAATGCGTTCCCCTAAGGTGAGTGTATTATAATAAACACGAATCCCTCGATCCCAAGTTGTTCTCCTGCGCCGTAGATCAAAATCCTGTTTCCTCGCAACATAAAATTGGGTTTAACTTTTCAGCCAACAATTAACCCTTTGGAATTCGCCCACCCACCAAACCGTTTGATAAATGCACTTTTCCAAGGTAATACTATGATACTAGAAAACAACATTCCAATCATGTCTTTATGGTTTCGGAACTTTCCATTGGGTAAGAGGGAAAGGAGGGAATGACTTTATGGTGGGAAGTCTCCTTTTTCAAATAACTTCCTTTGATTATGCTAAATTAATCTTCAAAATCTCAACTTCTCCTTGAGAAAATTAAGTATTAACCTAATTTGCATTACTAAACAATACCTTGTACATATATAAGCAACATAGAAGTTATGTGTTCCTCCTAAGTAAAAAGGGTTGCTTATAAAAATTGAAGAGTTTAAACAAGAATTTGAGTAAGCATGAAAGTAAATCTCTTTTAAGAATGAGAAATAACAAGATAACCTTACCTTAATTTGTATATAGTAGGGTTTTCTCCTTGATTTGGAAGAGTAACGATGAAGTGTGTTGACGTAGCCGGTTCTTTCCTGCTTCACTTTGCTAGAAGACCACCGATTTGGCTATGGAAAAAGAGAGGTCAAGAAAATTCAAGCTATGGAAAGCTTGTAGGTTAGAAGAGAGAAGGTGAAGAGTGTAATGGTAATTTGGATTATGGTTATGGCTTCTCTTGAGGAGAGAGAAATGTGTAGGGGTGTGTGTGAAGGAGGATTAGCTTTGGCTTTCATAGCTCATTATCAAACTTGCACTTTCAAAATGTGAAGAGAAGTGTTTAATGAGTAGGGAAGGCTTCCTTTTAAGCTTAATTTGATAAGACCCTTAATTTATCTTGATAAGTTACTTTTACATATCTTGATGTCCTTTTTTTCTTTTCAAAGATTCTCCAACAAGCTACTTATGCAAGAAGCTACTTTTCCAACAAGTGGCTTATGCAACAAGCTACTTTTTCACAACAAGTTACTTTTTCACCTTATCCTTATTCTTTCTTTGTTTCCTTATGTAGTTTTTTGTTTTCTTGAGATAAAACTAATATCTCATGCATTGGTTATATCCACATTCCCATGGTGAAAACCGAAAGTGTCTCGTGGATAGCTTTGCAATAGTTATATCCATGTTTCCATGGTGAAAACCGGAAGTGTCTCGTGGGTAGCTAGGGTGCTTGACTATAGACCAAATTTACTCAATTGCATTCGAAAAAGTCCATGGCTTAGATATGTCATCAAGAGTAAGGACTAAGAGGAGGACCTTACAAGTAGTTTGTTCGGTGTGAGAAGGTTGTCCACCTTTCTTCTTCTCCGCATTAAGAGTCAAATTAATAGCCTTTGACAGAGTATTCTAGTTCAAACATACCTACCTTAGCACCAGTTTGTAGTGCTAAGCTAGATATATACTTATGCTTCAAGTTCATGCGGACGACTGACATGTTCAATAGCTTGCAATTGAATTAAATAGTTTCAAAAAATGATCAGTGTAGCCATGTACATCTTCATTTTAACCCTGTCGAATTGAATCCCATCGGCATCGTGCTTTAGCTTTATACTATGTGGGTAAAAATTGAGGTAAAAACAACTTTTTGAATGTATGCCAGGTACGCGGTCTACACCATGATGTTTGGTGGCTTTCCACCACAATAATGCAGCGCTACTGGTGAGATGATTTGATGCACAATTTATCTTTTCACCTTCGGTAAAATATTCATCATGAAAATAGTCATCTAACTGACTAACCTATGTTAGAACCATGCTAGCATCCTTAGTGCCATCAAAATCCTTGAAAGTGAAGGCTTTTCTGCTAAATTTTTTTTGCTTTGGTGCAAGTGCACATTATATGTATGCGAAATACATTAATTTATCTCCAAGCTCTTGCCTTCGCATGCGTTCATAAGTGAGAGATTGTTGCAGACTAGAAAGATGTTCAACAATTGTGGATGTCTGTGGAAGGTGTGTCATGATAGGGTGCTTTTCTTTCTTTTTTTCTTTTTTCTTTATATATATATATATATATATAGTAAATGATTGTAAGTGTATATGTATATGATGATATGCAGGATAATACTAAAAAAATAAAAATAAAGGAATAAGCAAAAATAAATGGGTACTTAGCTTTACGATCTTGGGTGACGTCCAGTGCAAAAATATGGGGCATCGAGTATCGATCGAGAACGATGAACAATTGAGCGGTTAGTCTGCAGAATAATTGAACGTTCACGGGCGTCCTATCTCCTTTGTCCCCGATGGCAATAACAATTTTAGAATACGGTCTTGGATATGATAACCCAGTTTTTATGGCTAGCTCCACGCTAGTGCTTTTGAGGTTTTCGGCAACCACGACGAACACGAGCAGTAGAATAGTGAATTCCCATTTGAGTTTTTTTTTTTAAAGTTAAAAATAAAGCTTGAGAATGGGTGGCCAATGATTTGTAAACTGACGATAGGTGGCTCCATGTATTGGATTAAGATTGTGGGTTACTAGCAAAGGGGTTAAGACAATACGGCCAACCGAGGAATCCAAGGAGGGGTGATTTTCCCCTTAGCCTAGCCATGAAAATTGTGGGCGGCCGACCAAAGGATCAATGAGAGCCACCTTTTTAACTTAAAAAGAAACAACTTGTGTGGTCAATGGCGAGCTCACTGGCACAAATAGCGTGCAACAAAAACAGAGTTGATAGCCGCCTCTGTAGTCATTTTCGGCTTGCAAAGAAGGAGGGGAAAGAGATCAGTGAACCAAGGGGGCCTTTTTGATGTAGGGATTACGTAGGATAGCCGTGGTCGATAGTGATGCTGCTTGCCCACAAGGGAGGACTCCCACAGTAGTTTTTGTTGGACCTCCTTTGTGTCATATGTTTAGTGCTTTGGATACAAGGTGTCGCAGCTTCCAATTAGGGAGTACTGAAGCAACCCAAAAATCTTCTTATGCGATTAAAGGCCTTCGGGTGTCGCAATCGGATCTAAGTGGCAATTGCTTGCCGGCGCCATCTCGAACGTCAATTTCTCCTTTAACAAAGCGTTGAACGCTCTTAAAGGAAGTATCTTCTTAGTTCCCACTAAATCATTATTTGATTTTGTAATTGCTTCCATATCTACTACTTCTTGATACTATTTTATCTATGCTGGATTTCAACTTCTAAGCTTTCTTCAAAGCACTCTGATGGCGAGCTCTCAATCACTGTTCCTTCAAAATCTCTAGAACCCTTTGGTTCTTTGATTCTCGCTCTTTTGCCTTCACAATCGCTAAGAGTTGGACATCCATTGAAATTTAAATTGGCCATACCAAATCTTGCTGTCAATAAGCAAAATTAATTTGTCAATTAATCGCCAATTAGCTTCAATTTGCGGACTTGATAATGCCAATTCGCAATTTGCTCCTTGAATTTTCGAATTTGATTGCCGATTTCCTCAAACCTAAGGCTTTGTATCATTGATGGGATAAAGGGGAGACAAATTGCTTGGACAATTCATCATAGATTTCACCATCAACATGTCACCTTCTCTCCCAAATCCAAGTACACACACACACACCTAAACTATAAATCACACGCACACACACACAAGGGAATATATTAATAAGGACAGAGTGTAAGAGAGTGTAAGAGATGTAGACATAATTAGGGAGTACAAAGAATAACACAGCATAGCATAAGAGAGAGTGAAGGCAAAATTGAGAGCATCTACACAAGAAAGGCCTAGAATCATATCCCCAAACTCCACTGCACCCCTTCTTGTGGAGGTTAACACAAGGACAGAGTGTAAGAGATTAGACATAATTAGGGAGTACAGAGAATAACACAGCATAGCATAAGAGAGAGTGAAGGGAAAATTGAGAGCATCTACACAAGAAAGGCCTAAAATCATATCCCCAAACGCCACGTCGCCCCTTCTTGTGGAGTTTGGTATTTAATTTATTATTTGAGTTTTGCGGGCTAAAATTGGAGGCCCCTCTTTTTTATAACTTTTCCACTTTAGTACTTGAGTGGAGCACATCACTTATTGCATGTCCCAAAAGGGTAAGTTCTCACTAGAATTATTTACAGGTAGCCATACTATGGCTTATTGAATGAAAAGCCTAAAATATTGTGCAAAGCTAAAATGGTCGAGAGGGTTATTATTTGCCAGCACCTCCTTTTCAACTCCCAGAATTCCAATTTACAAATTATCATCAACTCGCTATTAGTAAAATCAAATAGACGTCACATAATTAACCATTAATCCAACTATTTCAATTGCAATTAACCACATACAATAGGAGGGTGCCCATTCTTGTAACATCTAGGTGCTTCCATGTTGGCAAAACAAAGACCAAGCACTATGCTTATAACTGCAGCCCAACACAAGATTTTTCCCCACATCTTTGGCATGCAAGGAACCAAGCGATATTGGGTACCTAGAGCTCAATTGCATGCAAATCCTAAATAGATTTGGGTGACCAAGGATCAATCAAAAAGCCCGCAAAACACCAATAAATTCACAGCATATGCTCCAATACCAACGAGAAGAAACAACAAGCAACCCTCACAGACCAAGTGGGTGTGGGTGCAAAAGAAATAATTAGAAGCACACCAACCAATCATGTTGGTTTACAGATGGATACCAAAGGTATAGAAGGAGTCAAAGCATCCAAGAAAAATAGTTCAAAAATGGGTCTCAAAGCTTCACCAACCACCAAAGCAAACCAATCTCTTAGCATGTAAACTAAACAAAGGACAGTGGTTGTTCACTATTAACTATCAAAGAACGCGCTCAAGTGCTTTAGAAAATTTTATTCAAGATAAGTAATTAGCAAGAGGCCTCAACATTAAAAAAAACCTTAATGAGCAATTCGCTCAAGACCCTTCTCTTGCACTACATAGTGTTTTGAAATGCATTGGCATCATGAACATGGTAGAGCCAACCAAGGCTATGCATAGCCACGCTGCGATATCCCATGCATTGTACTATTTGGGCACACCATATTGTTCCATAGGACTCCAATTAGGAGGAGGGAGGCATTTTGAATGGAGACAAACATATAATTCTACTAGAAAAAAAGAAAATTTTTGAAGTATTTGTGTGTTGATGTGTGATTTTTCTATAAAATTTGATGAAAGTTCCCTTCTTCATAAAGAGAATGGGGAAAAAGTAATAGGATAACCCGTAGGTGTGTGTAAATAGTGCAAATATCAACAAAAATATTACAATTTTTTACTCTTGTTACATGGTTTTTGGCCAAAAAAGTGCTCAAAATAAAGCAATCCAAAAAAATATGTTCAAGTATAATATTTATGTGTTTTGGTATTTTTGGGATTGAATTTCTATCTTTTAGAGTGATTTTGTAATTTGCTTTGAATTTTCTGAACAAAAAGGTCAAAATTAATAAATAAATATCAAACAAGGTCATATGAGAGAGAAAATGAAAGGAACCATGATGACCAGGAAGCAAAGATGGACAGGCATGCTAAATCTTGTTCAATTTTGACGATGGCAACAGAAAGCCTAAATTAGGCTCACAATGCCTGATTCTGCAAAACCTTTAAAGACAAGGCAATCGGAATCCAAATGGAGAAATTTTTGAAAGAAAAGTATACCTCATGACCTAGTAGGACTGATTAACTAAGGGGTGTGAGAGAAAGTGAGTCAAGAAACCTGGGTATGTGTAGTCCAAGTAAGCAATCCTGGGTATGTGTAGTCCAAGTAAGCCAAAGGTAGTCTCATTTTCATTTGCGACTTTGTGGGAGAGCTCCGAAAGACCTTTCTCTGTGTGTTTCCTACAGCTTGTAGCTACCACTATAGTCATTAGGAAATTTCGGAGGTCATTTGGAGGGCCATATGAAGGAGAGAGAAAAATAGAGCGCGTCCAATGAGCAAGTGGGCTACGTTACGTAGAAAAGTACGTGGTAAGACTCAAAAAATAGGAAAATACCCTAAAAACTTTCACGAATCTAGGATTGTGGCATTGTAACTTCCTTGTTTTTACCGAGCTGTTAGGTGCGTGTGTGGTCCCACTCTGCTGATATTCTCTTATGGTCATTAACGTACTGGAGCGTGACCATTAAGCCCGCACAAGATATTGGAATTCTAAAACACTTTCCCTCCATTACAATGCTTTCAAAGTGAATCTCCCTCCACTAAAGATTTTCTCTGAGAGCTATGGCTTCCACGTCTTCTCGTCCAAGAAGCTCTAGATGTTTATGGTTTCTCACACCAACTACCAACAGCTACACTTTGCCTAGAAGGCCAAGTAGTAGCATATCCTCAATTACAATATCAACTTGAATAAGTGCAGAGAACCAATGGGTTGGACAAAGGATAAACAAAGGTTCATGGGTCCTCATGTAACCAAGAAGACCCAAGAGGTCTAGTGCTATCAATGTTTACCGCTCAACATGGAAGGACAGAGTGTTGGATTTCAAAGTTAAAATCGGCAAAAGATCTGTAAAGGAAGTTCTTGTTCAGCATGTGTTTACCCATCCAGACGTGATAGCAAACGGTGGAAATGTGTCAGATATACATCAACTACGTTGTAATTGTAAGTATTCTTGACATCTGAACTGCATTTGATTTGTCATTTCACTTATTGATACTCTCATTATAACTTTTCTTATATATTTTGCAACGTTTATCCCTCTTCTTATGAGCAATGTCTCCATTCTTCACATCTCAACTACATTAGATTTGTTATTTTGAATTATTGATACTCTTACTTTAACTCTTGTTATATATTTTGCAGATGTTTATCCCTCTTCTTATGAGCAATGGGAGCCTATGGAGTGCATAATAGGCCTCTTCCTTGTTGTTCATACCCACATTGGTTCTCTACAGTATTCAGGGAGAAGCAGCAAAAGCCTGGCTGATGAAGAAATATTTTTCTATGACCACTTCTACCAACTCAGCCCGGGGAATAAGAATGGCATGTTGGTGAAAGTGACTCTACCAACCGATTGGAACACTATGGACTGGCCAGTTCCTGAGGAAACAATGGTGGAGGCAATGCGAAGTAAGCTCTACAAGGATATACAGAGGTCTCTATGTAGCTCTATTCCCACGAAACTGGTTAGAATTGCAAACTTTTGTCCTGCTGCACTGTTCATAGAGTTGTTTCATAACTACAATATACATGTTACGAAAACTATGTTCATGTGCAAGTCATTTCAGCAGTCATCCTGTGACAAACTTCTAGTACATTCCTATGGACCAGGTTTCTGCAGGTTTGGAAGATAATCCTGTCGTGGATGTGGAAGTGATTGATAAAGAGCATGGCCTAATGTTGGTGGTTACAATAAGGGAGCTATGCAGTTTTTTGCAGTTGCGGCACGACATAATTGAAGAGTCACTGGACAGAGAGCTTTCAGATTTTTTCTTTTTCCTAGCTGGCCGTAAGCTGATGCGGCGTAGGGAAAAAGATATTTTGTGCAAAGAGTTGGATGCTCGGGTTGAAATAGTGTCAATGTAACAGAGATTCTTGTGAACCCAAGTGTATACGAATGACTTTCAATACATGAAGTTTTTTGAGCTCATTTGTCAATTGTACTCTGTGAATATAAGTGTTCTTGAAATACATTTCTTTAGCATGTCAAATCTCTCCCTCTCTCTCTCTCTCTCTCTCTCAATGTTAGGCAAGACAAAGACATGATAGAAGAGTCATCTTAATTCATTAGAAAGTACAAACTCGTCCGTGAACAATGGACTGAGATACAATTTCTGTAAGTATGGAATCAAAATGTCTTTAAGGTAAAAATCAAAGGAATGCCCCTCGAAAGAGGGTGGTGAGATAGTTGTTCCTGGTGGATTTAGTTCTCTCTTTTCAGAAGTATCATCAATCAGTAGTGTATTATTTGCATCAAAGGGTACATCGATTTGGCTAAACGGTTTGTACAAAAGAGGTACATGTGGTTTTTTAGGGTGGTAGTGGCCCTCGACGGTAGCACATTTTCTTTGATCATACAAAAAGGCAAAATCTGACGTGTGAGCACCGCATACACCGCAAACTATTGTAACTAGTGGTGACAAGTTTTGCCTTTGCATTGAAGACCATACGGCAACTCTGAAGCGCAGAAAAAGAAACTGAATAAATTCTTTGGTTCCTGGACGAACCACGACTCGACAAGTTTCCATCCGAAATGTTTGCAAATCCTCGAAGGGGTCTGCTATATCCAAAGGCACGTGCATCAGCAGCAATCCATTGAGGTCCAAGATAATCAACCTCTGTAAAAGTTGACAAGTACATATAAGTAGTTAGAAGCTGAACATATTTTGCCATACTTGAATAGACATTACTAGAACAACCGTATCTACAGATAGCAAGGGTCCATACTGGGTCTCTATAGTGTTGTTGTCGTTGTTGCTATCCTCTGCTTTAGCTTCATCATTCACATCTTCATCAAGGGTCTCCTCCATGGCTCTTTCTGCCTCATTCAAGGTTTCCTCCAAGGTCTTTTCCTCTGCCTCTATTGGCCGGCTTGCATCATCCATATCCTTTTGCTCATCCGTATGCCTGCTTTCCTCATCCATCCTTGCCTCATCCATATCACTTTGCTCATCCTTAGGCCTGCTTTCTTCATCCATATCCTTTTGCTCATTCGTAGGTCTTCTTTCCTCATCCAGGGTTTCATCCATGGGCTCTTTTGGCTCCTCCACTGACTTACTTGGCTCTTTCATTGTCTCCTCCATAAGCCCCTCTGGTTGTACACTAGCACCTTCCTTATGCTCATTTGATCTTTCTTCATCCTTGGCTCTTTCATCTTCAGCTGGTATGACCCCCTCGGCCCGTTGTGATTCCGCTGTATCTGATGCAGGGGTTTGTCGTGGTGGCACGTCATGTGTTGTCATATCAATTGTGCGGTCGTCCAAGCCGCTATCTTCAGGTTCTCTGGGGCTCGAGATAGTAAGCAGGTGTTGTATTAGACTTACTCGATATCTTTGCAAATAATCATATGTATAGTTTTTTAAAGCACTCTGCAAAATTGAAAGACAACATGGTGAGAAGTCTTGTATAAAGAAAACCAAAACTGACTGAATGCATTGTCAAATGGTTACCTTAGTCATGAAAGGTTTTAATGCAAACTAGCTTTGCAGGACATATTCTGCATGGAGAAGACATCTCCAGCCGCAAGAATTTCCATCGGTTTGATTTGGGACAGGTACATCTTTGATTGGGGCCTTGTATAGTTCATACATTCCACATAGCTTGCCATAAGCAAGCAACAACCTCTTTATACAACTGCACAAAGTAGTATCAAGATGTTATCTTAAGGCTTCAAATTTACATGGATATCTAAAAGAAACACTTTCTGATATATAACACTTACAGCCTAATTTCAGGGTGGGTTCCTTTTATTGAATTGAACACCCACACTGCTGGTTGGTCAACATCAAGGCATATGAGACTCCAGTGATGGTTGTTCTCATATGGAAAGATGATGACAGTTACTTCCAGCATAGAGAAACCAACTCTCAAATGTGCCAGATGGACTGTTCTTCTGTCTAATAATCACTGACATTTGTGGATCAAGAAGAAACACATCCGTGTGGGTGTACGGTGGAAGTTGACTTTTAATCAAGCTGCAGAGAGTGTACCTGAGTTAGTACACCTATGATCTGAGTTTTCAAAGTTAGCAAGATAGTAACACTTGCTTAAGACAAGCATAGATAATTGTGTCTGAGATCTGAGCATCTGGATTCAGCAATAAATTAATGTCGACTTTTTCCAGAGCCAGCTTTCTGGCTCCATCTATAAATGGTATCTCTGCAAGCAAACCATCCTT